>NC_046221.1:24335315-24641236 GCF_009819885.2 Catharus ustulatus | reverse complement strand
TGTGACTGCTAGCACTGAATGTAACCATGGTTATCAATGCCTGTCAACAATGTTTGCTGAAGGGACAAACAATTTTCTCTTTCCTAATCACATCAGTAAAAAATATTTCATCTCCTGAAGATAAAACAAAATAGCTAAGGATATTAGATTACTAATTAAAATGAAGTCCAGTAGACATACAATTAAAAAGCCTTTCAAATCCAAATTGTCTGTACCAAGACGATTACAAATTAAAGTTGTTATGATATATACATTAAAAAATGTTTGAGCAAGTTGGCATCCTTGCACTGGAATAGAAAACTAATGAGCAAACTACAGAAAATAAGTCTATAGTGATCCTGAAAACAACGGGATGACCAAGATCAGCTGTGCGAAAGCAGATAGTAACAGTCAGTGAGATGTGGAAGACCAGAGCTCTAGTACCTGTAATTCACACTCATATAAGTACTTTGCATTAGAGAAATTTAGAAGTTGAAGTTACCTCCAAACTCCTATTGTAAATTCCTCTGCCAACTGTAGGCATAGACATTGAAGTGAAAAAGGCACTATTTAGTTCTCTGCAAAAGCAGAGCAACTGTGTGATATGTCAACAGGCTTCTTGAATCCTCTATCTAATAATCTATTCACCATTAAAATATTTTTAGGACTGAACTAACAACAACATTCTGCAGTTTTGTCCTCCATGAAAGACACTTATGTCCTTCAAGGTAGACAGTTCTCTAAATGACCCATCACAAGGTAAATGGATAATAACTGAGACACATGAAGAAAACATGCAACAGTCTCTCACATTTTGCATGAAAAAATGACATAAGGACATGAAATACCAGAAACCACATTTTGGTAAGACTAAGAAAGAAACAAGGACCAATCCTGACTGGGAGGATGGTGAGGGAAGAACTGGGCATGTTTCTTGTCAAAAGTTTTGGTTTTGAGAGTTTTTACCTCTTTGTATTCTAAAAGAAAGGCACATCTGGCCATATTTACTGGAAGCCTTGCGCTCAGTTCTCTCCCCTGTTATTCATTAGCTGCATGCACTTTCTAGTTCAAATGTTCAAGCAACAGCCATGCTCTGAAACTACTCCCCCAGTCGCAGCCACTTCCCATCCTGCAAGCAAAAATTGGCCAAAACATTGATAACAAATATTAGGATTATATAGTGTATCTCAATGAAGTTGTCTCAGTCTTGAGAGCACTTCCTTGCAAAACAAGGTCACCACCAGATGTCCTCTTAAAATTTAAAAAAACCACCAGCACACAAACAGACGCACAAAAAATTACTATCTATCTCTCACTCACTTCCAACTTCTTTCCTTATAAATCTTGGTGAGAAACATGAAATATTCATTTCCTCAACTTTTCACTAATTTTTCACGAAACTTCATATGTATATTATGGAGAAATCAGTCTAAAGCAAAAGGCACTTGCTTTATGTATTGTTAACAATGTAAGATTCTCCAATATATTTCATTTATTTAAAGACATTAATTATTATTATTACTTCTATTTTACTTGCAGATACTCTCCAAATGCCAGAGTTAATAGATTTGTTTCCTGCACCACATTACTCACCTCAAGAACAACAGAACAATTAACACATGAATAGAAAATTTTAAAGTCTGCAACATAACAAGCACCTTTCAAATGCTGTAACTCTGATTTCTCCTCATTCCTTGAAGTTACTACTCATTACATTTCATTTGGTTTATTACATAATAACTCTGTATCAGAGCTCACTAAAAACCCTTGTGAACAATTAACATATTGGCAAATGAAAAGTAAGAGAAAACAGCATCTTCAAGAAGAGGGTTTTTAAAACATTTTATGCTTTACATTGCCAGAAATTCCTCAAAGAGATACTACTCCATTATTCAGGACTGCGTTGAACATTACAAGACAAACATTCAAAAAGTCAAGTTTCTAAAAAAACAGTTAATACATTTGCTTTTTGTTACAATACTTAACACTAAGATTTACTTCCATTCTTTCATATGATTATGATTTAGTGATGATTTTCCACTATAAAGGTACAACGACATGATATTAAAAACATATTTAGTATCTAATGTGTTAAGAAATTATATCTTTTTCAGTTACACTTCTTGCTAGACTTACAGACAAGACAACAAATCGTGTAAGGGTACAGAGGAAAAAACTTTACTTACAGCAGCCTGCTGTTGTTTTAGCTTGTCTCTGTACTCTTCCAGTTCTTGAAGACTAAGTACTGGAGGAAGCCTCTGTATTTAAATAATAAATTTAAATCAGTGAGAAATTAAAGATTGATTACTCACACATAGTATTAGCTAGGCAATGAGTTTCATTAAAGAAACATTCTTAGGGCTTCTGTAATCTAATCTGCAGAATAAATCAATTTTTTTCAAATTATGGATACTGAAATCAATTAGTGTTGATAAACAACATATGATCATAATTGCCTCATATAATATCATAATTACCTCACAGTTACTTTATTTTACATCATATATGTATACATACACCCACTCAATCACAGAAATTATTGTCTCAATCAGTTTGCCAAAAAATACACAAAATATAAAACAGATTTGTTTCCTCAGCTATCTACACTTTTTCACTACAGTTTAAATTATGAAATGCCTGTTAACACACTCTACCACATTAAAAAAAGAGACTATATACTATATATGCACCAATACTCTATGCTAGAAGCTCCATACAACCACAAGATGACACAGGGGAATATGATGTTGTATAATGAAACATCTATGAAACAAAAAATAGGTCATTGAAACAAGCATACTTTTGGTCTTCATTTTTCATTACGTCACCATGTATTCTTTTAAGATGACAGCTTACCTCTAACTCATACTTCACAATATCAAAGGAATCATTGGAAAAATAAACTTCTTCAATGCTGTTAATTATTTCCTGTTGTGCTTGAGGATCAGTTGGTTCTTCCTGTAGTTCTCTGAGCTCCTCCTGCACAAAACAAAAAAGCATTTCCATAATCTAGTAACACATCCTAGGAAGAACAACGTTTTAACAAAACAAACATCTTTCAAAAGGCACTTCCAACATTAGCATGAGAAGCAATAGCAAAATACAGAAAGATCAATACACTCTGTCTTGTACTTCCTGTTAGGGAGAGCATTTCAAAAAAACACAGTGTGTAGACTTCAACGTTGCACTCCACTTAAACACTTATTCATCGATACAGCACCAAGTTCATGTTGAGTCCAGTTTTTTGTTCCTTAACTTTAAAAATTCTCATAATAAACTACAAATAAACCAGCAGACTATTTCTCCAGAAGGAGAAAAAAACTGTACAGAACAAAACAAATAAAACCTGAGTTTTTTAAAACAGGAGAACCTTCTTTGTAAATGATAGGTAGACAGTGCCACTACAAATGCATAACTTTTCAGCTCAGCCCTCACATTCACTGAAATAAAAGTCATGCCACTAAACCCTTGATTTCTACAGGTAAAACAAGAACAGATCTGCCTTCTTTGCACAATATTAACAGCTCTCGGATTCTAACACAGTGGTTTAAGTAGAGTTGTGCTGTCAGCTTTCTGGAAGTTAATATTCCAGAGATAAGCATCCCCCTCCTTGCTGTCACAATCTCCTCTGGAAGGGTTCCCCAACAATCCAGATGCTTCCAATAGTTGAAACAAACCAAGGACTCAGCATGACCCTCCTCTTCCTCTGCTGCACTGGACATTGCAACTAATACTGCCCCTCTCCTGGATAATTGTTCTCTCAAACAGAATGGAAAATCCTTTATCAGAGACTCAAAAGGGAGAAGTGTTAGAATATTCTTTCACCATAAAATAAAGATAAAATGGATCAAATTGCTTGATACTGAAGTTAAACTCTGGTGCAGCAATCCAGCAGACTGAGGAGTCTGATAACAACCCTGGAGCCCCCAAGCAGTGCTGAGTTGTTCCAGTGGGGACAAGGTGCAGGGATTTTCATCACAAAGAGATCAAACGTTTATTTCACCAGCTAGTGGTATCCAACTTTAGATTAAATGACTGAACAATCACTAATTTATTTTGCACGTTGTCTTGCGTTGCAACACAGGTTGTGACCAGAAATGTGTATTCTATCACCATCTGTGACCTTTATCTCCATGGGACATATAATCTGCTAAATGGGCCATCTGTTAAAACCAGGTGGGGCAGTCATCTTTATCTTTTCCACAATCCATCCTTCCTTATCTTCAAATGGCCCATTGAGTCCACCGTATGACTGATAAAATTACACTAATTTCACGACTATAAGGCACACCGGATTATAAGGTGCACTTCCAGGTGTCAGCAAATCTCTGAACTTGGTCCATATATAAGGTGCACTGGATTATAAGGCGCACTTTTTTTTTGCAGCGAGGATCTGCGGGCAACAAAGTAATGAATTAGTAACAGAATCATGCGATCATGGGGTTTACTGGCAGGTGCTCAATTTGTAAACATTTTTCACAGATTGGTGTAGCCTTTAAACGCAGCCCCAGACGCCTTCCCCGTGTGCAGGCCCCGGCACTCCTGCCTGCCCCCGGTGCCGGCTCTCGCAGCTGGCGCGGCTCTCATGGCTCTCACGGTTCTCGTGGCTGGCACAGCTCTCACGGCATGCAGTTCTTGCGGCACATGTCTGGCGCGGTTCTCACGGCTCGGCTCATGGCTTGGCTCGCATTTCTGGGTTGGCAAATTTCCAAATTTTGTCCATATATAAGGCGCACTGGACTATAAAGGCACACTTGCGGGTATCGATCAAAATTTTTGTCATAAGGGTGCACCTTATAGTCATGAAGTTACTGTACTTCATCCCACTGGGAGACGCTCCAGACAGGGGCAGGAGCCAAGCCTGACTTAGATAAAAACTGAGATTTGGAACACCAAAGCAGCCTTTTCCACTGGATTCCAGAGGAAAACAGGACTTTCCCACATCATCACTGGACCTTCAGAGGAAAACTGCACCTTCTACAGGAGCACTGCTTCAACTGAACCGCATCTGTCATTCCAAGAGGACTGCAGCCACCATTTAATGGGACTGCTACCAACACCCTGTCTGATGGGGTGTCAGGTAGTACTCTGACTCTGTCAGCATTTTAGGTTTGTTCTTTGCAATACTGTATTTTTATTTTAATTTTCCTAGTAAAGAACTATTATTCCTATTCTAATATCTTTGCCTAAGAGCCTCTTAATTTCAAAATAATAATACAGTAATTTCACGAATACAAGCCGCACCAATTTGACCAAAATTTTGGTGGAAACCCGGAAGTGCGGCTAATATTCCGGGGCGGCTAATCTATTAACAAAATTCTAAAAGCTGCCAACACGGAAGTGAGAGCCCGCGGCAGCCCCAAGCCAAGCTGGAGCCCGGCCGGCCCCGGCAGAGGTGGGAAAGCCTGGCAGAGGCGGGGCCAGCAGTGTCGGGGGCGGGCGGCAGAGCCTGAGCCAGCATGGCGGGGGAGCCCGGGAGAACTGGGACTAGCAGTGCAGGGGAGCATGGCAGAAGCAGGAAGGCCGGCGGGTGGGGCTGCCTGGCAGCGGGGGAAGCCCAGCATAATCGGGGCCAGCAGCGTGGGGGAGCCCGGCGGTGTGGGGGCCTGCAGTGCCGGCCAGGGCGAGGAAACGCGGCGGCGGTGCAGACGGGAGGGGGCGGCCGGCGAGCGTGGTGGCGGCGGCGGCAGCCCTGCCGGCGGGGCGAGTGAAAGCGGCGCTCGCGAAAGCGCCGCCGCGAGCCGCGAACCGCGAGCCGCGAAAGCGCCGCCGCGAACCGCGAGCCGCGAGCCGCGAACCGCGAGCCGCGAACCGCGAAAGCGCCGCCGCGAGCCGCGAACCGCGAGCCGCGAGCCGCGAACCGCGAGCCGCGAACCGCGAACCGCGAGCCGCGAGCCGCGAGCCGCGAACCGCGAGCCGCGAACCGCGAGCCGCGAACCGCGAGCCGCGAAAGCGCCGCGGGGCGGGCGCGGCGCGGGGCGGGCGCGGCGCTCGCGAGGCGCGGCGCGGGGCGAGCGAAAGCGGCAGCGGGGCGGACGGCGAGCCCGGCGGCGGCAGCCCTGCCAGCCGGGCGAGCGAACGCGGCAGCGGGGCGGTGCTGACGGGAGAGGGGGGCCAGCGAGCCCGGCGGCGGCGGCAGCACCACCCGGCCAGCCCCGCCGAGCCGTGGCGCTGAGCTGGGCCACCCGGCCCCGTCGGCAACCATGAGCGGGCCGAGCCTGCCTGGCCCCGCCCCGAGCCAGTAAAGCCCGCTATGCCGCGATCCTCTTACTAATTGGCCAATTTGTGAAAGCTGCGCACGGATTCTCGCGACGAACGAAAGTGCGGCTAATATTCGGGGTGCGGCTTATCTATTGACAAAGACAGCAACATTGTCGAGGCACCGGGGGTGCGGCTTATAATCCGTGCGGCTTGTATTCGTGAAACTACTGTAATTCGGAGGGAGGGGGTTTACATTCTCCATTTCAAAGAGAGTCTTCTGCTTTTCTTAGCAGACACCTGTCCTCTAAACCAGGACACACGTCAGCTGAGATAAGGTCAATGTGTAGATGTTCCAAGGCAAAGTGACCCTTACAATACACAGCAAGGTGCTGTTTCTCTAGGGAGTAAGAGGCAGCCAAGGGGTCACAAGTGGGCAATTTTGGAAGAGTACTAGAGGAGCAGCTGCTCCTCTGAAATACTTCTCACGGAAAAAAGAGGGGAAAAAAAGAATAGAAGAAAAAGGTAGGGCACTGGGGAAATAAAAAGCAACTACTCTGATACAGAGAAAAACGGGTTTCAAGTGTATCTCACGTCCCCGAGCAGCCAGAAGCGAGGATGAAGGAAGGCGCCAGGCACTTGCGCCAGCAGTGCTCAGGCACGGGCCAGGTCAGGAGCCTCTGAACTGTGATGGGGCAGCAGGGAACAGGAGTGTCTTGGGTTACAATGCAGGGTATGTCAGAGAGATCACCACCTCTTACATCAAAAAGAAAAGATGGGTAATCATAGTGGGTGACTCCCTTCTGAGGGGAACAGAGGACCCCATATGTCGACCGGACCCATCCCACAGGGAGGTGTGCTGCCTCCCTGGGGCCAAGCTAAGGGACGACACTGAGAGACTCCCTGAGTTGATCCAGCACTCTGATTATTACTCACTACTTATACTCCAGGTTGGCAGTGATGAGACTGAAAAGAGGAGTGTCAGGGCAATTAAAACAGACTTTAGGGCACTGGGTCAAGTAGTTGATAGGACAGGGGCACAGGTGGTCTTTTCCTCAGTCCCCTTGGTGGCTGAGATAAACAGTGAAAGGAATAGGAGAATCCATATCATTAACAAGTGGCTCAAGGGTTGGTGTCATTGGCAAGATTTTGGATTTCTTTGCTCTTGGGGCAACTTTCATGGCACCTGCCCTGCTGGAACCAGATGGGATCCATCTCTCAGTTAAGGGCAAAAGGTTTTTAGCTCATGAACTGGTAGACCTTGTTGAGAGGGCTTTAAGCTAGGCTTGAGGGGGGAAGGGGGTGCAGCTGGGCTCTCTGGAAGCAGGCCCAAGGGTGGTAAGCCTGGGTTAGGAGTGAAATCAGTAGCCCAGCTGAGGTGCATGTATACCAATGGTTTTGTGCTTTCTGTGCTTCCTAGCACAGACCCCCTGGAGAACAGTACTTATGACCTGAGGCCTTGGAGATGCCTTCTAAATACGAGTGATGAAGTAAAAATCACAAGTGTGCAGTGAATTAGAAGTGTGTGCTTTCACATGGTGATGGGTTTTAAATTTGGGGTTTTTTTAGTATAGCAATAGGTATGGGACAAGATGGAAGATTTTGGGTGGTGTCTCTTTGTTCATCTTTTTTCTTCTTCTTCCTTCTTCACGGATTTCAGGTAGTAGTTTCTGGTTGGTCAGTCAATGTCACTCTAAGGGTCATGGGAATCCAGTTATTGGGTCAAAAGTATAAATAATACAGGTGTTAATTCTCCATTGAACTATTTGGCTTTAAAAGACCTTGTAGTAACTGCATCTCACCATTTTTCCTCGCTTCTAGGATCAATTTTATTGGAACACGAGCACATAGCTCAGAAGCCTATTGGCTCATTTCGGAAAGGCAAACCCCCTGGCTTAGTTGCTAGGAGGAAAGAGCTCTCTTTAAAGATGGGGAGCCAACTATCTAAGAAACAGGAAACTGAACTCTCAATATGGAGAAATGTTTTGGCAGGCATGGAGACTCTGGTTTCAGATGAAGACCTGTGTACAGTAATTTCACAACTATAAGGTGCACCCTTTTGACTAAAATTTTGGCCCGAATCCGGAAATGCGCCTTACAGTCTGGTGCGCCTCATATAATGGACAAAGTTGCGAAATTTGCCAACCCAGAAGTGCGAGCTGCAATGGGGGGGGCAGTGCCATGGGAGCACCGAGTCCCAAGGTGGGGTGGGAGCGGGCAGCCGCAGCCAGCAGGAGCTACACGGGGAGGGAGCGGGCAGCCCTGGGCAGCCCTGGTCACCGGGAGCCACGTGGGGAGGGAGGGAGCTGGCGGCCACAGGCGGCCCCTACTGCCAGGAGCCACACAGGGAGGGAGGTGGCCGGCGGCCGCAGGCAGCCCCGAGCTGCCCTGGACCACAGCCAAGCCACAAGCCAAGCTGCGCCAGCCAGCACCGGGCAGGAGTGCCGGGGCCCACGGCAGCTGCAGCTGCCGGGGGGGGAGGAAGCTGGGACCCGCGGCCACGCAGTGGGAGCCGGGACCCGCGAGCCGTGCCAGCCAGCACCGGGGGCGGGCAGGAGTGCCGGGGCCCGCGGCACAGGGAGGGCACCTGGGAAACATTTAAAGGCTACACCAATCTGTGAAAAATGTTTGCAAATTGAGCACCTGCCAGTAAACCCTGCGATCGTGTGATTCCGTTACTAATCCGTTACTTTGTTGTGCGCAGCACAGCTCCTCGCTGCAAAAAAAGAAAGTGCGCCTTATAATCCGGTGTGCCTTATAGTCATGAAATTACTGTACTTTGTTAGCTTGGGCAAAAGATTGTGGCTTCTCAGATGATACAGAAGTGGCATTCTCTCTGACAGCGTGGGGAACACTTGGGGACCATCTATGCGACCTTCTTCGGAGAAGGGACACTTCAGTTTCCTCTCTAATAGGTACTTGGGAATAATTAACAGGAGTATGATGGGCAGAACCCCACAAAACAGTGAGGCACAGGAAGGAAGTGAATCAGGTCTGGCATCCGGACACGATGAGGAAGAATCTGCCTTCCAGTCCAACAAGGGACAGGACTGTGCAGGAGTCCCTTGCTCTGTGACTTCCCCTGGAAATTTGCTGAGCCCAGCAACCCCTCATGCATTGTACCCTTCACCTAAGAACTGTGTTCTGCCCATATACCCTTCCCCAAAAGATTATATTAAACCAATATATCCCTCACCAATGGCAATGGGGCAGCCAACTGCAGCAGATAACAGCACCGATTGCCCCCCCACCGTCTGTACCTCAGGGGGCGATTGCCCCCTCCCCAACAGGCGCCTGTGTTTGGACTACTCGCAAGGGCCAGGCACCCACTGACATCACTGTGACAGTCACTCCCACCACCACTCCGCTGCTGCCTATGGGATCCGCACATGCCCCGTTTTTCCCTATGGATGTGGCAGTCCAAGCAGCGGTGGAGGCTCATGTAGCAGGCTAAGTGGCAGAGCAGGCAATGACAGTGTTGGTGGCTGCCTGTGTAGGGCAGCCCGCGGCAGTGGTGTCCACACCCACAGCGGATGTGAGCCCACAGCATCCATTGGCTGTGGATGCCCACTTGCCAGGGTGGGGTTGCAAGCATCACCCACTGCAGATATGGGGGTGGTGCCGGCCCCTCCCTCATCGCTGCTGTCTGAGCTCGGCCCATCTGCTGGGGCGGGGCCATGGGCACCTCCTCTGCTCCTGCCTTCTGCTTTACTCCTAGCGTCACAGCCCGCCCACCTGGAAGCAATGGCCTCTTCACTGGGTTCAGCGGGGCCGGTGTTGGCCCCCTAGCCGCCTCCAGCACTGTGCCCCACCTCGCCAGCCAAAGAAGATGCCACTGCTTGTGCGCCTGTGGGCAGGCCCCTTCCATCAATGCCTCTGGTAACTGTGCCATCTTCTGTCAGGCAGGCACCGCCTTCATCACTCCCACCCCATGCTGACACCACTGATGGGCAGCACCCTCCCCCTGGGTGCATGCCTTCGCTTCGAAAAGCCAACACTGTAACAGTCCAGTGATTTTCCCCCAGAGTCATCTTTGGATGCTTCCCCCATGTTCAGTCACTGTGAGACCTAAAAATCACCGTGATTTTTGAGAAGCAGTCAAGCTTCGAGCATTGCAACAGGGTGACTGGGACATGTTAGAACACATGGGGATGCCCAGGGATGGTGTAACTCATATGGAAGGGGTGGAGGAAAGTGTTCAAGTGGATGCTTGTGAGCTTGACCCCATCTCTGGGAAGGAATTACTGCAAAATTACAGCGATGACATCCAAATGAAAGGAGACGCTCAAGCCTTTCCCATGTTTAAAGCTGTCCCCAATACAGGACAATGTGATAGACATGATGTCATAGCCTGGCGTGTAGTCCAGGATTTACAGGATCAGAGCCTCTTTCTCACCAATAAATGCGGTTTTGCTTTTTCTGTTAAAAAAAAAAAAGAAATTAAAAAAAAAAATTGGGAAAAGCTTTGTACGCCATCAATCACCTTACAATGTCACAAGATTCAAATAATCCTGTTATCGTAAATCACTTTATCTTGTTACAGGTTTCAGACGAGACATGCCTGCCTTGAGCAAAGGTCTTTATACGTGACCTAACCATGAACAAGTGGGAGGGCCCGCATGAACTTATCATTTGGGGTCGCAGATACGTTTGCGTCTTAACAGGTATCAGGGTACACTAGCTACCTGCAAGGTGAGTCCGCCCTGACATGCAACACCAGAAACAGAATGTGGCCAGTGCACAACCTTCAAATGCTGAACAACACACCGATCACCAATCATATGGTCCCTCTACAAGCAGAGAATATTCATCTGTTCATGTCCGAAATGTTTTGAAATCAATAACAGATTTTTAAGACAGATTTTTAGAATGCATTAGAAATAGTAATAGATTTTAATTCTAGTAAACAATAACAGATCTCGCTATTGTATTAGAAATAGTACTCTGGTAATTGATTTCTTGCAGGGAAGAGCAACAGGTTTGAAAATTTCCTAAGCACTCAAGGTATCCTCAGGTCTCCTCATTCGTGTTTGTTCTCCCTTGCAAGGGGTCCCACAAGGAACCACAAACACCAACATAGTGAAAGCCAATTTATTCACTCACCACTAAAGGAGGCAACCATCCCCTGCTAAAGTTTATTTGCTGATATTCCATTTTCCTCATCCTTTCAATGAGATACACAATTTTACCATATAGAAACAAGCCCATAGCTTCAGGGGTCTTGGCAAAGGGCTGGTTTAGCTCTGTGGGTTTGGTACTCACACACTTAGCAGAAGAAAAGAGAGAAGATCTATTAAATCCCTCAAGGTATTTTTCCACTTCAAAACCTTCCTAGCTATTGCCATATACAGTAATTTCACAACCATAAGGCGCACCGGACTATAAGGCGCACCCCCCAGGAGTCAGCAAAATTCGCAACTTTGTAGATCATATAAGGTGCACTTTTCTTTGCAGCGAGGCTCAGCCTCCAGCTCCCCCCGTGCAGTTGCTGGCCAAGGCCACACCTCAACCCAGCAACCATGGGCCCCCGGGCCCGCCTCCACCCAGCAGGGGCGGCGCTGCAGGCTCCCTGGCCCGCCTTCACCTGGCAGCCATGGGCCCCCGGGACCGCCTGGACCCAGGAGGGGCAGTGCCACAGGCCCCCTGGACTCCCTCAACCCAGCAGCCATGGGCCCCCGGGACCGCCTGGACCCGGGAGGGGCGGTGCCACGGGCCCCCGGGTCTGCCTCCACCCAGCTGCCGTGGCACTTCTGGCTCCGCCCACGGCTCACAGATCACACTTCCAGGGTGGCAAATGTTGCAACTTTGTACATCAGATAAGGCACACTTCCGGGTTCAGGGAAAAATTTTAGTCAAAAGGGTGCGCCTTATAGTTGTGACATTACTGTAATTATCTACCTTAAAAAGAAAAAAAAAAAAAGTCAGCATTAAAACGCATTTAACAATTCATCAATTCCAAGCACTATTCTGAATAGAAAAACCTGTCAAAAATTGTGACAGCAGGAATCTCGAGGTAATACCTTTGCAGAGAACTTTGCCACTGCTAAACTGAATCAATTAGATACATAGGAGGTCAGGTAGAGCAGCATATTGGCAAGGAAGACCCCACAATACTCACTTTGAATCCACCTGTTCAGCTTAACACACACATTAAGCAGTAGGAACCCTCCAATCAATAATGGGCCAACACAGCCCAGCTAAGATACCTTTTCACAGGTTACTTATTTTTCCAAAGTTTTATTCAGCAAGGGGCTTCACCTCCTACCTAAAGCTCGTGTCACTTGTGGTGCCAATTGCACCTTTTTTCCTCCCAGTACTGTGGGATTATACTTTTAAGGAAAAACAATTTATCCTGTCAGGTTACCATTAGTCAACCTTCAACAGCAGGTCTCTCTCATTATGCCACCTAAATAGATCAGTGAAAGACAGCATCTGGGAAGGAAAAAAAAGAAGTAAAAAGAAGTCTAACAGCTTTGTGTACTCCAAGAAGCCATTGCTAAATAAAGCACAGTGTTCACATCCACACACATCTCATCATTTTGTCTTTCTGTTCTATGGAAATAGGAGTTTACAGTTTAGAAGCCTGTGGCAATTCCTTGATATGTATTTCAGAAGAGTCATCCCATTGCAGACTCATCTGAAATGCAGTTCAGCAAGTCTTAGACGCCTACCCAGCTATTTCCCAGCACATCACACTCCCACTCCTTGCATGCTATGTTGCCTGTAGCAAGAAAACCAATATTGCTCTGTTGAATGAAGCATTACTGGCAAGGAGTAGAAACAAACACCTTCTGCATTCCAGTCACTATCACCTACAAGATTGGGAAGTGAAGACATAGAAAAAAGTTAACTGATACTACTCAGAGAAAAAAAATTCTAAAGTTTCTAATCTAGTTAAAAGCTGAAGTTCAGCAACAGCCTATTCACTTCTACCCAGAGATTACTAGCGGGCCAAGTCATTTGGATACAGCCTCCCTTTCTGTCATGAGCCAAAAACATACCAATAACCATAACCAATGAATACGCAGTTGATTTATATCCCTCCACTCAGAACATGGATAACACCTGTGCTAAAAGCTAATCCTAAATACCAGGATGAGGGCTGTGCTCAACAGATTCAATTAACATGTATACCGCACCACTGCATCACTATGAAGAAAAACCATTAAAGTATTTATATATATATATCTGTATACACACATGCAAACACAATCTTTGAATTTTATCTATAAACAAAGATATATTTAGAGATTGTATTTGTCTTATGATCACAGAATACAGAGTTTGAAGGACCCACAAGGATCATCAAGTCCAGCTCCTGGCCCTGCACAGGACCATCCCCAAAAGTCCCACCATGTGCTTGAGAGCATTGCCCAAATACTTCTTGAACTCTGTCAGACTTGGTTGCTGTGATCACTTCTCTAGAGAGCTGTTCCAGTGCTCAACCACCCTTGGGTTAAGAACGCTTATCTAGTATCTAATCTAATGTATGTATTTGAATAGATTATACTGTATTATACTCTAACGTAACAGTATGTACTTCATATAACAACATACACATGGTATGTAACTATATATATTTTTATATAACAACCTAATATATCTCTATGTATTTTATATAAGAATTAATGTTATAATATCATAAAATGCAATGCATAACTATATCTATAAACTTACTTTGCTTTTCCTCCCTGCTCTGCCTTCCCCAGTTAGGGAAGGCAGTATCACAGACAAGTTTGTGGTATTCCCTATCTTTCATACAAAATGCCCAGAACCTCCTTCAGATCTTTCCTTGTTCAGTATGTATAGAGAGCACTTATTAAAAAGCTCTCACTCTACCAAAACAAACATCATACTTTAAAAACAACTCTCCTGATGGAGAGAACAACAAAGCTTATCCACAGAAATCAGCCACACTACTACTTCATGCACTCCTGAAAAGCACTCTGCTTCTGCCAGGGAAATAGAAACCCACATTCCTACATATATAGGAAAAACATTTAAAAAAAAAACCCTCAGTGTTATTTACCATGATAAGCTACAAAGCCAAGTAATATTAATATATTGCACATGAGCTCATTATCATCAAAATAAACATAATCTAATTCAAGGTCAACTCACCATTAATGCAACATACAGTAATTTCACCATTACAAGCCACACCTGATTATAAGCCGCACTGTCGTTTGCAGCGAGGACCCGCGTGCAACAAAGTTGCCATTTAGTAACAGAACTGCGGATCACGGGGTTTACTGGCTCAGCTCGGGGCCGGGTGAGCTCAGCTCGCTCGGGGCTGCCGACGGGGCCAGGTGGCCCAGCTCGGCGCTGCCACTCAGCGGGGCCACTCGGGGTCGGCCACCGCTGCCGCCGCCACCGGGCTCGTTCGCCCCGGCCCAGCACTGCCCTGTGGCGGCAGGCAGGGACAGAGCCCACCTCCTCCCACGGCAGTGGCGGCAGGCAGGGACGGAGCCCCCGCCTTCATCCCCCACCACAGGGTCGGCAGGAGAGAGCCCCCCGTCTGCCCTCCGCACTGCCGGCACGGGCAATGGAGTAACCAATTCGTAACAATCGCGCAATCCTGGGTTTTACTGGCAGGTGCTTGGCTCAGCATCATGGCTAACGCTTCCAGGTTTGGAAATTTCAGAACTTTTTTCATATATTAGCCGCTCATGAGTGTAAGCCGCATTTCCAGGTAGGGATCAAAATTTTAGTCAAAATGGTGCGGCTTATAATTGTGAAATTACTGTACTTGAATTCAAGCGTGCAAAATACCTACCTCAGCCTTTTGTGACAGAATCTGTTAAACAAAACTGCTATCAGCTTGGGAAACAAAAACAGAAAGGTTCAAAATTACAGTAATTTCACGACTATAAGGTGCACTGGATTATAAGGCGCACTTCCAGATGTCGGCAAATTTCCAAACTGTACATTATATAAGGCACACTGGACTACAAGGCGCATTTTTTTTTTTGCAGTGAGAATCCGCACGCAACAAAGTAACGAATTAGTAACGGAATCGTGCAATCGCGGGGTTTACTGGCAGGTGCTCAATTTGCAAACATTTTTCACGGCTTGGCATAGCCTTTAAACGCAGCACCAGGTGCCCTCCCTGTGCCGGAGGCCCCGGAACTTCTGTCCGCCCCAGCACTGGCTGGCGTGGCTCTCGCAACTGGCGCAGCTCACCTCGCAGCTCCACGTGGCTCGGCGCAGCATGCGGCTCCAGGTGGTTCCGTGCAGCTCGGCATGGTGCACAGCTCCGCATGGCTCACAGCTCGCACTTCCAGGTTGTCGGTAAATTTCCAAACTTTGTCCATATATAAGGCACACCGGATTATAAGGCACACTTCCAGGTTTCGATCAAAAATTTAGCCAAAAGGGTGCGCCTTATAGTCATGAAATTACTGTAATTTCCCTGAGTAATCTGGGTATACCAGTGACGTAAGGCATCTCAGTCAAAATAGACATTATGTCCTTCTACAGATATCTCTTCTAGATATCAGAGAATCATCAGAGAATCATCAGGGAGTCATCAGTGAATCATCAGAGAATGATGGAAAGGATCTTAAAGACCACCTAGTTTCAACTCTCCTGTCATAGACACCTTTCACTAGACAGATTGTTCAGAGCTCCATCCAAGCCGGCCTTGAACACTGCCAGGGATGGGGCACCCACAACTTCTCTGGGCAACCCTTTATATACAGCCTTGCAGTTCATATTTGGCTTCTCTACAGACTTAGCACAGACTTACACACTTACCTCCTACTGAGATACTTCCCTGTGTGAGTTGACTGCATGCATCTGTATTAACAACAAGTATAGCAAGTTTGCTAGTGATTTGCCTTCATATGATAAAAAATTGAAATTTTTCAAAATAGTTGCAGAACTTATTGGGAGTACCAGTTAACATAAGTGAATACACTAACAATTTCATTGCCTACAAATAAAAAATTGAGGAGTACAGTCATCACTTCGTCATGCTGGCCAGTCAGCAAGCAGTCAGCAAATCAACAACTTTCAGATATCAAGACTCAAAAGAATTTTGCTGGTTTTGCCCTCAAGGGCTGAAATGTCAGCATTTTCTTCTTCCTGTCCTCCATATTTCCGATTTGACCTCCAAACTAGTGTGACAGTCCCTCATCTTTCAAATCATGGGTTTGTACCTAGGGTTGGCTAAACAATGACTTGTGCTTTTACCAGTAATTCATGCTGGCTCTAATTCATGCTGATCCTGCAGCCTTTCATTCTGTATACTTCTATATAGCTTTAACGCAGCCTTTGAAGTTTTCAGTAATATTTGCCCTAAATCAGTCTGGAGATACCAATTTGAACATGGAAGTGTGACGATGAAAGTGCAGCATCATAACCATTCTGTCATCAAAACAGCTTGAGACTCCCATGATTCAAGAGATAAATAAAAATATTCATTGCTGCACAGTGTATACTTATCAGACATATAACATCAAACCATTACAGAATGGAAATCCAGCCAAGATACCCTACATCTGCTTTTAGCTGGAGAGACACCTTGGCAAAAAGACAGTGTGAAACTGGTTGCTCAGGGAGTGGCAGGAATCTGCAATTGTGAAATCTAAGCCATGGAGATGTGACAGTTCTATCAACATTGCCACAACTGAATGCTTCTGTTCTTTGATATCAATATATTGGCCACAAAGTATAATGTACCAATTCAGAGATTCTTACTTGATTTTTTAAATATACAGCAATGCCAATTTTCTGATCTGCCTCAGCACAAGCAACATATTACACAATACTTGTACAAAGAAACACCAGTGGTCTTTAGGTTTGATTTTTTAACTATCATAAAACAGGTCATCTATATTTAAGTCAGTAATTTAAGTATCTTATTGGTTAAAGGCAAAGACCAAATTCACAGAAATTAATAGACAATAACCACAGAAGTCTCGAGAATCCTCCCCTCACATAAACAGGGTATAAGGAACAGTCAATTATTGTGACAACTGCTCCCTCACACCCAGTTTACTCAGCATGACTTGTGAGATGACAGTGAGCTGGTTTCATTTAAATAGTGAGACCTCAAAAATACCAAAAACTATTGCTATGATAAAGACATAACTTTTAAAGTAGAACATGAAGTTAATTATATATGCTGAAGATTAAAACTATGAAATTACAAAATATACTTACAGCACCAAACCATGAAGAAACTAAATGTTAAGACTAGAACTACACAGGCCATCCACACAGCATCTACTTTCCAAATAAAACTAAAAAAGGCATTTTTCTTTTTCCTTATTTTTCTTTAAATTCACGCCAGCAAGAAGCCTAAATAATATTAAGATCAGCATCCAGTGACAACAGAAAAGTTTCAAGAAAAAAAATTTCATGCAAGTTCATTTGGAGTTGATGAATGATTTGTGTCACAGTTCTTAACTATTTCATTAAAACACTCTAAGAGATTTTCAGCAAGAAATAAAACTGAAAAAAGAACAATAGCAAACCTGGTGTTAAGGGGGGAAAAAAAGACACAACTAAGTGTCACCTTAACTATAAAATTAAAAGCTTAAAAAAAGGGAATGGAAGGAAAGGGATGTTGTATCATACCTTAGTAGGAATCCGAAAGCTTTCAATAGGACTGAGGTCATTAACACTCTCCTGAGGACTTCTTAGACCCTTTAAAAGAATGTTAATAATCAGTTAAGTTTGATTTCTTTATGTATCTTGCAATCAAGTCTTACCTGATGTTGAATAGACATCTACAGGTCCCTTAATAAATATTCTGACATGTAGCTGGAAGGCTAAGACCTCATTCTAGAAACAGTTAAGCAAGACCATTGGTATAGAAATTATGCTCCTCAAACATCTTAGTACTTCCAGTTTTATTTGTACTTGAAAATGTACTTTTTCAGTACAGTTCACTAACATTTTCTTTATAAAACTCATTCACATCCTCCTGTCAATGTCCAGATGTTCTCTTAAATTTTAGAATGAACACGTGTCCAAAAAACACAGCATACTTTGTTCCATTAACTTAATGTGTTAATGGAATCAGATACCTGAATTCAAGTTAGGTGCCACCTACTCTATAGCAAGATTATTTCTGCTTGATGGCATAGTTTTCTATTTACCATATTCCACTACTAGGACTGGCTTTCCCTATGTGTGATTGAACTGAAAAGGTTGTATAATCCACATTAGCTGCTTTATAGAATTATTACTCCTTAAAACACATATAACCACATAATGAACATGTACGTTTGTTGAGTATCAAACATACTCACAATTTTCATAGAAAGGTTTGGGTTAGAAGGAATCTAAGGATCATGTAGTTCCAAGCTCGGCCATGGTCAGGGATACCTTCCACTAGATCAGGTTGTCCAGGGCCCCACCCAACCTCACCTCGAACACTTACAGGGAAGGAGCATCCACAACTTTCCCTGATAACCTGAAACAGCATCTCACCATTTAAAGCAGCAATACCACACAACAGGCTGCTTAGCATATTTTCTGCCAGCTCCCTCGGCAGAAATGAAGCCACACATTCAAGTTTCAGATATAGTTCTAACTCCGGCTTCCCTTGAGATTCAGGTGTCAGGCAGACTTCTTCCCTGCTCTTGTGATCGATGTCAACAGTATTTTTTCCAAGCCCTTTTCTGTCCCCTTATATTTCTAAAAGGACCTATGCAACTACTATGTCATGGTGATAAAGTCTGTACAAGTGTTGTAAATCACTTCAGTGGTAACTACTACATTTTACAACTGTCTCATCTTCCCCAGATGCAAAACTTCTCCATTTTGGTTTTGATTCTCAGATTTGCTGCACATCACTTCAAAATACCATCCCTCTGCAGCTGCCACCACCAAAGGCGATTCACCTCTACGCATCAGAAATTTGAAGTAAGCAACTGCTGCAGTTTCTCATACTGCACACAAAATCTTCCCCTCTCAAAAATATGCAGTTCTAGTGACTTATCTCCAGAAGAAATAAAAAGTTTCACTTATCAAACAGTAAATAGAACCTAATCTTCCAAATGACTGAAAATTGCCTAAGTTGTATCATTTGTAGAAAAGATCATCTCTGCACTGGGCAGGCTTCCCGGCACTGCTCCTAGTCAAGCTGAAAATTAATCATGTACCCCTCTACTGAAGCGGAACAGAACATTATTTTGGCAATTCCATTTTCGTGTAAGTGTTCATTTTTAAGCCCAGCCTCCTGCACAAGGATCACAACTCTGAATGCATAGTTTTAGGGGGAAAAAAAAAACGTTTCTGACTTTCCCATAATTTTATAT
Source organism: Catharus ustulatus (assembly GCF_009819885.2). Taxonomy (NCBI): domain Eukaryota; kingdom Metazoa; phylum Chordata; class Aves; order Passeriformes; family Turdidae; genus Catharus; species Catharus ustulatus. Next base: position 24,621,788 of record NC_046221.1, on the reverse strand, counting down.
AACGATCTAGAATATCTCATGTGGGCGGCACAAGTGATTTTTTAAAGTTCTCCAGTAAATAAGCTTCTTTTCAGGGGTATCCTATATATGTGAATAACTGGAATGTTCTGCCGATACACTTCCTTAAAAGGACTCTCAAGCTTAGAAATATTGGTCTAAACGTAGGCTTAGATCTACATCATCCTGGAGACAACCGCTCCAAGTGGCACACAGCACTGAGCTGACAAACACACACCGAGTGCTCTGGCACGCATTCACTATGTGCCCACTCAGGTATGTCCTGGCACCTCCTCAGCCTCGCCTCCCTTTGGACCAAACGCATTTACTGCCAGACAAAGCCATGTCACAGAACCACAGCCCAGCGCTCAACATTTTATGTCGAAAAAGCGAACTGACACAGGCCCGCCCTGTCATGTTCAACAGCGATTTCTCTGTTGGGACATGAGCTACGCGTTGGCACCTGCGCACGCTGCCATTTCCCGGCGTTACGAGAAAAACAAGGTGGATGCGTGTGCAGCGAGAGCTCGCACGCCCCGAGCCTTCCCTCCCCGGGCAGGGCAGAGGGCGAGGTCCGCGCACCGGCGGCTCTCCGGAGTGCCCGGGCACGGCGGCCCCGAGGAGAGCGCGGCCCGGCCGCGGCTGCACCCCGCCGCCCCCCGAGAAGAGCCGCTCACCTGGCGGGTCATCAGCGACTTGATCTTCTGCATGATGGCCCCGCCGCCGCCCCGAGTGCGCTCAGCGGCCGCGCAAGGCGCCGGGGCACGGCGCAGCCATGTTGGGCGCCACCTGACCGCGCCCGCGCGCGGCTCCCTGGGAGCGGTAGTTCCGGGCCCGCCGCTCCACTACAAGTCCCGGCAGCGCGGCCGGCAGGGCGGGACTTGGAGCTGCGGTTTGGGGCGTGTTGGTGTCTGAGCGTGGGGTTAGCCCGTGAGGATTTGGACGTGGTTCGCTCAGAAGAGAAAACGACGCTCTGTTTATGGAGACAAGCTGGAGCGTACACGTAGCCGAGGAGAATTTCCCGGTTGTCTCGGGTTATTTCGGGCGTTACGCACAGAGCCCCTCTGGCGTGTCCGCGGGTGATGGATGGAGTTCTGTGTCGCCTGAACAGGCTTGTGTCACTCTAGTTGTATTGATAGCAACTTTTTTAAAAAAATACACACACCAAGACCCACCAAATAGCTTTTCAAATCTACTTTATATCAGCACAAGAAAAGAAAGAATTTATCCTACAGTCTTTGCTTAAGTGCGGACAGCATTCAGTGGTGAAAGTACCGGCACATCCAGCGAGGCGTGGTTGTAGCTGTAGAAAAAGGGATTTTATTTTCCTTCTGGAGTGCGCTTAGGTCAGCTCTGGTTGTTTCCTGATGCCGCTGTTCCTCAGCCCCAGCTGCCGGGCTGTTGTCGCAGGGCAGGGCAGGTAGGAGCAGGTGTCTTTGAAACGACACATTGACAAAGGGAGGGTCAGCGCCTGCTCCCTCCCTTTCTTTAGCAGCACCTCATTGCTTCTGGCTGCCACTGCGAATATCGTGCCATTGTTTTGTGGAAAGCCTCTAACAAGTTTAGCACGTAATAAAGTTACTTCTCATTAATAAAATAACTGCAAATTGCAGAATGTTGGCATTGCAAATAGTGTTGCTTTAATGTAGTTGCTTCTGTTCAAAAGGAGGGAGGTTTGATTTGTGTTAAGTCTAAATTCCATTTTGCAACTAGTGCAAGCTACAGTTCTACAGAAAAAAATTCCATTTTTCATATGCACGACATTTGTGTCAATTTGTGTAAAAACTTGCAGTATATTAATGACATCAAGAATATATTCATATGCTGGAAATGACAGGACAATTGAAAAACGTAACTGTGGTAATCTGTTCCTTATTTTATTATTATTTTCTTTAAATTCCAACATGGGTTTTATTCCAATGCTAAAAGTCCCATCATTTCAGTTAGAACTTAGTTAGAACCTATGCCCAATATTTTATTACATGGTGAAATCAAGCAGCTAATAATTTCTAGGTTTTATGAAAGGTTGCCATTTGATATATCAAGCCTACATTTAGGTGGATTAAGCAGGTTATAAACAACAGCATTCAAGTGGGCAGGACAATGGAGCCAGAAAGCTTTTGGGAATATGTGAAATATCTTCTTCATCTCCTGACATATGTTGGGTGGTGATACTATTTCTGGTGGGACCACTGCTGCTTTATTAACCCTTCTGCTGGAATAACCTTTGTGTTTCTTATATTGGACCTGGAAGCATCTGGGTGTTCTCACCTCTCTTTAACTAAGATAAAACTTGACTGTTCAGCCCTTCTGATGGGGGCTTATCACCTTGCTGGACCCCTGCTCCTAGCACACAGTGAGAGGGAGGCAATACCTTCCTGCCAGTTGCTCCTGCAGAAAGCAAGATACAGTCTAGCCTAATATTTGTTAATCCGTAATAGTCTGCCTAAGTGCTGTTTAGTGAAAAATACTGTGTGGTTTTGTATGGATAAACCATCTCTGTCGCTGCTAATGTTTGCTGTTGTAAACTGTTACTGCACAGGTTTGAGGGGGTTTGTCCAGTTTGCTGCTGATATGTGTGGTGAGCGACAGCTTTGGACAAAATCCAAACCCTACATTAATATTAAGTTAAACTGATGTAAGTTAATGGACAAGAAACAATAATCAGCAGTTAACAACTGTAGTAAGCTGTCCACTCGAGCCATAGGACTTTAATTTCAAAGATGTCTCAGAGGCACTTGAAATCACATGTTGTTTAGAGAAGGGGAATTAATTCTTTGCTGAATTATACTTTAGGAAAAAAACACAGAAAATTTACAGGCTTGAAAGTGCTAAGAAAAAAATTAGTAAGGCTCTTTCACAACTGTTTAATGTTTTTGGTTTTTCTTTTTTTTGTAACAGAAAATGAGAGGCTGTCATTAGAAAAGTTCTGAAAAAATATTCTGAATACTAATTTTAGTTTGAAATAAGCATGTAGCATCACAGTATTTTTTATGAAACTGTAGCTAAAGGAAGTTAATAACTGTATAACCTGTTCACTTGGTGCGTTTACTTACTTCTATTAATTAAATGTACTTTGTATCGTGTGCCCCATTTATTACATTCTGTGTCATATTTGCTGTGACGGCTGGGGAAGGGTTATGATAAAGTCAGAGGCAATGAAGATGGGTCCTCATCTAACAGGTGCTCCACTCCTTTGTTCTTTGTATACACATATTCAAATCACCTAAGGCAGGGGACAGGATAGGGCCTGTTAACTCATTGCTGATTTCCCTAGCAAATAAACCAGCAGCTGCAGGTCCAAGCCCTGGCTTAGTGCTGAGAAGGTGGCATTTGTGTGGAACAGGATGCTTTCATGGAGCCCTTTAGCCAACTTCTTTTGGGACTTACAGTGCAAATTATATTTTCTGCTTGTAGGTAAGATACGGTATAAATTATGTTTGATTTGTCATTGTGGAAATGTGAATTGATTCTGTAAGATACATCTTTATAAATTTAAAGATATTTCCATTGTATTGTCAGGTATTTGATTTCAGGAAGGCAGCTTAAAAGCTTTTCATCAGATAGTGGCGCCTTGTTTTATGAGTGAAGCTAAAGTTTCAGCAGAACTGAAAAATTAATGCTATACATAATCTCTATGTAAAACTTGGCGTTGATTAAATATACATAATCTGCATTTAAAACATGGGTATTGATTAAATACATATTATTACATTTTATTGAGTAACATATACATTGTGCATTTCTTTTAACAAGTAAGGCTGGACAGGTTCTGAACCAAAGATTAACAGAAGCTGTTACACACTTCTTTAAAAATTTATTGAGACAGCACTGATACATTATTTTTCACTTCTTTATGATTAAGTAATTTATGTGCAATATTTAAATGTAATTGGTATTGAAACTAAATTAAGCTTTTAGTCAACTGAAGAATATCTCCCCATTAATAGTGCATTTGTTTGGTGTCTGGGTGCATTTTTTTAAGTGTGCATTTGTTATTCGTGCAATGGATAAAAAATAGATATTCTATGTACTTTGACAGAAATATCCTCTGATCAAATGTTAGATAAGCTTATTTCTACAAACTACTGTAAATACCCTTTTCTATATTTAATTCTTTGTAAATGTCAACAGAGGAAATACATAATATTACAAATGTAGTGCATCCTCTAATCATTCATGTATAGGGACAACTTTTCTTTGTGAACCTTACAGTTCTAGCTTATAGAGTCACTTAATTTCCTTAATTTTGAGCTCAATACTTTTTCAAGACTTTTGACTTCTTAATGATTGATGGTTTATATGACAATTTTTGGATCTCTTCTTTAAAATGAAACATATTTGGTTAATAAAAAACAGTGACTATGTGCTACTTTAACACTTTATTGGATATTTTTAATTAAAATCCTACAAGAGTTATTGTCATGCAAGCAGAGTGCTTTAGAGTACAGGTTTATTCACCAGGAAGTCTTACATCCTTATCCAGATCTACACATTTTCTAGAAAGGGAAATGCACTGCCCATACTCCATATCATGATGAGAATCAGGTGCATTGGAGACATGACACAAAGGCACTGACCTCAGCAAATAAAATTAAGTCCTGTAACAGAGCTCAGTGGAACTTTTTCTTGGGCAAAAATCCCAATCCAGGGAAGAATATTCCCAAGTTTTCCATTATATAAATGGAAGTATAGAAATTGCAGCTTTCCTGGACCATTACATCTGGCTTGTTTGGTTGGGTTTTTTTCCATAAATGAACGTACTTGTAAAAAGGGAAAAAAAATGTTTCACTGATCTAGTGACATTTTGCACCAAGTTCAGGAGAACTTTTTTCTAGTGAAAAACAGTTGAGAATCCAAACTCACTTTAACAAGGAGATGTGCATGTTAAATTCAGAGAATGCTAAAACCTTGCTAGGCAGGTTTCAGTTTATGCCATAAACTCAAAAGTTATGTCATAGTTTTTTATTTAAACTAAAACTGCAGCCCTTGTTTTATGTCAACAACAATTCTGTTGTCCTTGCTAATACTGGTGACAGCGAAGTGAGATGGAAGAAAAGCACAGATCACTGAGCTCCAAATGGAGGTCGTTGTGGTACAGCCCTTACATTATACAAAATTAGGTTTTGGAATTCTATCATCTTGGAAAAAAAGTTTATTATATTTGTAAAGCTGTAGGGATAGGCTTAAATTTTATGGAATTTGGGCCTGATAAATATGAATTTAGTTTGACACACTGGCTTGATTTTGCTATTAACATTAATTCAAGGATTGGTCATAACAGTCTCCAGTTTAAATTAAAAAATCAAAATTTGTCAAATACAAGTGAACCATAGAACCCTCTAGGTTGGGGAAGACCCTAAAGAGCATCAAGTGCAACCATTAGCCTAACACTGCCAGTTCCGCCATTAAAGCATGTTCCTGAGCACCACACCTAGACATCTTTGAAGTACCCCCAGGGAGGGTGACTCTGCCACTTCTCTGTGTGTCCCATTCCACTGCCTGACAACACTTCTAGGGAAGAGGATAACCCTCTTAATAAAGAATATTCCAGACTGCAGAAGACATGGTCTCTGCTAAGACCAGAATATGCTTTTACCACTGCTTCTGTAAAACCCTTGCCTTTGACAGAACACTGTTATCTAATAACTTGCCCCAGGCATCCCACAGAATCACCCCCAGCAAAGCCAGAGAGCAACAAGAACTGGAGTTATCTAAAGCCATGCCTGGAGGGGCTGAGGGGAAAAATGGGGTTTCTGCCCTCACCACCTCTGGTCCTAGCTAAAAGAATTTCCTTAATTGCAGGTCAAAATATCTTTCTGAGATTTTACACAGGGCCATTTTTCAATCAAGTGGAACAAAGTTAATTTGCAGTTTCTATTCCAACAATTTTTAGTTGCAAACAAAATTTTCCAGCCCCGACTCTCTCTCTTTTCATTACTCTCTTATGCTGTTACCTTCTATATTGGTGGTCCCAGTTATCCTGGTGCTCACAAAACCTGCTTCAAACAGATCTGTGAGAAATATTATTTGTTTTCCATATTTTATGATTGGACTGCTTCTGTTACTGGCATGTTATTGACAACTAAATAAACCAAACAATTGAACAGTTTCATACATAAAGAATGAATAAGTGTATGGACAGATCTTTTACACATCTCTCAGTGAGAGATGTTTTTGACTTCATTCCAGTTGATCTAAAAATTGAAATGGGTGGTTATATAATTGGTAGGTTATATGAAATAGATCTCCAGCATTAAATATTTCATGAAGGATTCTACTGAGGAGTTACTCTCTTTCTCCTTCAAGTGGACAACAGCAGTTTAAATCTGATTTGTACTGTAATGTTGTCAGGGAGCATATTAGTGTCTGAGAAGTTAGAACAACCCACAAAATGCTTAATGTTCTGTTATCCAGAGTCTGGCAAGCTTTGAAGAGTTGTGCAGTGTTAGAAAATTGCAAGAGCAACAGGCTAAAAATACCATTAAAAGGGTGTTGGAGAGCAGGCTTCAATTTGATATGCATCATCCATTTTAGGTTTTTCATCTAGAAAGTTAAGCATGTAAATATCTCTGTCCTATGTATCCTCCACTTAAGCCATTCCACATTTTTTCTACACTCTTCCTTTTTTTTTTAACCCTGCTTTCCTATCTCGTCTGAACCACAGCCAGTCCTTTGCAAATTGCATTCCATGCAGCCTGATGCCTTCTGCCTGCTTCCTTCTTAGCCCTTATTAATGGGGGCTTGCCAGACCTTCTGTCAAAGGATTTCACTGTCTTTTTGTGTATTTCCCAGTTAGTATTCTGCAGCATTTTCCTTTGGCTTCCCTGCCATGCCCACAGAAATTCTGTGAGCTTTCTTTAGCTGAGTGTAATATTGCTCAGCTTTATGAAAAGGGAAGCCAACCACAAAATTACTTTTTTGGGGTAGATTCTGTACAGCACTGCTGGCTGCCCGTGAGCCAGTCCACTCACACTCCAGCTCTGCTCTACTACTTTGCATGCCCTTCCAGAGTACCTATGACATTAATTACTGGCATTACTGCTGTATCTGTAACCATCAGTCCCTTTTTGTGTCCCCACCCTCATCCCCAACAAGTTTGCTTTGCCATTACCTTGTGGCAAACAACTGTGCACTGAAATTTGATAATTCTAACCCAAAAGACGTACAGTGATACCATATTATGCTACTGAATTTATCTTTTTTCTGTCAAATAACCTATGAAATTAAACATAAATGAACCTTTAAAAATTTCCATCACAAGGAATAATAGTATGGAACTAGGAAATGTAAGAAACAAAGTTAACTTTGCAAGATATGAGTGAATACAGTCACATGTTTTTCATACATTGCTCCTTCTGCCCTTCCCTACCCACCCAGCTCTTTCCAGGTAGAAATTTATTCCATGTACATCAGCTGGGAAGCTACTTTTTCGTTACAGGTGTTTGGAAGCATGTCAAGAATCACAGAATCTCAGGTTTGAGGGACCTCAAGGATCATCAAGTCCGACCAAAAATGATCATTAGCAGGAAAAGAATAGATGGTGCATGGTGAAAGCATTGTGTGTTGTCCTGGGCAGCATGTTCTCAGTCTCCACTGTGTTCTTATGCAGTAATAGATGGATTACTTAAATCACAGTTTTTACATTTCTTACTTATAAAAGGTTACTTTTTTCCCAGGGTTTTTTAGCACTTGAAGTGTGCTTTTCAGCAGTATTGAGCACAAATCTGAGCAATCAAACCTGCAATTAGAGTCAATTGGAGTTGCATCTTGAACATACTAAAATCTTTTTATATGTATTTTGAAAAATTATGTCCTTAATATTTCAAATTGATCATCCAAAATGAGTTTGCATTTTTGCTGTCCATTTTTTTCTGGGCTTAAACTCTTTGTCTCTAAAGTCCTATCAGTTAAAATTGTATAGTGAGATCATTAATGTCAATTCTTTACATCATTGCTGTTCTCATGAGTGCTGTGGAAAATTTAATGTGAAAAATCAATCACTTAGTCCCAAGACTAAAGCTTTAGTTTCTTTTTAGTGTTCTATGAATATGTCTTAGGCCAGCACAAGGAAAAATTATGTTAAAAATCTATAGGAAAGACAATGATTGACTGAGGAATGGCCTTTTTGCACCATAACAGAGACAGAATTCTTGGAAAACAGACAATCATGTAGCTGAAAATTTCACTTTTGAACATATCAACAGCAAGGGTTAATTCTGCCAATGTCCTATAACTGGAATACTTGCGTATTTTGAGCTTTGTATTGTTTCTTGAATTTTGTCTTACAGGTACAGAGCAGTCAGCAGCAATGATTATATATAGTTTTAGTCAGAATTCATGAAAATTCTGCTTATCATATTTTCAGTCAGTTTCTCAGTATAATTGGCAAAGTACCTAAGAAGCTCCTCTGTAGCTGAATCAACCCAGAAAAAATCCTAAAACTGAGTTTATCCAAGACTGTTAGACATTGTAACACCTGGAAAATATGAAATATTTTAAAGGGAAGATGTTTTGTACATTATCTCATTTTTGTCAAACTTTCAACATGAAAGATCCTTTCTTTGGCTTTTTGTATAATTTGAGACTAGAGCTCTGTAGCTACATCCAGCTTCACAAAGGTCAATGAGCTCCTGCCCCTTTTGTACTTAAAATCTGAATTATAACCATGCAAAAAATGTAAGTTTTAGCCTTAAGAGTTTTTTCACTGTGAGAATTTCTCATATGAGTTTTCTGGGGTTTCCGTTTGTGTTTTGGGTTTGTTTATTTGTTTGTTCTTTCATTTTTATGCAGGGATTTGTTCTGCCTTAAAATTGACAGTACCATCTCACACCATTCATGGTATTGAGGGGCAACCACTTCATCTTTCTGTTGACTACAATTTCAATGCTACAGCTTCTGAAATCCAGATAATTTGGCTTTTTGAGAGGTCTCAAAGTAATCCAAAATATGTGCTTGGCTCTGTAAATCAAAGAGTAGTGCCAGACTTGGAATACCAGGACAAGTTTACCCTTATACCACCGAATGCATCTTTGAGGATTAATCCATTGCATCTCAGTGATGAAGGCAATTACATTGTAAAAGTCAATGTCCGTGGAAATGGGACCATAGCTGCAAGTCAAAAGATTCAAGTAGCTGTTGATGGTAAGTTAGTAAAAGATAGTATCTTCATTTTGAAAATACAGTTATAATAGTTTTGAAGTCCTGGTTCTTAGTATCCAGTTACAATGGTGTCTCATTTAATGCAACCACACATGAATAAATGTTAACAATTAAGTTATGTTGTTTTCTGCTGCTGGAGGGAATACTAAAATATGTGATCTTTAGGCAAAATTAATATACTGATTGATGTTTCCATATCGTAAGTAAGAGAAGCTGAACAGGTATAGAAACATTTACGATTAAATTAGACTTCTAAACAATAAGATTTAATCAGTTTCTGCTGTGCTGTCATGTTGATGCATTGAATTTCAAATATAGTAATTTCACAAATATAAGCCACACCATTTTGATAAAAATTTTGATCCCAACCCGGAAGTGCGGCTTATAATCACATGCGATGAACAAAGTTCAGAAATTTGCCAACCCGGAAATATGAGCCCGCTGCCCCGGAGGAGCGGTGCAGGGCGGCGGCAGGCATGCCCCAAGCCCAGAGGGGCGGCACTGGGCGGCGGCAGGCATAGCCCGGCCCCGGAGGGGTGGCTGCAAGCCAGGCCCACCTGACCCTGAGCCAGTAAACCCCACGATCCCACGATTCTGTTACTAATTGGCAACTTCGTGAAAGTTGCACATGGATCCTCACTGCAAATGAAAGTTCGGCTAATAATCTGGTGCGGCTTATATATGGACAAAGAACGAAACGTTGCTGACACCTGGACATGTGGCTTATAATTTGGTGTGGCTTGTAATCATGAAATTTACTGTAGTCTTTTTCCCTGAACAACTTAATAGAGAGAAGCCATTGACTTTTGCTGGTGACTGTAGCCCTGTGTCTGTAAAAGAAGCCCAGATCTGAATTCATAACATACTGAATTTCCCTCTTTACTTAAAAAAAAAAAAAAAAAAAAAAGAAAAAAAGAAAAAATAAAAAAAAGAACATGAAAATGGAAAAGAATTATCTAAAAGGATGACAAGAGGCTTCTGTAATTTATGGATTTTACAGAGGGAAACCTGTAACTGTTGAGCTTGTGAGCTTGGAAGGAATGAGATGAATGACATCTTGAGATGACAAAGTTATAGCTGCCATTTAACTCCCAAACCCATCCCAGTCTGCAGACATCCTCATGACAGATCACCCAGATTTCAGTGGTGCCCAATGTGGGCAAGGCTGTGAGCAGTCATGCTGAGAGGTCACACATAGTGGGCAGTGTCATGCTTTGTGCTCTTTTAATTTCTGTGGACTCAGTGATTTGTGTATGAGTCAAGAGGCTGTGGTACACATGACTGCAGCCTTTATCCTATTACCAGTAATACAAACAGTCTGGTTTCATTTATGCCCCATAACAACTCTTACAGTCACCAGCTGAGAATATGACCTCTTTTTTTTGACCTTTAACTACATTTAAGAGATAAAATTTGAAATATTAGTAATTTCCAGAGAGAATGATCATTTCTATTTGAATCATCTTGACCATGAAGACTGTAATATAATGGCTTGTCACTTTAACAACTCTTCATATCTCTTTATTTTACAGTTCCAGTCTCAAAGCCAACTGTACGTACTGAACCATCTTCAGGAGTAGTGGAGTATGTAGGGAATATTACCCTAAAATGTACTGTGGATAGAGGTACAAGGGTAGTTTACCAGTGGATGAAAAATGGGAAGCGTCTTCATGCTGGCCCTAATTATACCTTTTCATCAAACAATGCTACACTTCTAATTGTTCCTGTAGTAAAAGAAGACATTGGGAATTACAGCTGTCTGGTATCTAACCCTGTCAGTGCAATGGAAAGTGAGATAATTGCACCAACCATATATTGTGAGTATGTTAAATATTCATTATTATCTTTGTGTGTATGATCTTGCTGGAAGGAGTGCCTCCAAATATGAAAACAGGCAAAAAAATGTTGAGTCAACATTGTATATGAACTTGCATTCAAATTGAGCTTGTTTGTAGTAGCTCTAACTTAAAATGGGATAACAAAATTATTCAGTGTTGTGTAGTTGTGAAGATCAGTCTCAGTTGCAGAATTCAAGTAGAAGCTTCATGATTTTCACACGTCTTCAGATGTGACTCAAAGGAAAAGAATAATGAGATCATTATGCATGAAAATATCGCTATAAATGGTGGCACCAAATAGTATCAAAAAGCTAAGCGCAGAAGTACCAGGCTGAAGAACTGGTATTAGTGGGTTTCTTCAAGATCTTTTCAAGTCCAGTCCTTTTTAATACTTCCATTAATGGCATGCGAAAGAAGATAGGGAGTATCTCAATGAAGTTCATTCATGATGTTAAATGGGAGGACTGAATGACTTAGAGTAATAGAGCTGGGATGAAATTTGCTAGTAAAAAAATAAATGGGCATGCCCTTTCAGAGAATAAAAAACATGGACTTCTGCTAATAAAATCGAGATTGATTAGAAAATAATCAAGGCAGTGAGCTTAGGTGATTGAGCTATCACGAGAAATCTATGATCTGACAGCATGATTCAGGCATGAGAAAGACATATTTAATTCTAGGGGAGTGGGCAATGGATTTTCAACAAGGAAACAAGGAATGCTAATGGCACACAGAAGATAACACCACATGTACAATACTTCATGCAGTCCCTGCAGATCCCAGAACGTTGATCTTGAACTGGGAAAAAAGAAAGACAAGAATGGAGAAGAGACACAGTCAGGCTTAGCAAAATTAGAGCTGAAAGAAGTGATTGCATTCCAAATGGGAAATCAAATGGGAAACATGAGAGAGCAGGAAGCGTTGCATAAAGACCTTTTTTTACAGAAGAATAAACTATAAAATAACCTGGTATTTTACCTGAAAATGAAGGCACCTGAGAAACTAATTGAGTTGAAGGAAACAAAAAAAATTATTTAATCACCATTCAACAATTATATGATAAATCTTAGGGCCTTCTCATTCTGGTCTATGTCAGGAATTCTCTTTGCCTCCTCAATTTTCAAATAGCATATGCTACACATATGTGACCTGTTATGCTGTAATCCTCATGTCTTCAGGGGTTGAATTATCCTTCTCAGATGAGAGCTGAAATTTGGAAGGCCAGGACCTACTTTGCCACTAGTCCTATTCAGACATGGCCAGTTTACCCAGTGGCCCAGTCTGGAAGGAATGCTGCAAGGACTGGAACTGGATTCTTGTCCAGCCAAGGGCTGGTGCTCATTTCTGCTTTCTTCAGGCACTGCATAGGCAGCCTATGCTTGACTTGTTATGACTGCACTACCAATATATTCAGAACCTACATCTCTTATATCTCTAGCTCTCATCTTTTCCTCCTCCTCCTTTCATCTCCTTTCATCTCTGATTATCTATTCTGCTAGTTGTTTGGGGTTTTTTGTTACAACTTGGAAAAATTGGATAGGGGGATGACTTGCATCAAAAGTGTGGGGGGGGTGGGTCTCTACACTGCGCCAGAAGAGAAAAAAACTGCCTAAATTAGTAAAGATTAGGAAGAACATTGTTAGATATGAGCTGATACAAGCTTATGTGTGGCTTATTAAATTGACAACAATGCAGACTTGAAGATGAAGAAGCAGTCGCAGAGTCCTAAACAGGGAAAATATTAGTTGAGCTTCTATCTCATTAGACAGAGGAATTGTGATAAACAAGGAAATAACCGGCACTGATAGAGTTTCAACTTATCATTACTGTAATTAAAAATAAAAATAATCAAACACATTCTTTCCTCAAGGTAGCATACTTTTATATGCCTACTTTTGTAGAGTCACAATCTCGCTTATGTACAGTAATTTCACGATTACAAGCCGCACTGACTATAAGCCGCATCTCCGGGTGTTGGCAAACATTTCGTTCTTTGTCCATACACAAGCCACACCCAATTATAAACCACTCTGTCATTCGCAGAGAGGACCCGTGTGCAACAAAGTTGCCAAATAGTTACAGAATCGCGGGATGGCGGGGTTTACTGGCTCGGCCCTGCTCGGGGCAGCCGCCAGGGATCGGTCCCGGCCCCGCTCGCCGCAGTTGCCAGGAAGCGGGAGAGGGGCATGCCCAGCCGCCACTGCCGCCGTGCTTGTCGGGGCTGGGCAGCACTGCTGCGCTTGTCAGGGGCAGGCAGCGCCGCCGCGCTTGCAGGTTCTCATTTCCAGGTTTGGAAATTTCCTAAATTTGTTAATGTATTAGCCACTCCGGAGTATATGCCGCACTTCCGGGTTGGGAGCTAAATTTTAGTCAAAATGGTGCGGCTTGTAATCGTGCAATTACTGTACTTAAAGTGCTAAGCATGAGGCCTGAAGGTGTATGAATCTCTGCGTTTTTCTCACTTTATTGAGCTGTGAATTGGCCTTATACAGGTCTGTCTTCAAAGAATACCTTCATAGAACTTGTCAACACTGTATCCAACCTGACAGCCTTCTTCCCATGCAATAAAGTTGGGTCAGGCAAGAAAACATCTCCTACTTCTGTTACCTTTCAGACAGCTCTGGTTATTGCACAGCCCGTATGAGATCTGAATTTCTGACCTGTTGCACATAGGATTGTGTCCAGAGCACTGATCACACTGGCAGGTGTCTGGGACCCTTGCTCTGATCATGTGTGTGCCCTTCAGTCCCAGCTCTACTACTGCTTCCTCCCTTCTTCCTCACTCAATTACACACATTTTTCAGCAAATTTAAAAAATCTTTACAAGTTCTAAACTAGAAATCTGTTTTTGACCTATTGTTTACCAAAATTTTAAAATCTCATAGTTATTAAGTGTCCACATTATTTGAATCTTTTGCTGTTTAAATGGTTATGATACGCAGCTCTATAAAAACCTTGAGATTACCTTTTTCTCCATGTGTGTAAATATTATTGTATATGCATTTTCAGAATGTCCTTCATCAGAACTGAGGGTTTGCTTTGTGCATAATGTAAAATCTGAGAAAAAGTATTAAGAACAAACAATGCAATGCTGAAAGACTGCAAATACCTGTGGTATTCTTGATATCCAAGTCAGTGATGGAAATTGGGGTCTTACTTCCTGAGCTATATGAAGTCACCTAATTTGGTGCAGCCTCTGCAGATGTACTTTGTCTCCCAGCTCCAGTTGTCAATAACAATCCAGAACAGGCCCCAGGATCTCTCTCTGCCATATGTCATTGCTGTGAGGGAGTTACTGGAGGTGATAAAGAAAAGGTCACTCATGGTAAATACCTGCCATCTGCTTGGAAACTGTAACAGTCTCGTAGTGATAGGAGCAATTGGAAATATTCCCACAGAAGAGTAAATTGCTACTCAGAAAGATTGATTTATTATTTTACACTTCATTTAGTTAACTGGCTTTACTGAGACAAGGCAGTTTTCTGTAGAGAACAATAGTGGAAAGAGAAAAAAGAGCTGAGGGATCTATGAAGGCTGTCATTTTTTTTACTAAGTATGAAAAGTGGGGTTTAATTCATGTCTTATTAATATTATCCTGCTTCTCCATTAGTTATGATCATAATGCAGCCTGGATCATAGCTATTGCAGTCATGTGACTCAGGAACAAATTATTTCAAGATTGGAAGAAGCTGCTGTCCTGTATGCTGCAGCAGACACTGTTTATTGTGTTGATGGATTTGAACTCGGCAGACTAAGTGGGATTTTCTTCCGCAAGTCTTCCAAAAGATAGAATATACTTAGTACTAGTGAAAGAATGGTTAATTGCCTGCTTTTCAGGATCATCCTTGAAGCTGTGTATAGCTGTCAGTTACCCATTGTTTAGGGACCTTGATGTACACAGTGCCCAGGAGAGGCAAAATATTGCTCCAGGCAGAGCAGAAGGGTTACCTAATCCTTGTGTTGACTTCAGCAAGGAATGCCACTTTTCAGATTTTCTCGAGATTTTGCTATTTCTTAAGATAATCTCTTTTTCAAACTTACTTCCCAACCAGTGTGTGTCAGTGTTTGTATAATGATTTCTTTCAACTTGCAGCTTTCATTAAAATATAATTCTCAGTGTTATCTCTTTATGTTGCACCGTTATGATGCTGACAAAAAAGCAGAACTCAGTTCTGGTTCTTTTGCAGACTGTGGCAAACCACCCACTACAGTGAGGGGAGCATGGAAACCAGTCAGCTATTCTCACCATTAACCTCTATTAACACATATCAAAGTCATTTATCTGTGAAAATAAAAGTTAATTCTCTTAAGAAAGGAGAATTGGATTGGAAGAACCATTGAATTGCTATGAAAATATGAAAAGTAAAAAAAAAAAAAGCATGTTCCTGCCTATAAATAGTTTTTGAGGGGCTTTATTTCATTTGTGAAAAATGTCAAAGGCTAGTACATCCCTTCTCCTTTCAGATCTGACAAAAAGGGAAGTAAATACTTATAAGAGGCAAGCCCCTGTGAAAAGCTCCTCTTCCACAGAAACATGCAACCCAAGTGAGGCCAGCCAAGACAAAACAGGGGGGTATAGGTCTGTACTTCACAGAAATGGTCAGCCAGGGTCAGCTGGCTCTTGGAGACGGTAAAGCAAATTACTCAGGAACTGCAGAACCTGTGAGGAAGCAGCCCAGCTCTTAAAATTTAACCAAAAACCATGATTCTTCAGAGTAGCAACTGCAATGTAGGTGAGAGCAGCACTAATTCATGCTGAAGTGAATTTGTATTTTATTTCCCAAGTAAATATTATGTGTGATGTTGGCCATTCCTTAAAACAAGACTGCCAAAAGCTTACCACTAGGAAGTAAGTAGAGAAAATGACAATTTCGTGTTGTGAAATACGGACATTTGCTTCAAAGTGGACTAAACTGATGTCATATATGCTGATCTATAGTCTCTTGTCTAAGCCTGAATAAACAGAAATAAACACAAAGGCGCACACAAATGGCCTGGTTTGTGTTATGTGTTGGTGGCTTAGGTGTTCTTGAAGAATAAATGAGTCTCATTTAAAAAAAAAAAAAAACAGTAAGTAGAAATGTGTATTAGAGAATGTTTTAACATCGTCCTGAATTTCCTGGTGGGAAATAAAGTCTGAAATATAGAAGTGTGCAGCTTCATGTACCAGGGATTTTCTCATTCAAACCCAGGTACATTATCTTAATTCTTCCAGACAACCACGAGAAGGTGGAAATATTACTGAATTCCACTGTCTGTAATGGTCACAGTACTGTGCCCATTTTGTGCCATACCATTCTGTATGAGGCAGCTTTACTGATCTTCAGGGATCCTACCAAAAAGATATTCTGCATATTTTCTTCTTTTGCTCTGTCAGTATTAGGTCTTTTCATTTTTGATTATTCGTGTAAGGCCTCAGGGAATTAACAACATTTAAATGATTAGGGTTTGGTTTTGTTTTTTTAAACTAGAAAAAGTTATTTAATAAGGCACACTTTGATTGTTATATTCCCTACATGAATTTCTATCCTTAAATAACAGTTAGAATAATTTTAACACATAAAGATATAAAAACCTCAATGATCTGAAATGTTCTAGTAAAAACAACATGATAAAAAATCTTATATTATTTAAGTATATTGTTTCCCTTCTCATTTTCCTATGCAGGTTACACTAAAAATACTCATCTGCTCAATTTTTTGAGTAATGAACACATGACTATAGAACAACATATGCTTCTTCTAATTATATTCAGAAAAACAACTTTCAGCACAAGAACTTGCTCTTGAAAAAAAGCATATTACAGAAGCAATTATTTAAGTGTTTTTAATTATTTAATCAAGTGTTACATAATTATTTTAAGTATTATTTAGTAGTACAAACCTACTAAAATGGGGGGGGAAGTTAGAGTTTATTCTAGCAGTCATTTGTGGAAAAATTTTTCTGAACTTATCTAAGGCACACCCCACTCAATATTATACCTGTAAGTTAGTTCCCTAAATAATTACTGTACTGTAAATTATTGCAGTGAAGGTAACATTATAAGGCAAATTTGTTCACATTCCAATTTGTAGGGAATTTACTTATGCCAGTAAGTTTGGCATTGAAGTAGAAATCAAATATGCTCCCGAAGAAGACGTGTTCCTTTACTTCATGGAAATCCAACTGATTTCAGTTTTCATTCTTTTTATCATACTGAGAAATCCATAGACTCATGCTTTTTCCTTAAACAGCAATTTGACCAGTATTAGGTGGATGTAGCCTGGGCTAAGCCTAGTACAGATCCAGTTATTGAACTGAAAGCCTTTTCACTGAAATGACTGAATGCCAGCCATTCTGAAGGCTAGTCTATCTTAGATATTCTAACTTCAAAGATACACTTCTGATTAAATTTTAACTATATACTTTGATTCTCATTTTCTTACTGTATTTCCCTTTTTTTCCCAATGCAGATGGACCTTATGGACTTAAAGTCAAATCAGACAAAGGTCTGAATATCGGGACAGTGTTTACAGTTGACATGGGGGAAGTTGTACTGTTTGATTGCTCAGCAGATTCAAATCCACCAAATACTTATTTGTGGATTCAAAGGGATGACAATACCACTCAAGTAATCAAATATGGACCCCATCTGGAAGTTGTATCTGATAAAGTGGCCCAGAAGACAGTAGATTACATGTGCTGTGCTTTCAACAACGTGACTGGAAAACGAGACCAAACTCACTTCACAGTTGTTGTTATGTCTGTAGGTAAGAATGTAACTTCATTGCTCTAAAGTGTAACATCTGAGTGGGCTGTTTTCAGCCCCAGAAAAGGGAAACCATTCTTAGAATATGTATCAAAATGTAGGTCTTGCTGAGAATATAGTAAAAGGGCTTTTGGACTTCTGTGGGATACAGGTTTTACTTGCAGTATGACACAGCTTGGAACACAACCCAATAAGACACTGAAGTTTTGTGGGATTTTATTACCATGTTCATGTAAATTATTTCCTTGTCATATTTATGAATCTCTGGATTGATTGCTGGGTTCTGAAGAACACATACCTTTGTTTATCATACACTAAAACCTCAGCTCCTGTATGAATGTGTTCAATAGCAACAAAAGAGTTTTTCAGAAGATCTCCAGAAACCTAGAACAAAGAACAAGATCTTGAGGAAGTCTGATACCTCTTCTCAATACAGATGGATACAAGCATTTCTAGAAAAGGGACATATGCTATTAATGTTCAACAAGATAGACTAGATGGCCTGTTAGAAAATTTAACAAGGCAATTTCTCTTGTGCTGAGCAAAGAGCTAACAAATTTGTTCGTCTGGTAAACAAGAAGAGGTATCCATGATTCAGGCTACTTACTGCTGCATCATGAATTCAGGGCTTTCAGTATGCTGGAAGGAAGATGGATTGGATTTTCATAAGAACACTGCACTTTAAAACTAAATATTGCAGTTAATAGTGAAAGAAAATGCAACCAGAGCTACATGTCTATAGAAATAAACAAGACATTTTTCCAGGAAGTTCATGTAAGATAAGATCTTCAACTGAGATTTCTTTTCAAAGGCCAAAAAGGAGGGAGGACTCCCCAGCATCATGTTTAGTTGCACTTAAAAGAAAAGATTTCATAATTACAAATATTTTACTTAAATCTTGTAAAAACATTTTATCCTAAGTATTTAAAAATACAAAAAGATAATTTTTGCCCTCTTCAACCATTTTCTTTTTGATGAGTGTTTATTCAAATAGCACTAAATGGAGATGTCAAGGCTACACTTTACAGAGCATCACTGACTGATTCTAAGAAGTACGAATTCACACACAGTTCATTCTCACCTAAGCTGCTCAGGCTAAATTCTGATTGCAACTGAATAAACATACTAAGCAAAGATTATGAAAATTGTCCATATTCCTTTTCCTTACCCCCATAATACTAGATACAGAGCCTGGACTATGGCATTCAAAATACTGGAAACTCCATTTTCAGTAGCAACAAAAACTCTGATGTTTCAGAAGACCTTACATAATTTCCCCATGGGACAGCTGCTTAATTAATCCTAAAAATTATCAAGAAAACAATTATTTTAATAAGTTACAATTATATCAATAGTTGCACAAGTTGTTACTCATTTTTAACCAAGATTCTAAAATAAGATGAGATATCTCATTGCTCAGTTTTCAAGGTTAGTCAGCTTGAGTGTGTTAAATGCATGCAAAGAGCATGCTTTTGTTTTCTGCACTAATATATCTATGGAGACGTGATTTATTGAGTCTACATTTGAAATTACTCACTTTAAAGAACTATTTTAAGGACTCATCTGATTCTCCAGCATTTAGGATTCTTCTTCCTAAGGAAAGCAGTACACTGAAGAACTATTAAAAAATCAGTGAAATTGCAATGATTTATTGTCCCATATCTTTAGGGCACATCTGGCTAAAAATCTTTATATTTAATCTTTATAGAAACCACTGCACATGTAGCAGCACAATGCCAGTGAATTGCATAGTAATTCATAGTAAGTAGATGTAAGCAGTTCTAGCCCTCTGCACAAGAGCTCATCAACTACTGGAAGTACATCCAGCTAAATAATATACATTTTAATTGTACTAATAAATCTGACACTAGCAAATATGCAACATAATTTACCTGTATGGGACATGTCCTTTAATTACATGAATTCTGCACAATTCAGAGCAAAAGGAGGAAATTAGGAGAACACGAGCAAATATGTCTGCATTTCCTAACTTTTGCATTCTTGTCTTTCAAATTCAATACAAATATTTTCCATGTGCTTGTAGGTATATAATTATTTGCAATCCTGCTGGAAAATTTCTGCTAATGCATATCCTAGTAAAAGACTCGAGCAAAGGAAAGAAATATTTTGAATATATTTAAATATTAATATAAACAACACGGTGGAGTCACCATCCTTGGAGATGTTTAAAGAAATACTGGACATAGAACTTAATGCCACGTTGACCTTTGGTCATAGATTGGACTTGATGGTCTCAGCGGTCTTTTCCAGCCTAACTGGTTCTGTGATTCCGTTATAATTTATTGGTTTTTGATGTGGTTTGGTAAACAACCAGACTGTCAGTGATCTAAAAATCTTTAGAAAAAGTCTAATGAATCTTTTGTCCTCTCCTACTTTATAGCTCCTACTACTAGGGGGATTTCTCTTCAATCTAGCACAAATTGCTCTTGCACCCTCTTTTTGGCAGTTCAGTGTCTCTATACCTCAAGTTATAATAGGCATCTTCTTTTTGTGATGCTGTAATTTTTGAATTACATTTACTGACTTTCATTTAGCTCTAGGCACTGATCTGCTTTGAAGTCTTTTATGATATTCATGTCATTGCTTTTTCAGTTCAGGAGATCTGTGGGGAAAAATAAATATTACCCATTCACAGGACCCAAATTTTGCATCTGCTTTGTATTTCCATGCAGGTTTATTAGCTTCAGAATAATTTTAAAAGATGCATTTTTCAGTGTTATTATAGCATATTATAAAGAACAAGGAACTAAATACAGTACTCATCTTCTTTGTCACAGGGTTGGAAAAGCTGGCCCAGAAAGGAAAATCTTTGTCTTCTCTTGCAGTAATAACAGGAATTTCATTATTTTTGATCCTAGCTATGACCTTTTTATTCCTATGGAAAAGATATCAGCCACATAAAGGTATGTAAAAGTTAAGCATAGTCCAGTTCTTCTTTTGGACCATTGGAACAAAAAGAATAATTTTTTTTCTTCTTCTTTTTCTTCTTTTCAGTGATACAACAGAAACTACAGAGCAGGTATAAAAATAATTCATCTTAGGTCTAAAAGTACTTTCCCTCCAGAAAATTGCATTTTATCATATTAATTTTCTTTCCTTGGCTTATGACGTCAAACTGAGAAACATGTTTATGTTTTCTAGGGCAGAGGCTGATTACAGAAAGGCACAAGCATTTTCAGGTAATGGTAATGAAATAAGTGTGAGCATAGGGTCAAAGTCCATTCCTGAAAAAGAAAAACAGCAAAATAGCATCCCCACATACAGAAAAAAAATTAAAGGAAAAGAAGAAAAGTGTAGTTTTATGTTGATTTCCTCTGTGATAGCCTAATTAAGATAAGACTTAAATGGGAAGTCAGCATGGGGTCAGCTCATGCCTAGAGCTCATAGCATTATGTACTGTTGTCTTTAATTCTACCTATTAATCCCAGTGTTCTGGGATTGGAATACCTGTATTCCACTGTTGTCACCAATATGACTTAAATCAGTGTTATTCTGGGATAGCAGTGAAATGTTAGTTAAAATGTTAATGGCATCAACTGATCAAAATTATGAGCTAATGACATTGGAGTATTATGTATATAACCTTCTGTTATATTCTCTGCTGCCTTTCTCTGTGTTACCAGGACCCAGAGTGGTTTTTTTCACAGTCTCTTTTCCCTCCACTATTCTTCCCACATGATCCTAGGCAGGAGATGCTAGACACCAGCCATCCTTTGAAAGGATATCACTTTTATTCCCATTCCTTTCTACCAAAGCATCAGAGCAGACCATAAACTGCTACATGCACAAGTATAGGGAAGCATATGAAGTTCACAAATGTAGGACATTCACTTGAGCACAGAGGGTCCATTAAAGTCATATCAAAGGATAGAATTTCAACATTGTCATTAATTTGATGTGGAATGATGTCCAAGAGATAACCAAGAGCCTCACATCTCCTGGACAGTGGGAAGGTGGAGAAAGAGACTACCTACATCTAAACACAAACTCTATCTGAAGTCCCAAATAATAATGTGGCACCTATTGGTACCATGTTCCCTTTTATTATTCTCAGAATTGTTAAACATTTAGGTGGTACTGCCTCACTACACTGTAGATGTGCCGAGTTTATTAATTTAGCCTCTTTTCTATGGGAAATGAAAGTAAATTGGTCATTTTAGCCTTCCAGAATAGGGAGTATGAATGTCTCTACCAAAATTGTTGCTGAGATTAGCAAGAAGCTCCTCGCTTGGAACAAGGTGTGGGATATCACCAAGTGCCATGCATACCAGCTCTGCAGCTCTCCTGCCTCACTCCACACCAGTTTAGGAACTGGGCAGGAAAGTGTTTTAAAGCAGATCACATAAGCAGTATTCGGCTGTTTTAAAAATTAGGGCAAAATACTTTGCCCGTCATTATTTTCCAAGTTCATATTACATCTCTTTTTTAATCTTTGTTCTACCTTTAGGACATGAAAGCGCTTCAGATGATTTTGGGATATATGAGTTCATCACTTTCCCAGATCTTACCAGTGGTTCTAGGGTATGTGATTTTACAACAAAAACAGACACTTTCTCTTCTATTTCTCTAAGTGTACTAGATATCTGTACCAGAATCCTTCTGTGGGTTTACTTCTGTTGCTTTTTTACAGATGTCTATATGACACCATATTCGTGGCTATTGTTTACCCAGTACTTGCTCTTTCTTTCCTGTTACTACTTCAGTACTTCATCATCAACATAGTGAAGTACGGAATAACCAAGCTCTAAACACAGCAATCTCCATTCAAGTACCCTATATTAAAAGAATATTAAAAGAATATTAGTAATGTTGGGTAGTTGGATAGCACTGAACCACTTGTTACACAGGCAAGTGTACTATTGTGATGCCATTTTCTCCCCTGACCCTAACATTTCTGCTCATGCAACATTCAGCCCTGGCAGTGCAGAAAAGTATCAGGAGGTTATTTAAAATGTAAATTTAAGGTAAGTCCCAGGTGTATTTCACAAAAAATTATTTTGTTGGTTTAATGTATTGTGGGGGAGGAGTTAAGCAAAGGAATTCTGCTACCAGAAAAAAAATCCTACAACATTTGCTGCTTCCTTGCATTGTGTCTTTGCTGACATTACTGCATAGTAGTTGGAGATCATTCTGATATGGTGTAAAAGGACAAAGAAAAGAAATCAGAAACAGGGCCACAAAATTTAGGGACAACGGTAAAACTGGGAGGAAACAGAAGAAAGACTTCCCCTTGGCTAGGGAAAATTGCCAGCAGTGTAATCTTGTAACTCTGGAGAGCATCAATCTGGTCAGGTAAGGGAGAGCTCTTAAAGCATGGTCACAGGGTCACATTGTCACACCTAATTTGTTTTTATGATTAGTACTTATAATACATGATGTCAAAAAACAGTCATAGATTAATTTTTTATCTTCTCTGATGGAGTTAGATGGTTGAAATACACATTTATAGGGCTAAAGTGCTACTGCATATGTTAGTGGAGAGGACAGACTTTTACAGCAGCAGAGATAAAAGACTTCTAGAAAACAGAGCAGCTGAACTGCTTCTGTTACAGTTTGTGCCAGTAAGAGGCTTATTAAGTTTAGAGATCAGGGCCTAGATCATTACAACCTTAAGCACACTGCAATATTATACTGAAGAGGGTATATTTAGCTTAAATAAATTCTTTACTGTGAGGATGATGAGGCAACTGGAAGTTGCCTCAGTTACAAATGTCCCATTCCTGGAAGTGTTCAGAGTCAGATTGGACTTTGAACAACCTGGTCTAGTGAAAGATGTCCCTGCCTATGGCGGAGGGGTTGGAATTGGATGACCTTTAGGGACTTTCAACCCAAACTTTCTATGATTCTACATCTCTTAAGCTGATCATATCACAATATTACATTCTTGCAGAGTCAGGGCTTTAGTAGGTCAGGAGGGAGAGAGCAAGTGACAAGAATGACAGGATAGATGCACAAGCAATGAAACTTACTATAATTTCTAGTAAAATTTTGAGGAACAAGAAAAAATCCTCTGGTTTATGTTCAGCTACTCAAATGTATAACATTGCAGATAAAGTCAGCATTTGCTCCACTGATTCATTTTAGTCAGCAGAAAAAGGAGAAAATAAGAAAGTGGAGAAAATGAAGAACTGGAGGTTGGGTACAGGCAGAAAGACTGGTAATTCTTTATGGATGTGGAGTCTAGGTAAATCTGTTGTCCTGACATAGAGGAAATTAATGTATTTAACATGCTGAACAATCAATATTATTACTTGATTTATGGAAATTCCATGCATATCTCTCTCTTCGACAGGCCAGTTGGAATTTTATGCTGAACCCATGCCCTGAATATTTACTGTCTGTTCTCCTGCTTTTCTCTTTATTAAATGCTCCTTTCTTGAAATGTGGTACATTAATATAAAATATTAACTGTATTAAATGCAAAAGTTGCATCCTAAATCCTATAAGGGGCTAAATGAATTTAAAACTATTACTTACCTTGCTATTAATATGATGAGAAGTTACCCAAAATGAAATATAAACTAGCAGAGATTACCTGTTCAATCCACAAGAAAAACTTTGATGAAAAGTTTAGAAAATTACAAGTTACATTAACAGTTTGATTTCTGTTGAATCTTTTCATATTTGTCCTTACAGTAGGAATACACTTTCTTGGTTTTAGGTTTCGAATCAATCTGTTCCTGGCCCTGACTTTGTCGCAGGCCAGGATATGCTAAGTACGGTTTATGAAGTTATTCAGCACATTCCTGAGCAGCCACAGCAAGACCACCAACAGTAAGTTACAGACTGTGTTCACGCACATGGTAGCTTGAAGACAAATACTTATGCATCCAGAAGAATTTACATTTTGGTAGCTGCTTTTTGATTCCACTGAGAGGATTATGAAAGGAAAGATGTAAGCCGCCTTAATTCCTCTGCTATTTCCTATCCAATCCCCACTTTTCCTCAAAACTCCAGTATGTTGTTTCATTATGCCAGTTTTGTTGCAGTGTAAAAAACAAAAGGTAAGATCTTCAAACATAGCTTTAAATGAAAATTCCCACTAAATTTAATATGGCACTGAAACATCTGTACTTCCTACTGAATAGGTTAAATATTCAATCAAAGTAGTTTAATTGGCAGCATGACCTCCAGATCTCTCAGCCATGTGCCAACTAGAGTTAGGGTTGAGGTTTTTGAAATGTTGAAACTGGTCAGCAGAATAATAATCAGTCGTTGTCAAAATAGTCACTGAAATACTGACAGACCAGTACTTGAGTAAGCAGAGTCTCTTGTTGTTCGGTAGCCTGGCTGGGAACTCCCAGAAACACTTTTGCTGTGAAGGTCACAGCATTGTGCTTATGTCTCGTAGACATGGTTTTGTTCAAATCGTCTGCTGTATATCACTTCCTAGCATAAGAAGGGTTAATACACTAAAGTTTTTGTAATTGTGGTATAGCTGCCATAAATCTATTGTGAATATAGTCGTTCTTACAAATTAAGAACAGCATACAAGACTTTAGTTGGTAACAAGCCTCTCATTTTCTGTGGTTTTTTAAAGTGTTATGTTTCTTTTATAGTTGAAAAGAAAAATACACACTCCTAACAATATGCTAATCAGTTGGCTGAGTAATCACAATGTTTATGTGACTGCATTAGCATGCAGTACTTACACTACAAAAAATTTCATTATATCTTAGGTTATGTCTTCAACTGTGTGTCCGAGTTATGTATATAAACACGCAGCCATGCTTGTCAAAACAACCTGGTCAGTGAGAAAGCAACACTGAATTGCTAATGATGTTTTTGTTCTGCTCAGAATTTTTCACTTTGAACTCTAGGATTTTTAAAGCCAGATGTAAAAAATACCATTCATAAGTACGTATTTTCTTACTGTTTCTCTAACTTGTCTTCCTTCTCAACTTTTTCTGATACATGACCCCTCTGAAAAAAGGAATAGAAACAACAAAAAGGTAACTTGAACTTTTTGGCAGTTCAGATTTCAACTTCAAGTTTACAAAACATATTCTGTAGTTGTACAGGACTTGTTTGCATAAACCAATGTTGCTGCTCTTTTCATATTTCATATTTTGAAAAGGAAACAGGGAAAAGTTTTCACTAATAGCACAAAAATCTGTTAAGCATGATGCTGCACAAACTACTCAGATTAGAAGGACCACATTCATGAATTTCCCGATTCCTGACCTGCTGAGAAGGAGCACTCTGAGTGATAAATAAATAAGGATGATTAAGTCAATATTGGTGCTTACAGCAGGATGCTTCAACTTCAGTATAAAGGAGAAACAAAACACCACAGAACAAAGAATTAAGCTGGGAAAGTAATTGCCAACTGCTGTAATACTAAGTAATGATTACTTATTAATGAATCCCACAGATTCGTTATGCAGTCATCTGTACAATAATCAGCAATATTTACAGGAAAAATGATACAAAACTTGTCTGCACTCTGCTTATGGCAGGAATCTCTCTTTGTACAAAGCAAAAGAACAGATATGCCAGGAGCCAGACAGATTTGTTAGTTAAGTGGTCACTTTATTCCTGGTGCTTCTAAATGGAACTGCTGTGATTTCACAACTTTATTAAAATAAATATGTAAAGCTGAATCAGTCAAAAGCAATGTTTAATTCTCAGATTTACAGTTTGAGAATCTTTCAAATCCTGTCTTTGAATGTAACTTCACCAGAATTAGCTGGTGTTCTCTCTCTTGTTTTGAGAAGTCCCAGTGACAGTACCAGCAAATTTGCAGACTAGCCAATGCCTAACACTTGGGAATCGCTTTTTCCACTTTTCATCATGCTTTTATGAGCATTTTTATCCTTTCATCCACACATGCACATATGCCTTCGGCGGTCTAAATAATTACAAAATTTTAGATGTGCCCTAGCTCTTAAAGGGTAGAAATACTACAGAAAAATAATTAAATTCTTAAAATCTTTTGGGTTTGGATTGACTTATAACTTAATTGCAGTCAAAACATGAGGTGAGATGATAGCTGGCTTTGCATTTTTACATTCATATGCTTCCATTAGTTGCTTTCCACAACAGTGTTTTGCAGGCTCACCTCCTCTGCTTCTTCAAAGAATCAAAAGGAAAACTTAAGATCAGGTTTTGAAGGAACTGTTCTGCTCCATCTCTGGGCTCCACTGCCATAGGATTGTCACATACTCCAGTATTTCATTAAACATATTCTTTTAAGCCATTTTGGTTTGATTCTTTTCCCGCCCTTGGACATTTTTTTTTAAACTAAATATAAATCATTTGACAAACTGAACAGGTTCTTCCATGTATGGAAGAAATCCAAAGATGTCTGCCAAAGCTGATGAGCAAGAGGTTTAGCCAGCTTTTACAGATTAGCACTGGCAGCTCATAACTATTCCACTAAAAACAGTTTGTAACTTAGGTTGCATTTTCATTCCAAATGAAGATAATTTTACATCATCTTCCTCTCCTCTGATCTATACTATTTCTCTCATAATCAGTCATTTCTGCTCTGCCAGCTGTTAAAGAGCAGTAAGGATGCAAAGCCTTGCCAGGCATTTCAGCACAGGGTTGTACTGTGGACTGCACTGGCTCAGTCCATGGTTACCACCACTCTGTAGCAGGTACATTATTGTTTTACAATATGAGCAACTTGAAATATCTGTACAGAAAGAGCAGCAATTCAAGATGCCGTATTAGCCATTATGTAATTTATGGCTCAAACCTGTGCTGCCTTTTATAAACTAGACGTACTATGCATACTAAAAATTCAGTCAAAAATCAGTGTGTTGCAAATATGTCCCCAGAGATCTTCTTCAATCTGAAGAATTGTGTTTAGAGCTGCGGATTTTACATGTTTGCAATACTTCCTTTAAAGAAAAGAAAAACAGCATTGTGGACAAGTGTTATATATATCTATGTATATGTTCTTTCCTAGATGTTTATGAAGATACAGGAAGAGGACATGAAAGCATCTGAAAATACAAAAGCTACTCCTTCTTTTTTATAATATATTGAAGGAAACACTGACAACTCCAAGAGTAGCAAAAGCTTATGCCAGTTTGTCTTAAATAGCAATTTTCTTCAGACTGACAATCCCTTTTCTTGGGTGCTCCAAATTTCCCATTGATTTTCTTTTTTCTTTTTTAAAGTAATAATTCCTTGGAAAATAGGAATATATTTTATTTTTTTCCTATCAATGAGTACAAAAGACAAAGGGCTATCTTTAAAAACACACTATAAAACTTACACCTTTTTTAAAAACAATCAGCAGAGGAACAAGAAGGAATCAGGCCCAAGATTCCATCCATGCTTGTTTTATTCAAAAAATAGAAAAAAATTACATACAGAAGGTTATTTTATTTGGGTTAACTTTCATAAGGGAAGACCTCCATACTGCCATGGAAAGTAATAAATGCAGTATGTCAGATTGCAAAATACATTTGGAGTTTAGAATAAAGTAATTCCTTTAACTCATTTAATGTGATCTGTCAGGTAGTTACAAAAATGTACATGTGTCTATTATTCAGAATGATGTGCTCTCATTAAATTCTGTTTCCTTTGCATTTGAACCGGCTTTCTATTTGCTACTGAAAAGCTTGTTTCTCATTGACTAGGAGAGTAAGTAATATTCAAGTTATTTCCAAAAGCTGCAGAAAGTTCAGCCTATTTGTACATTAAAATAATTCTCCAGTGCAAATGAAACCAATCTTACTCTGTTTAAACAGTTTGCCACAAGTCCCTTTGCAAATAGAATACTCTTCCAGAAGCTTCTGTTAGCTGGCTTCTGAATCCTGCAGGAAAATTCACTATTATTTCCACAGGGCCAGCTATTAGTTGGTGCCAGTTAGCTGCAGTCAGGGAAAAGAGGAAATATTAACTGAATTAGTCTACAGGGCAAAAAAACTACTTCAGGAGCAGTTAATTGTGAAGAACATCATTACTGTAAGTAATGAGAAAGCATTCAGTGTGCCCACCCTTTAAGACAGGCTGTATGGTATTATTTAAAGCTCTCTATATTATGAAAAATAATTTGCATTTATTTAAAATACCTCCTTAATTCTTAATTCTTCCCATCTCTGTCTTTCAAAAACAAGGAAAAATAGCATGGTTTTTAGTGAGCATTCTGATCTTGTGAGGCTACAAAAAAAGGGGGAAAAACAACTGCACCATTGCATGTGAGGAAAATAGGATTTGGCATTTCACAGAGGCACCACATGAAGCCCAAATATGCAAGCAATAGTGACATGATCTCAAAAATAACATAGTCACCAGATTTACTCCCTAAGAAATAGCCATATGACATGAAGGAATCAGGCAGAGGCTCTAAGCAGAAACATTTGGGCAGAACTCTGAGAAGCTTAGAGAGTTCCCCATAAATTCCTCCATTGTTCAGTCTGAGCTGACTTCATGTGTGTTTCAGATCAGGACAGCTCTTTGGGACTTGCAAAGTCTGATTTTCACCCTCTTCTCCTGTTCTTGCTGGAGCAATAATTTTAATTGCTCTGAAGGGAGTATGCTGATTTCTGAAGTGCTTGAGACCATTCCATCTTACCGCATTGGATGTCACTGCAGGCCACAGGGCAGGAAATGCAGATAAATTAAAATAAAGTAGCTTCTCCAACTCTGGACCCTCTGTATTTAAAACTGCCAGTTGTTTACATTTTTTAAGCTTTTGTGGGGGAAAAAAAATAAGTCAGGTCAATATCAGTTCTGTTCTACATTCTTTTAAGCTCATTTAAGCCCATGCCTAAGTGCATTTTAAAAGTCCCAAAACATTTTGTTTCAAAATCTATGCTCATGTCTCAATAATGGACTCAGTAATAGCAAACTTTTTTGGATTAAGCTGTTTATCAATAATGTGAGATGAGTTCAGTAGTCCAATGCAAAAGTCCACCTTAACAGTCTTTTGAACTTCTGAAAAGTGTCTGTAAAAATAACTGTAAATTTAATAAAATAGTTTTGTTTATCTGTCACATAATGCCTAGTAGTTCTGTGGGTCCATGCATTTTTACTGGAAAGGTTTGCAAATAAGAAACAAAAACCTGCCTGTTGAAAGTAAAATGTCCCCTAGAGGTCCTGTATGCAAGTCATGGCTGCCACATACCTACCCTCCACTTACAACAAAAATTTAGAGACAAAAGGGAAGGGAAATTTATTTCACTATGCAAAGAAGAAAAACTGGCTCAAATAATTCTTCTAGCTATGGCAGCAGAACCAGCTCTGCAAATAGGAATATGTTATTGAATCAGACAGAGAACACAGGCAAGTCATCTTCTGTTCATAATATATTGTTCTCATCTGGTTTTGTTTCATTGTGTCCTGTGTATTACTGACTTAACCAAAAATACACTGGCATGAATTCATATTCAAACTGTGCTCATTCTTTACTGTTCTTCCAAAATTTGCACAGTGCATTGAGCTCTTTTGGTGAGGAAGTCCATTTGGTGGAGGTATCAAAACAAATAAACTACAAGGAAAAAACAATTATGAAATGTCACAGAAGCTTAATGGATGGCAAATAAAACCTTTGCATATTGTACTCTTGCCCCTTTCTCATTAGTACCACAACATTAAAAAGAGATTGATAAACTTTTATTAATCGATGTAAAATCTATTCCAGATTTTACCAAAACCAATGGAGTGTGTGTCCATTGAACTAGATGATGTATACATTGGGCAATTCAAATATGAGATGGGAATAATGAGAAAGCAGTGTGAAATGAGACAGGGAAGAATTTTTTAAATCTTGTCTTGTTGTTTTCACCCATTCCTTCTGGTGGAGGCTTTTGCCTTTTCATTTGGCCTGCTGATGAGGGTCAAGAATGGCTTTCTTTGATGACGTGAGGCTGTGGACTTGAGATCAAAGGTAGCGAAGATAAGCCATAACTCTGGAAGTCTGAAGTGTAGGAGCAGTAACAGCAGTCACTGCACCTTCAGGCACTTGTACCATATCACAAGGCGGTTTTCAGTACTTAGTCTTTCTTCCTACATATCTTAAAAGCAATTAGTACAAATACTGAAGAATATCAGCTTTCCCCACTGTTCACATAGGAATGCTCCAACTCACACTTCATTATGGCTTTGAAATATTAACTCCTTCTTACAGGCCATCAGGTATATTCCACAGCCCTTTTAAGACTGCAGCATGATCAAGGAGACCAACAGTATCCTTGGCAGCATTAGGAGAAGCACTTCCAGCAGCCTTAAGGAATCCTCTCAGCACTGCTGAAGCCAAGCCTGGACTGGGGTCCCCAGTAAAAGACATGGACATACCACAGCAATCCAGCAAAGACCCAAAATGATGATGAGGATCATCTGACATACAATGGTGAGTTGAGAGAGCTGGGACCTGAAGAAGAAATGCCTCAGGGAGATGTTACACATGTTCATAATATAGGAAAAACCTTTTACACTGTCAAGGTAGTCACAGACTTTTGCCTAGAGAAGCTGTGGAGTCTCCATCCTTGAAGACATTATCCAACTGGATGCAATCCCAACCAATCTGCTGTGGTTGACCTTTGTACTAAATTTTGGACGATGCCTCTAAGGAGATAAGCTGAGAAGCAAAGCATAGAATTACCAGAGTAGTTCTTTTATTCATGCACATGGGGTGTCCTGTTCAAAGCAGGGCAGGCATTCAGGTGCACATTTCACTACTGCTTAACAAACACACACTAGTATTTACTAATCATAGTAAAACTTTGCAAAGCAACAACATTTCTATGATGTCATCATCCACCTGCTTCTCTATTGATCAGATGCACCCGAGTCAGTCTTGCTATACTTACTTATCTGTAGTGACAGACCATGGGAGGGTTTCAAACACATTAGAGGGGCTAGAATGCTGGCATTATCTTGGTTGCCCAGGACCTTTTATTCTTCATGGACAGTGATTAAAATTCCAAGAAGCAAAGTCCTTATCTTGTGGACCAGGTTGGCCTCCTTACAATAAGCTGGGGGTCTTTTAGTTTGCTTGCTTAAGCATGACTGTTCAGTATCCAATGTAAACTATACATGTGTTTTAAGGAAAGTTAATAGCATTTTATATTACAAAGATTAATTGGTACAATAGATATGGAGTGAGGTTTTCATAAGACCCTGCATTGAGCAGGAGTTGGACCAAATGATCTCTAGAGGTGCTTTCCAGCCTCAGACATGCTGTGATTCTGTGAGCTCAGGGCGGGAGATGATTAGTAGGTAGATCTCAGCAAAAATGACACTAGCAGTTACAACACAATGAGTTCATGTCATTGTAAAGGGAATGTGTGCTTCCATTAAACACCTTCTTAAACATGCACGGCCAGCTAAGCAAGATATGATGGCAAAACACAAGCACAATACTGTACACGTGCCTCCATGTTTTACCTGTAGAAAGCTGAGCCTTGAAGAGACTATTGTTTTATGATCTCAGGTTAAAACACTTTTTTTTTTAAGTAACTTTATTATTTTTTGTTACTTTTTGCCTTACTCAGATAAAATACAATCAGATATTTTCCATAGACTTTCTCTGGTGTTTGCACAAATCCTTCGGAAATCTGTCACCAATGTGGTCCTACCAATGCATTTATATCGTATATTTTCCTGGGAACTAGAGGGCAATGGCTTCCCACAGGACATGACAGGAGTTTCTGGGACAGTGAGAGGGAGAAAGGGAAAGGAGTGAATACTAGTAAACATTAACTTTCTGACAGATGTGCAAATTGATCGTGTCCCATGTGATTTGTACATTTGAAGGGGGACTGTTCCCTCAATGCTGTGTCCTGCAAGAGGCTTCTGGTTAATAGAAGCTACTTTCTAAGCAGATACATGACTGTATTGAGAATACTTTTGCATCCAACCAAGTATTTTTTTTAATTCCCTTGAACAGTCAGTCACAATGTATTTTTGAGTATATTCTCTACTCACTCATAAAATACTTCAGAATGTTGTCCATAATTATCTCTTAAAAACTTCAGAGTTCAGTGCCCAATATTAACACTGGCTGACAATATAAAAGTCCATGTCAGTTTGTACAGCAATGCTTTTCTCAACAAGTAGTTCTTCATAAAGACTCCTGAGTGTATGAAATGAGCCCAGCTCTTCCAAAGGAGCCCAGCTCTGTCACTGCCTTTCTGTGGAGACCACACGGCTTTTGTAGAAAAAGACAGAACTGTGGCAAAAGTTTCCAAACACTTCATTGACGGATTTAAAGGGATCCCATTGTAAGAAATGAAACTGATGCAGCTTTGCAATGGAAAGTGACAGTTGTGTTGTGTCATTAAATAATAAGGAAAAAAAGTGGAGGATCATTTCTTGATTAGAATCTGTGGTAAACATACAACAGACAAGGACCGAAGAAGACAAATAAAGCATTAGACATTTAAGGAGTCCGTTCAAGTATAAATCTGTATCACAGTTCAGTTAAACATGAAATGCAAATACCAGCATGTTGGAAATCCTGCTCCACCTAAAAAGATAATATGTATGTATCTCCTCAGGCTATGTTCTGTGTTCCAGGGCAAAGTACAAACTGCTGGTCGCAGAGGATCTCGTGACTCAGATACAATTAAATGTACAGCTATTAGGGCAGGGCTTCTGAACTGGAATACCTCATTACAATAGCAAACCCCAACCAAATATAACATATATTCCTATTTAGGAAAGTACTGTCCAATGTCAACACTGATACCTTGATCAAGCTACAACTTTTATACTGTAGGACTAAAAAGTAGCTTCGTACAACTTTTTTCATCTTAATGGAATAAGGATGTCTTGCAAAGTCAATACAAATGCTTATCTGTGAGAAAACAAAAATTTTGTTGGGCATCTTTCATATGTTTTTCTTAGAGTGATACTTTCTTTTTTAACTTCAGCTTGCTGGTATTTTGTATGCTGATTTATCAAATCATATTAAATTCAAAACTTGGCTTACAATCACTTTTCAAGTCCTTTAAGTCTGTCATGCTTTGTCCCATCCACAAGTTGTATCTAAAAGTAGACAAAATTATAAGTACATTTGAATATTCTGGACCTCTATTCTAAACAGCAAGCTGGGACACTGAAAAAAAAACCTAGATTCCATTTGAAACTCTTTCCAAGTGTGTCTGAAAGATACAGCCAAATGTGGAAATTGTTGAGAAGCAAAATAAACGAGGAAAAAAGTTTAGAACAGGCCTAAAAACTATTTTATCTTCCAGACAGCTTCAGCACTGGGGAGAGCATCCTGTCCCCCACCAACCTCTGCCATTCAGGGGAGCCCAAAGAAATCCAACAAGTTTGAGAAAGTGTAGCAACTGTGATGGGAAGGAGGAATGGTGAGAAGAAAGGCATTTCCCTGTGTTTGCTTAGTTCTTTGTCTTCTTGGTTTCTCAATACCCCAATCAGTAGTTAAAGCAATTGGCAATAAACTAAGACAGACTCTCCAAGTCAAAACTGTTTGGCCTGCAATACTTGTATATTTACTAATAACCCTTGGGATCTGGCACAGTGTATTACATGCGAAACACTGAATTCTATTCCTATCTTAGTTTACAGAAACAGAGATTTTGTTATTTGTATACAGCAAATACATAATAAATATTTAAATATATAACAAATATATTTTTATACAGTAGTTTGTATACAGTTATAAAACTTTAATTTTAGCCGTAGTCCAATAGCAAATGCAGATGTTTGATAACAATCACAACTGCACCGTGTGGAACTGTATTTGATTATATATCACAGAAAAAGACTCACAGAATTGCAATTTATAAGAATTTCCTATTTTCCAGTACTTTGTAAGAGGTTTTTACATGATGTGTGAATTTACTCATCTTTATATTTTGAAAACTAAGTTCTCTCACACCAAATATCTACCTCAGATGTGTTTCATGTTAATTAAAGCAAAAAGGCTCAATTGCCTTCAAATGTGAGGTCAGGGAAAAAATATATTGTATTGCCTATGTTAAATTACTCTACCAGCTTTCCCCAGCATGCTCAGGAATTTTTTGCAGGATGTTCAAATAAGGTTTTACTCTGCTAGAAGAAAAAAGATACATGTGAGGGGAAATTTGTCTGCACAGGCCTAATTTTGTCAAGTTGCAAGGCCAGAAAAGACTGCCATTCATATGCAGGCTAGATGGGTGTATGCAAACTCAGGATTTAGCAGCAGGGTCTATACACAAGTGACAACCCCAGAAGTTACAGATCTGGGCTGTGATGGGCCAGGTGAGTGCTAAAAGAGCTCAGCCCTGCACTGTCAGTCCTCAGTCTAGAAACCTGGAGAGCACAGCCTGATACAACCTGGCAGTACAGGAGCCATAGGCAAGTCTGCAGGAAGGAGGAGAGATAGGGAGGCCCAAGGAGCTGTGTGACTTTCCCAAACCACTGTGATGCTCTGTCAGCAGCTCCCTTCACTGTGCTGGTGGAGCAGTCAGAGTCTCCATCGTGCCCAAGTAGCATTTGTGTACTGTGAACTCCGGCACAGGGATGGGGCTGAGGAATCCGCTCTTGTAAGAGTGCATTTAGGGATGGAAGTTAAAAGTACTGGCAAATCTTCCCTGTCTAAGATGAGTTAGAAGTACAGAACATGGAGGGAGCTTCACAACCAGTAACAGAAAGAGAAATTTTCACTAAGGAAAACTTAGGGGAAACAGACTGGAGCACGGCTGTAAGATTTAGGATAGGAACTGTGGCAGTGTCTAGACTAGGTAAAAAGGAAAAAGAGCAGAGAAACAGATACCAGAAGGTGAAGAAACAAGAGACAGATATGGAGAGTTATGATGCTCAAGGGCAAGAAGATTAATGGATCACAAGGGGGAAGGGAAGGGAAGGGAAGGGAAGGGAAGGGAAGGGAAGGGAAGGGAAGGGAAGGGAAGGGAAGGGAAGGGAAGGGAAGGGAAGGGAAGGGAAGGGAAGGGAAGGGAAGGGAAGGGAAGGGAAGGGAAGGGAAGGGAAGGGAAGGGAAGGGAAGGGAAGGGAAGGGAAGGGAAGGGAAGGGAAGGGAAGGGAAGGGAAGGGAAGGGAAGGGAAGGGAAGGGAAGGGAAGGGAAGGGAAGGGAAGGGAAGGGAAGGGAAGGGAAGGGAAGGGAAGGGAACAACAGGACTCTTGAGGCTTTTGCAAAGAAGTGGATAAAAAGGAAGGTAGAAAAATATTCTCCATGCCCAAGGTGGCCATGGAGTGAGAGTAAAAATATACCATAGGAAAGATTCAAGCTATACCACAATGTTTAAAAAAGAGGTATCAGTAAAAGTGATAGACTGGGATAGGCTGGATATTCATAGAGAAAGCATCCACAAAGGACATCTCCTAGCTTTTCAACACCAGGGGATATTCTCTTAAGGCAGAGATGAAACTTGTGCAAAGAATGTGTCTATGAAAATATAAGTAATTCAATGTCCAAGTACATGGCAAAACCATGTCTTTTCTCTCCAGAAGCTATTGTGATTACAGACTGTGACAGTCTTGTCCCCAGAACCTCTAGAACTCCAGCTATCCACTTCAAAATTTGAGCATATCTCTGCAAGAGTATAAGATTTGAGTAATGCATATTAATATTTTATGGATATTTCTTTAAAATTACTGCCTACACCATAGGAAAACCCTCTTCTCATAAACTTTAGGTAGGTAGCCACATGCACACTTATGTTATCTGTTAATGTCTGAACTGAAATCTCAGGTCTGTCATTTAGTGACATAAGGGAAGCAATTTTATGCCAACATTTCCATATGTGAAATGAAACATATTCATATATACTCATACTATACATGTAACAATAACTTAGTATTCAAATGTTAAAATTTTACACACTGCTGCTGCCTAGTCGTCCCTCACCTCTGCCTGGTGCAATGAGCAGTGTTGTACTCGCACTTCACACTTCAATTTCAAAGCAAAACTGCGTGGCCCAAGTTTTTCTATAGAACAAATGTACTTCTGATTATTTATGGGTTCTCGTGGCTTTTTCTCACCCAGATGTGTGCAGTAGATTCGGAGGCTGAAATAACCTGATCCATCCTTGGAAGGGGGAATAAGGCAGGAGGAATTTTAGGAGGAAGGAGCGCCGCTTCCCTCAGGAGCGGCTCCCAGGCCCGGGACGCGGAGCTGCCGGGCGCGGCGGGGCCCGGCAGGGGGCGCTGCTGCCCCGCGCCATGGCCGGCCTGAGGCGGCGGGGCGGGGGCAGCGGGCGCTGCGGTCATCGCAGTCTTTACAAAGAAACGCCAGTAAAAAGAGCAATATATGTTTTAGGCAGATCCTACGCTCTTGCAGAAATATGTTTCAAGTATGTGGCTGAAGCAGTGAGACTGTCACAGTCTGTAATCACAATGGCCTCTGGAGAGGAAAGATGCCCTCTTGCCACGCACTTGTGGCCTGCGTGAGACAGATGTGGAAAACGCCATCCCCACGGCGGAGTCCCACAGCCGTGGGGAAATCGCTCCAGAGGCCGCACAAGGGCAACCGCGAGCGAAATCCTTCCCGGGCAGGACAGGACCCTCCCCTTCCCGACTGCGCCGCGAACCCATGTGGGAGTAACTAGCGGTGGTACCGGAGGGGAATGGGCCGCACCAGTGTGTCACCCGTGACAGGGCCGTGGCACATGTCCCTCTCCATCGCTTCCACCCTTTGGGCAAGTGGTGAACAGGAATACCAGAGACCCACAGGGCTGCAACGAATGACATGGAATTTGTCCAGCCACGAACATCCGAGTTGGGAGCTTCGCACGGGGCCCGGTCCGGGGGTCAGGGTGGCAAGAGCTAATGCATCCTGAGCGATGAGGGTGGCTGGGCTCAGCTGGAGGGACTTAGCTTGTCCAAAGAGAATGAGGAGAGCCAGCACATCACAAGGAGTTTCTCACTAGACTGATTCTAGCTAGAAGCATCAACCCACCATTCAATGAAACGACTGTTGGCTGTGACAAATTTATGTTGCTTATTTGAGGTATCTGCTGCAGAAATATTTTTCTGGATTCCCTTTGCCTATTGGAGCCACAAATCTTCACTTTATAAAGCCTGTCACAAGATGACTTTTGACTTCCCCTTTATGGGCCCTTGCTTGTTCCTTGCTGTTGTTTAAGAGCTCAGAATAAAATCTATTCTTTTTACTACTCGTCAGCTGTGTTCCCTGAGAGCAGCTCAGGGCTCCACCACTTCTTGCTGAGGCAAATTGTAGCACCAGCTTCAGTGCAGCTATGGTTGCATTGGGAGAGGTCTGGCTTCACAGCGCATGAAGACAATAGAAGAAAGTTGCAATATCAAAGAATATAGTAACAGTTATGAATTAATAATGGTAAAAAGAAGTGAGAAAGAAGGGAAGAAGGGAGACCTGGTTTTGTGCTAACTTACAGTTCACTGTCTTCAATGATAACTCCTGTAAGTCTTGAACTAAGGGAAATGAGAAAAGAACACAAACTGACTGGTTTAGTACAAGCAGTCAAGATGGATCCAGTTTATGCATACGATGGGATGTGTGTGCTCCAATGAAACCAAACCTAGGAAGTTACAAAACATACTTGAGACATTAGCTACCACCTGATGATAGACTGCCCAGTGGACTGCTGCGAGCAGAAACAAGAAAAACCAGCTGAGATCGCTTGTAAAACTCCTATTTGCATAAATGTATAGATTTCAAGATAATGATGATCACTGATGATGGTCATTTGTGAGTTATGTTAGTATATGGACCTGCTCTCCATAAAGGCCAAGTGGAAACCAAAGATAGAGCAGGAATGAGTCTTGTTAAAGGAGGCTGTTTTAAAATCATGCCTAGTGAAGTTGTTCATAACTAGTCTTGCAAGTAGGGTTTTTATATTGTGACAAATAATCTTTATGGTTAAATTTCTTTGATCTGCAGTTGCCATGAAAAGGCCAGTAGCAAAAGAAAGAATAAGCATAATAGCAAAGAGAAATCTTTTTTGAGAACAAGCTGAACTGTCAAAGACTTAGGGTCTTCAGTGTGCTGATAAGAAACACCGTTGTGTGAACTTTCTCTCCCAGAGCCATCCATCTCTATTATCACAGCCTGGAGATGGTTCTGTGTCAACTTTGCATCTGCATCAGTAACTCATTCTGTTCAGCCATCTGTTCCACAGACATCAAACTGTTAAGAAGCCCCAGTACGGCACAATCTAGTCCAGTAACACAGAAACAGAAAAGAAAAGATCTCATTACCATTTGAATTCACAGGCTCTCCTGCGATACACATACAATATTTTCTTATATTGACGTGAACATGGTAATTTGGTAAGTAAATTCTCAGTTATAACAAAGAAATTAAAATCAAACACTTAATATGCAACAGCTTTATTCAGAGGCAAAATAGTTAAGTTAAACTTTGATTAAGGTAGTTTTTTCTCATTTTGCAGACTTTAACAGAATTAAGAAAACATTAATGTTAACTAGGATCACTATTACATATTGCCCATTTTAACTTCTAAAGATTTTACCACTAATTTATAATCAAAATGAAATAGGCATTTAAAAGCTAAGGTCTCAGAAGAAAATTATGACAGTACATTGCTGACAGTGCAATTTGAGATTCCTTGTTTTGTTTCTATTTATTCAATTCCATATATGATTGAAACTTAGTATTTTTGATTTGCCATATTTTCTTTCTAAATTATATGAGCTTGTAAAGTTATATCTGCCTAATTCAGTTGCTTTTGATACTTTTTTCCTAGGTTTTTCAATACTACAGAGCTAAGATAATTAAAGGCCAGAGAGCTGGATTCCATTCTGGCCTGTAAATCTTCAACAGAACTGGTGCTGGAGTTTCAATAACAAAATCATTATTGTGAATGATTACTGAGCCAGAGAAAACCATTGATTGACATTCAGATTCTTAACTGAATTTGCAGATGCTGCGAAGTGAGATTTGGTGGGAGGTCTGTGAGTCATTGAGACAGGATCTTAGTCTCACAGTTTTAGAGAGCTCTCCTTCAGAGACACACTGCACTCCAGCGTTGCTTTGGGGTTTGGGGAGACAGGGACTGAAGAATCATGCATGAGCAACATGTTCAAGCCTTGTTCAAAGGAACATGAATGCTGTGTTTAAAACAGTAATCCCTTTCGCTAATTAACGTGTGATCTGATTGGTAAATTAACCTCTATGAAGTTTTTGCTACCACAGCGCAAGTATTTTGAGGACCTAAGGGCTTTTATTTTTAAAAGGAACTTTCCCAGGAGAGAGGCAAAGATATATTTGACCTCCTTTTAACTCTTAACAAATTATGAAAAGTAATCATCTGCTGTGACATGGTCTCCACTGAAGAGCTGGATATACAGCCTGGTATAGCTTGGGACTGTGCAGCACGCATGCCGTTAGACATACTATACTCTAAGCCATGTGTTAAATTCTATTATATTCTAAAGATTTAATACAACCTTTCTGTTTTCACATGACACTCTGATCTACTTACATATTTTTAGTGCACAGTGCCTGTCTTTGGAGCTGAAACTTGCTCAGCCTTGTGGTATATCTTTCATTTCACCTCTATCTTTGTTTTATATAACTCTCCCTGCACTGTCTCTGGGGAAGAAATACACCAGACTTGTGTCCCCCAACAGAGCTGTGGTCTCTAAGGAAACTCGTGCATTAATTAAGGAATAGTATAATGGGTATGGTTTTGTTTTGTTAACCAGTGCCCCAAGGAGCATCGTTTCACTTACGTGAGTATTTTACCCCCTCCCCCCACTGGCAAATATCAGCATATTTCTGTTAACTGTTCTGTGGCTATGTTCAAAACAATACTTATGAGATAAAATTTTGTCTTTTGAAATAGCAAGCAAATTGGCACATGAATTTAATTTCTGTAGAAACTTGGCACTGTCTTCTCTGGTTACTGGTTGTTAGCCTCCCCCTCAAAATGTTCTAGTATTGAAGCCAACACCCATGGCCACACACTGGGTGTGCTTGGCAGCTGCGGGGCCCAGATGCCAACCACTGGAATGCATTCTACGTACCAGTGTCTCTGCCTGTGGCTTGGTTTCTTGGCCAGCCTTTAGCAAAGTCTCTTCTCTGGACTCATCTGTCTCCAGCGCCTGCTGCTCTTGCAGCTGTGGAACTGAAGCAAAAGCAATTTACAGAAGATCTGTCTCACCGTTCCAGGAACCGCTTGCCTGCGCTGTCTCCCATCAAGATACAGACAGTGAGTCCTTTTAGCATGTGAAAGAAAGATGTCCCACCTGCCTGTACTTATTGTGGAGGACCAAGTGGATGGATTGACAGGGGTCTGAAAGTACAGAGCACCCTGGTAAACCTGAAAGCTACTTTTTAATGTCTCACAATTTCTCTATCAAATGTCTATTTCAAGTTTCTTCTAGCTAAGGCCCCTGAAAACTACAGCAGGCTCCTGAAAAGTACAGTATTGTCTCAGCATCAGATATTTTGCATATATGACTTGCATCACTTTCTCCATCAATTAGTGATGATCTAGGCATGGATTTATCAAGGAAGAAAGGAAGGAAGGAAGGTCCACCTGGCAAGCAAGAATAAGCTGTCTTGTCTGGATATGCTTAACAAGTAACAGAGAAAATTATATTTTCACAGAAGACCAGTTGGTGTAGTAAAAATTAAAAATACAGCTTATTTCTATAAGTTATTTACTGAGTACCTTTTTTGTAAAATAGTTATTAATATTTCATATTTTGTAGTATTTCCAATCTTAATGCTTTCATTGTAGCATTCCATTGTGGTTTCTTTGCTACTCTCTAGACTTCCACACTTGCCTGGAAAACTGGCAGCTCTCTAAAGACAAGCCAAACTGAGGACTGGAGGTGTGTTTTGCTCCACGCCCACAATACAGAAATTGTCTTAGCTGGATTACATGCCTCTGACTGCACTGGAGAAACACATAGCTTCTGGTAAGAAGCTGCAGTAAATGTGGATCTGTCAAATACTGAAACACTCACCAAGCTGGTACTGAATTGCAGCCATTGACTGAATTATTGTAAAGTATCTATAACACTACAGAAATTAATTTTACATCCCTAATTTGTGCTTGCTTTGGTGTATAAAAGGGTAAATTCATTGAAGCATAATCTCAACTTCCCAGGCTGTGTTTAAGAATGGCTGTAACTTGAGAAAGTGGACAATTAGTTCCACTTTTGAATTGTATTTAAGGACAATTGTGTTGACAGTAGAAGAACATGTCTAGTACATACATTTTGAGACCCTGTGTGTACACACAGGATTTAAATGGTGTACATGATATTACTACATGCTCATCTGGGAGCTGTCCTTTAGGAGAAAAAATAAATGTATGGTATAGGCTTAAAATAATGTTGTTCAGAAATATAACCAATTATTATGGAAATTATTATTTTCTGCCGTAACAGTGATCCAACTATGTCTTGTAACCACTTCAGTGCTGTATTTCCTGTTGGCATTGGTGCCACTGGAAGCACCATTATCTACTGGTGTTGTAAGACATCTTTGTGCAGATTTCTCCACATACCTTTTTCAATGACTTTTTTTAAAAAAATAGCGTTAAAATGTAAAAACTGGTTAGGACTCTATAAGATTTTATTCTAAGTGAGAGTTTCTCTCTTGATAGAGGAAAAAACCTAAATGCTAATTCAGTACAAGCATTGGTAAAAGAGGGAAAAGATGCAGTAAAATGGCAAGAAGCTAGTGAAAAATTCAAGAGTAAGTAAGAAAAAGTAGAAACATAACAACATAGAGAATTCAGTGTAGGTGTAGGTAAGCCAAGGAAATCAAATTACTTGTGCAGGTTGATGTGCTGTAAATCAGCTGAGAAAACCTGTATGTTGTTACAAAACAAAAGAAGATCCACTCCAATTTTAACACTAATTGAAAAGCAAGAAATATATAAAGTCACTCTGAGAAAAATAGTGGCAATAATTTTGGGGCAATTTAGTTTAGGCAGAAGGGATATCAGAAGACAAGGTGAAGTGTAGAACATGATGGTGTAGAGAAAGTCAACTAGGCATCTGTATTTTGCCTCTTATTTTCCAAGGAGTATATCCAGTCAAAGCAATAATAATGAGTATTAGTGAGTGATGTTTTCTCTACAGTGAATGTCTGAAGCCTGCTACTGGAGTACCTGCTGAGAAAGAAAGCCTTGCAGTTTTTTTATAGTTCCAACATCTATTTGCTTCATATAGATGTTTTCTATGAGGTCAGGCAGGACAAAATCCATCAGACGTATGCACTGTAGGAAACACAAGCTAGTTACGGGGTATATTAGTCAGAAAGGTCTCTTGTGACACAGCTCTCAATCATCGGTGTTCTCCTTCTGTAGAATTTGATTTTCACTGTATATAAGTATTGCCAATGTTGTGAACCTGCTTGTCAAGATTTACATTGCACACTTTCTCTTGATTTTAATGCCTATAAAAGAAAATTATAGATTTATATAAACATAAGCTTCTTTTCACCAGGTAAAAATAACTCAATATAAAATTACAGTAATTTCACGAATACAAGCCGCACGGAGTATAAGCCGCACTCCTGGTGCGTCGACAACGTTGATGTCTTTGTCAATAAAAAAGCCGCACCCGAATATTAGCCGCACTTTCGTTCGTAGCGAGGATCTGTGTGCAACTTTCACAAATTTGCCAATTAGTAACAGGATCGCGGCATAGCGGGGTTTACTGGCTCGGGGTGGGGCCAGGCAGGCTCA
This sequence comes from Catharus ustulatus, assembly GCF_009819885.2. Classification (NCBI taxonomy): domain Eukaryota; kingdom Metazoa; phylum Chordata; class Aves; order Passeriformes; family Turdidae; genus Catharus; species Catharus ustulatus. Next base: position 24,578,444 of record NC_046221.1, on the reverse strand, counting down.
GCCCGCTCATGGTTGCCAATGGGGCCGAGTGGCCCAGCTCAGCGCCACGGCTCGGCGGGGCCGCTCGGGGCCAACCAGGCGATGCTGCCGTTGCCAGGCTCGCTCGCCACCCCCTCCCGTCCGCACCGCTGCCGCGGCGTTTGCTCACCCTGGCCGGCACTGCTGCCCCCGTGCCGCCGGGCTCCCCCACGCTGCTGGCCCCGGTTCTGCTGGGCTTCCCCGCGCCGCCAGGCAGCCCCGCCCACCGAGCTTCCCACTTCTGCCATGCTCCCCTGCACAACCGGGCTCCCCCACACTGCTGGCCCCGGTTCTGCTGGGCTCCCCTGCACTGCTAGCCCCGGTTCTGCCGGGCTCCCCCGCCCTGCTGGCTCGGGCTCTGCCATCCGCCCCCCACACTGCTGGCCCCGCCTCTGCCAGGCTTTCCACATCTGCTGGGGCTGACCGGGCTCCAGCTTGGCTTGGGACTGCCGCAGACTCTCACTTCCGTGTTGGCAGCTTTTAGAATATTGTTAATATATTAGCTGCCCTGGAGTACTAGCCGCACTTCCGGGTTTCCACCAAAATTTTGGTGAAAATTGTGCGGCTTGTATTCGTGAAATTACTGTACTTGAGGGGGCATTAAGTCTGGTTGAAGCTTGTGCCAATTGGTTGCCCAATCATTTCCCTTTGACAAGAAGGATAAAATAAATAAAAAACTGAACAGTGAGTAATCTCAGGGAACTTTTTTTAATTACTCCCCAGTGACAGAAGAGTGAGACCTTTCATTATATAAGCTTGTTGTGGTTCAACAGATAAGTTCCCTCTCATTTTGGTATTTCAACTTTTTTTTGAGCCCACTTGCATCTTCTCATGCACAGAGGCATCTGACACATGGTCCAGAGTACTTTAAGTGGCAGGAAGGAAATGGAGAACTTATAGAGATATTATAGATGTTACAGAGAAAGGTAGAATTAGATTGCAGGTATATTCTCTTGTTTTCTGATATTAAGAGAGCTCAACTCATAAGCAGAACTACTTAATATTTTAAACATAAATCTCTGAGCAACTGATATTCGTGTTTCAGTAAGTAGTACCCTGACATCATGCCACAAGTGAGTTAGAAAACAACTTCCTTGCTGATGATAGCCGCTGTAATGTTCATGATGACATTTTCTGACTAGCATATAGAATGGAATCCTAGAACTTAGACAGCAATTTAGTAATACAGTATTTCAACTCATTCAGAAGAATTGATCTTCACTTACGATAGTATCTTAACGCTTGCTTACAGTGTTGTTTCATTTTCAGTACTGTGAAGTAGTCTTTCCATTCACGCATTTGAAGGAATAAAACAAAATCCCACTAGCATGAAATGGTAGAATGAAGACTTCAGGGTCTCCTTGCACTGTATTTACTTCCGTGAAGATGCATTACTTCAGTGGAATCAATTCTGGTTTCATGCTAGTTTTCCTCCTTTGAATTAGAAAGACTAGAAAACACAGGCAGTGCATTTCAACTGTATATAATAAAAATCAAAGTGGATATATCTCCTTTTCATCTCTATTTTTCATACAAATTATTGAGGTATACAGTACTGTTCATATTTGAAGGTGAACATTCTTGTTTCTTCTGAATGAAAGTGAAGAATCCGAAGCAACCTTCTATTACAGTAAAATTTTCTTGTGATAGACAAATTCTCCTTCCCTGGTAAACTGCACAGGTATCCATAAGCAGTTGCATGTACATGCAATGTAGATGTAAATATTCATAGATACTGTATATGTGATGTACCTACATATACAGTTTCCCACTATGAGTATAGATACTATGTATACATATAGTATTATCTTCACTGATGTGTGTACAATATCTTGGTGCTATTAGCTAGTATGGACTGAACATAGTCTGTAAGTTGCAATGAAGGGATGGTATTACATGGTGAATATGGAATTTGTTGGACTTACAGCATAGTCAGTTGCAGCAGTACAGCTTGGATCCATCTCCTGTTGCTTGGAGGCAGCAACAGTGGTGGGAGTAAATCTTTTGACAAGTCTCAGTAGACAAAGATTTTGTTCCCATTCTTTCTGCGTCATCCCTGCTCATTTGCCTCCACACTACTTAGACAAATAACTAGTTTTTCACCTTGTCACTTTATCTATTCCTGCCCTGAACCTTAACTGGTTTTTCATCTTCTCTAATATTCTTACCCTGGAACTTTATACTAAACGTACCATTTGTATGCATTTGTGTGCACACGTGCAACTGCCAGAAACGTTCCATTATATTTATTACATTATTGAACCTTTGAGACAAAATGCCTGTTAAAATTAAGGGGCCTCATCTAAGTGCAGTCTTTTAGAGCCCAGCATGGGTTTTACAGCTCACAGAAGCATGTGGTCTGACCCTCTTTTCCTGCTTTCATGGAGGAACATTACCTAGCAATTGGTGGTTTTGTTTACTGGGGTCCACATCTCACAACGCAGTTCAAAACAGAATGGGAAGGAAACTAATGTGCTAGCAGAGAAAAGCATATGAAGAAGTTAAATAGTTAATTTCTAGTAGGCACAAATCACATTTCCATCAAGTGTAAGCAGTCAGCTGTTATTGTAGGTCACTAAGATACAATGAATTATTTTCTGCAGTTCGTGGAAAACATTAGGCAGCTGTAATAAAGTCAATGGTATTTCCTTCCTTGCTGAAACATTACTTCAGCAAATCCCCCTGTTTTGTTAAAACACCATTTCATGCTTGATAAAATTTCATTGATTTCTTCTTTAATATTTTTGAAATTTCTTGTATTGATTGCTTCAGATAGAGAAAACACTGAGGAAAAAATATCAGAAGTGATTTTTAATGTTCTGATGGATGACAATTGATCTAAAGTAAAAAGATTGTAAATGGAAGGGGGAAGGGAGCATTTCAGTGGCCTTTATATAACATAGATATTCAGTCCAGGAAACATACCACAACATAAATGTCTTTTTAAGACCTTTAAGCTTAGCTTAAGCAACAGCTAGAGTATTTGTACCATAGTTCACCACATTTGTTCTTTCTTACATATTTATCCATGGCTTATCTGTAGTAACATACGAAGTTATATTTTCAAATTTTATCTTGCTTTATAAGCCTATATTTAAATCCTACATAAAGTATCTTTAATAAATCCCTTTTGACCAGATAGTAATACATCTTTCATTCTTATTTTCTTTTAAGATCTGATGAACATGGACAATTGAAGGGTTCCTTGGAATTCTGAATGAATGGAATAAATGATGATAAGTTTTCTTTTGGAACACTAATCAGCGGTGAATGTCTCACAACACGTGAAATGAAGAATAGACCTTGACTGTGCGTATGCAAAAACTGCTCAGCCAGCTGGTTGTGCATTATCAAGAAACACTTTTACTTTCTACAGGGAAACAGCAGCCTCAGTGTTTTAGAAATATGCACTGTCCTATGCATTGGCTCACAAACAGTAGCAGCTGGATCTCAAGTTAGGTACCCACACTTCAGTAAGGAAACTAACACTACAGCAGAGGAATGAGAAAAATGTAGGAATTAGTAAGGGTTAGAGGGGTATGTTTGGATGGGAGGTTATAGCATTTTCACTAGCTGGACAAGGACGCAGCTTGGATAAAACCAGCAAGGACTTTTGTATTAACAATTTCATGCTCATTTTTCTTCACAACACTGTATTAATAACTATTTTATCTACTGCAAATATATGTCCAACTAAATATGAGTGTAAAAATGCCAGATCACATAGTAAGTCTTCCTGAAAATTCAGGAACAGTATCCTCGATTTTGGAGAACTAGTGATGTTTTATTAAAAAAATATAAAAATATAAAAAAATATATTAAAAATTTAAAAATATAAAATATATAAAATATATTAAAAACTATTAAAAATTATAAAAAATACAAAAAATATTAAAAAGTTGTTGGCCCTCTCTTAAGAGGGAATGGTGAATTTGGAAAATATAAAAAAATGGTGAATCATGCAGTGAATTCTGGACTAGACATGCATCAGGAGCAGCAGTGAATTAAATGTATATCATCATATACGTATGCATCATAATCAGATATGTTTTCTTCTGATCTTTGTACTCACTGCTGAAATACTCATTCCCTGTTAACAGAGTTCTGTTCATGTTTATCAGAAGTGATAGTGGTAAGTGGCCCACACTATGTTAGTGTTACTTTCTGTGTGCAGTTCCTAATCTGTTTCATATTTGACAGAGCCTTGAAAGTATATGTGATGAAGTTAGCATAACCAAACATAATCCTGCAAATCTTTTCTGCTCTTTTTTTCTACACACCATTCAGTTTCTTACTACCTTGTTGAGCATTGTATTTATGAAAACAGCTTGCTGCAGTTTCTTAAAGAGAGCTGATCATTGAGAAGTTCATCTGCCAGTAAAGCAGCCAACCCAATTGAACTGACCAATTTTAAGGTGGGAGAACTAATAGGAACAGACTTGAGCCTAGTATGGGGATCTGCATGGATATACGCATATTCTGCTGTACCCTAAAGCAAGCTGAAGAGGTACAGCTGTAGCTTTCAAGGCACAATTGACAAAGCTGTGCCTTGGTAACACATTAATGCATTAACAATACAAAAGGCTGCTTATCTTTACCAAACATTTCCAGAATATAGGCAAGGGGTTACTAGTCAACTATTTAGTTAAGCCAAGCCAACATGGGATTTATGTGACCTTTATTACCACTTGCTTTCCACTTATGTTCTAGAAATTATTTTTCTTATTCTCTATTGTCCCTATCCCATAGTAAAATACTGTTTGTGCCATAGCTTTAGCACCAGCAAAGCCACAAAAAGCTGAGAAATATACCTCTATAGAAAAAAAATGCTACTAAGTAATATGTAATAAACTTTAAATAACAGGTTTGCAGCTTGCCTTAACTAATTTTATTTGCCAATAAGAATGCCTCCATTCTTATAATGAGAGCATTTCCATGTCAGAGCCTTATCTTTACTGCAATTAAACTGAGAAACTCATTGTCTTGTCAAGGTTAAGATCACTAGAGGTCAATGGATCATTCAGTGTACCACTGATATAAGAAGGCCAAAGGCCATTGCTCTTCACTCCTTCACCAGTGTCCTCTGTCTTGTCTTCAGCTAAACCATGTATTCCAAGAAGACATCTGATTGTTCTTCAGGCAGATTTCTCAATTTCCCTTAGTAGTTTCCTCCTGTTTAGCTACCACTAATGCATATTTTTGCTATTCTGCTTCTTCATCCTAAGAAATAATTTTTCAGCTAATCTAACCTTTTATATCTGTTTTTTTTTTCTTTTTTTTTTCTGATGTTTCCTAGTCGGAAGGTGGTGTTCTTTTTCTTCTATGTATATTTTCTGTATGATTTAACTGAGCTCTAACCTGGAAACTATAGAGGACATGCATTCTTTTACTAGCTGTCTGTAGCTGTTTTCACATTAAATGTCTTTAGAAGCAACCCTTATGACTGGTCTTGGTTTTAGGGGTAAGCAAATGGTGAAAGTTAATATACGTAATTTTAAAAAATAACCTCTAGCAAATAGTGTGCTCAGAGCAATGAATATTAAATGAACCTTTGTATAGATATGTCGGATACCTATTTTTTTTATTCCTTTGAGAAGAAAGGCCCCAACGTTGACACACACGTAGACTTCATTGTGCTTCAACAAAATGCAAAATTCAAAATGTTCCACCCCTACTTACTCACGAGTCAGCCTGAAGTGGTTTCTTCTTCAGTCACCCTACCTATAGGGATACTGACATTACTGTAATGTTATTTTAGTAATGGGTAAACAGTGGTAGCTCCAACTGCAAAAAAAGTCTTTAAAATGGTTTTGATCTAGAACTTAATCACACAAGATCACCATACACAGTAAAAAACAGTTGTCATTTTCCAGGAGTTCACCTACAAAAATCACCTGTTAGACTGGAGATCCCAATACTTCACTTGGGTTGTGGAGGTTGGGTTTTTAATTCTCCAGTTTTAGTTTCTTAGGTACCTGGACAATGTCCTAGGGCTTTGTAGCAGCTAGGAAGAGACATAAGCCCTCTCAGAGGAGTCAAAGCATGTATTTCAGTCACCATTCTGCAGTGATCAGCTTCTAAATCCTCTCCTCTCTCATCCGGTTCTTGCTTACAACAAGAAAAACACAAATCCGTGGTGAGCACTGACTTTGGCAAAGTTGTCCTTGGCCTGTGAGCATGTCAGTCACAGCCCCACTCAGTCACATCGGCGCAGATCTGATACTGGATAACTGGAAGTGGAATGTCCTCTGGAAAGCTCCACAGAGAGTGACAAATACCAGGGTTGGTATTTGTGGTCAATACTCCTTCAGGCAGTTATCAGCAGTATAAGGTCGTTTGGTCTAACGTCATTGTGATGGTTACTTCAACAAAAGAGAGAAAACAGCACGTCCCAGTGTAGGGACAGACCATGCAAACAAGGTGTTTTGTTAGAATCAGTGTACGCTCCCCCTCACACACAGCCCTGCCATCAACTCTGAAGGTGTCAGGACGCCTGCCAGGCAGGATAAATGTGTTCAGCAAATTTAAACAGAAAGTGACCATCATCCAAAAGTAATCATAAGAACCTAAGGACTTCTAGAGAGGCAGAAAGTCTTTATTATTTCGACTGTGCTTAGAACACGATATTGACTATTCAACAAAAACCAAAAGAATAATATATGTTTCCCCACCATCCCCTTCCCAAAAGGCAATCAAGGTTAAAACCATGCCTGATTGGAAAGTAGAAATTTTTAATATTTCTGAAACAAAAAAGTTTACTGTGGCAACCTTTAAGAGGAATGTAACAGCCCAGGTGATAGTCACGCTGCCTGAAAAGTATTTGTTTGCACCTGAAAAGAAGCTAACTCAGAACTGTGTGTTCCATCTTCTGTACAAACATTTTTTTCTACTTTTTTTTTAGTTTTGTTTTCTCCTTACAGTTTCTTTCTGGGTATATAATATAGGGGGAAATAGTCTCATATACCAACAGGTAGAACAGGTATTTCAGTATAACAAACCATGTTATTAGTCCTAAGAGGGTCTAGGTTAAAAAGAGAATTGTTCACAAACAACCTAACAAACACATACCTCTATATATGTATATGAATATATATATATAACATTTTTATGTCCTAAAACTAGGAACCAGTCATTCCTCTTGGCTGATAGACTGAGTGCTTAATCTTGAATATAGGCCCCAGCAGACAGTTTAACTTTTGGATACTCTCCATTTGAGAGAAAGGCAGACTTAAGACTGTTGCCACATGAGATCCTCCACAAACACAGGGAGTTATTTTCTTTGCAGCATTTCCACTGGAATTTTACACAGTTTGCACTCATCTTTTCATTGCAACTGTACTGGGTGGGTAAGGCTTGTTCAAAGTGAAGTGAACACCATGCACCTATTTCAGCTCACATGTGACTGCAGAAACACTTCTTTTTTTTCCTCTGCCTATGACTTGAACACAATCCTCATCATCACTATTGTGACTATTCAGGAAGCATGTGGATGCCATGCAACATCACAACACAGATGCGTCTTATCTTCTTTGTATGTGACAATTCTGTTTCGTTGTATAAACTGTGTCATTCTGCTTACAATGTATTGCAGGAGAAAGACTGAGAGTCAAAGTCAAAGAGCTGCTTCAAATATGTGCCAGTTTTTGGGGAATAGGGAAACAAGTCTTGCATTTAAGAGGTGAGGATCCCACAGCTGCAGCATTGACATGCTGCAAAGAGATGGACTATCTCGAGCTAAGGGTGTGCACTGAAATGTGCTTATCCCAGCTGCAGTCTGGCACTAAGACTCTTGAATAAAGCATGGAAACTACCTCTCTTCTGCTCCATACTAAGACAAGGATTCTCATGGGTGTTTTTTTCTTACTCATACCTATAAAGAGAAATTTAGACCTAAGTTGTCCTTGTGCAACTTAGCTAACTCACCAGCCACTGTCTCAGATGGGGTATACGGGAATCACCCTGAGCCAGGGGAATTTACCAAAACCTCCACTTGCATTCCTTATGGTCAATGCCAAGCAACTAAAGCCTCCACTCACCTCCAGCTCATCTGTACCTTCCAGTTTATTCCTACAGAAACCAGTTAAGCTTTCAGGTCCTCACACAAGACATTATCTGAGCTGTAAACATAAAATGCAACAGCTTAAACCGAAGTTCTGCAGAGGTGGTTACCACAGCTTATGCCTTCTGTTGACTAGGTTAAAAGATGTTCGTTTTGCCATTGCAGAAGTGTTTAAGCAACAAGAAATAAAAGACGTTTGCACATGCTTTTTCGCAGTTGTGGACATTGCACAACTGTATACATTGCCGAAATCTTAGTTATATGTAGGAAATACCAAATTCTCAGCAGATGTAATGAAAAAATAGAGAACTTGTACAGAGATCACAGTTCCCTTACTCCAATGAGTAAGGACAGTTTGTAACGTTTAGTATAAAATGTAGGTCAATCAGAGATTCTTATGTTCAAAGCTCATGTCAACAGTGAATTGTTTAAGAAACTGCTCATTTTGTTTCACCATGGCCATTTAAAAGCTTCCTCACAAATATTTATCATCCTTCCAATATAAATCTTACAAGTAACTGCTCCAAACAAACTTGTTGGCCTAACCTAGCAAGTCTGCAGTATTTGGACTATTTTGCCTCTTTTTATGTCATCCTGTCAATCCATATGGTTCATCAAACATGCCAGCCTGTTATTTCCAGTTATTTGCTGCTCTCCAATCTGTTTTCCACACTTTCCTCCCTGGTGTTTCTTATGTGTAATCTTCACAGGTTTTTTTCCTCATCTGAGTCACAGAACCTTTATTTTCTGCGCTGTGACTCTGCAAGAACTGTTTTCAGAACAGTTTCTATATCTGCAATAAACTAAATGATTGAAAAATAGCAAACCTGAGGGACACATTCTCAAAATTGTCGAGATACATTTGGTTGCTCTTATGGCTGGTTTGTTCTTTTTTTCCTGTCTCTTGACTCTATCCAGGCAGTCTTGAAAATAGGATACCTACTCTGATGTTTGTATAATATCCATGAAAAGAAAATAGTTTGTTTTAGTAAATATGAAAAATTAATAAATAGTTATTATAAATAAATACACTACTGTAACAACCATAGAAAATGCAAACTTGGTCGCTTATATGGAAGTCATAGAAGGAATAGTAATTCAAAGCCTTCAGTCCCAAATGTGGTTTTACAGACTTCCCATATTACATTTTATTCTGAAAGAAACCTGAGCACTACACAGGCTTTTACATTAAATCAGTGTGATAAATTGATGTTTGGCCAAATTTTGTGAGTGGAATTAGGCCAGATACAGAGTTGGCTCTGTGTCTCTAGTCCTAGCCTGCCTGGAACAAAAGTTAGAAACTATAACAATTTCTGTTAAAGGTCTTGGATTTGTCTTACTCATATTCAAAAGCATCAAGAGGCAGCTATTTCTCTGGAATAACAAATAAATGAAGTCACGATTAGCATTTCTTCCTTTCAAATATAGGTCTAGTGTAAGGATTTCATCGACTTTATGCCAGTTAATTCTGTTGACTTCTATAAACGACACTAAACTAAAATTTCTTTGAGACATATATTACTAGTTTACTCAATCTCTGTGTTATTTGATGCCAAGTATTGACATTTATTACAGCAAATTTCATTATTTTTGCATATGATCATATTTGAAAATCTGGATATTTTCTGTGTCCATACTCTCAAACAGTTTTAATTTTATCAATTTTTTGTCTATGTGTTATAATGTTAGTTCTTCATAGTAGATTTTTTTTAACATAAAAATTAATTACAATGCTAAAGAAAAATATCTTCCTTTTACATTGGACTTTAGGAAAGAAACTGAAAAATATGGCTGTAGCCAGATCACTTTTTCAAAACAAACAGAGTCCAGGTTTTTCAAGTCTTACAAATTGGCATATTTGCTAAGCTTTTTCTAGACTTTAAAATTTATGTTTCTCACATATCCCTGATGCAAAATATGACACCTGGATCTGTTCATGAAAGCACTTTTAGGTACAGTAATTTCACGACTATAAGGCGCACCCTTTTGACTAAAATTTTCCCTGGAACTCGGAAGTGCGCCTTATAGTCCGGGGCGCCTTATCTGATGGACAAAGTTCAAAAAAATTGCCTACCCGGAAGTGCGAGCTGCGAGCCACGGGGGGAGCCGGCAGGGCCATGGCTGCCAGGTGGAGGTGGGGCGGAGCAGGGGCGGGCACGCCCCGGCCCTGTGCAGGCGGAGCCGCCCCTCCAGAGGCACGCCCGGGCCCCGTGCAGGCAGAGCCGCCTCTACACAGGCACGCCCCAGCCCCGTGCAGGCGGAGCCGTCCCTCCAGAGGCACCCCCCGGCCCCGTGCAGGCGGAGCCGCCCCTCCACAGGCACCCTCCAGCCCCGTGGAGGCGGAGCCGCCCCTCCACAGGCACCCTCCAGCCCCGTGGAGGCGGAGACGCCCCTCCACAGGCACCCCCCGGCCCCGTGGAGGCGGAGCCGCCCCTCCACAGGCACCCACCGGCCCCGTGGAGGCGGAGCCGCCCCTCCAGAGGCACGCCCGGGCCCCGTGCAGGCGGAGCCGCCTCTACACAGGCACGCCCCAGCCCCGTGCAGGCGGAGCCGTCCCTCCAGAGGCACCCCCCGGCCCCGTGCAGGCGGAGCCGCCCCTCCACAGGCACCCTCCAGCCCCGTGGAGGCGGAGCCGCCCCTCCACAGGCACCCTCCAGCCCCGTGGAGGCGGAGACGCCCCTCCACAGGCACCCCCCGGCCCCGTGGAGGCGGAGCCGCCCCTCCACAGGCACCCACCGGCCCCGTGGAGGCGGAGCCGCCCCTCCACAGGCACCCCCCGGCCCCGTGGAGGCGGAGCCGCCCCTCCACAGGCACCCACCGGCCCCGTGGAGGCGGAGCCGCCCCTCCACAGGCACCCACCGGCCCCGTGGAGGCGGAGCCGCCCCTCCACAGGCACCCCCCGGCCCCGTGGAGGCGGAGCCGCCCCTCCACAGGCACCACCTGGCCCCGTAGAGGCGGCACGGCCCCTACAGAGGCACGCCCGGGCCTCGTGGAGGCAGAGCCGCCCCTCCACAGGCACCCACCGGCCCCGTGGAGGCGGAGCCGCCCCTCCACAGGCACCCACCGGCCCCGTGCAGGCAGCACGGAGGGGCGGCGGCCATAGCCCGGCCCCGGAGAGGCAGCACGGAGGGGTGGCGGCCATAGCCCGGCCCCGGAGAGGCAGCACGGAGGGGCGGCGGCCATAGCCCGGCCCCGGAGAGGCAGCACGGAGGGGTGGCGGCCATGCCCCGGCCCCGCCAGATGCAGGTGGGCCTGGGGCCCCGCGGCACCGCCCCTGCCAGGTACAGGCAGGCCCGGGGGCCAATGACTGCCGGGTTGAGGCGGGGCCTCGGCCAGCAACCGCGCGGAGGGAGCTGGGGGCGGAGCCTTGCTGCAAAAAAAAAGTGCACCCTATAGTCCGGTGCGCCTTATCTGATCTACAAAGTTGCGAATTTTGCCAACTCCCAGCGGGTGCGCCTTATAGTCCGGTGCGCCTTATGGTCGTGAAATTACTGTACTTATAATGCAAAGATAATGTATTGCTGGTGAACTATTTCTTGAAAACACCTGAAATGTTTCTTCTGCAACGTAGACTAACCAGACTGAAACAGACAATATAGATAGTTTCATTCCAGAAGTAATATTTTAATGAAATTGTATACCACTAGTAGCAGTCTTATAAAGTGTCAGAATAACTCAGCTGTAGGTGGTGGTGTTAGTTCTGCCTACAGTGCTGACAAATCTTGCTGTAGTTCTGGTTCCATTAAATACCAGCTAGACCCCATGATGTAGTGTCAATAAAAATTAAAATACTGCCTCAGAAATATGACTTTTCGACTGCAATTACTTGATTGCAGAGATGATGAAACTTCTAATCTTTGACAACTTTTAGTCCATTGAAGCTGAATTGCAAAACTGAGTAAGTTTCTAATAAAACATTTGTGGTTTATGGAATTTCTTCTAACTGTGTATTAAATTTCTACTGCTATACCTAAATCCAGGTGTAGCACATATCCTTCAGGTCTGTAGTCATTATTCTTTTGTTAGTCTTTATAATCCCTTTATGAGTGTTCCCTATTATGCAATATGTGAAGAAACTGAAGGCTAGATCATGAGAAAGTTTTCATTGCTTCTCCGTCATGGGTTGTGATTGAAGAATTGGAAGTGACATGCAATTTTTAGGATCCTTTTAGAAGAATTTTGCGGTTATTCTCTCCATCTCTTTACTTTCATCTTCTCCTTTTTTGTGTCCATTTTCACTTCCCTTCCTTTTCATTTCTGTCTCCATATCTCTTTCCCACTTAATTCCAAATTATGCTAGACAGAGGGATAGTGAAGGAGTCTAGAAAAATTCATGTCAATAGACAACTGAGGTTTTGTTTACTTTTTAAATACTTGGGCCATTCTTAAAAAGTTCATCTTGCAGAATCTTAGACATTCTCTCCCAGACAGGAGTTTGCTATTAAATTGATTTTCAATATGACCTAGAGTGCAACTGTTTTTTTAGTCAAGTTAAAAATAGGACTCAGTTATGTTCTCTGATAATGACAGTCACCCTGGAGACAGGCAGCCAGGTGGAATTGAATGGGCACCATCCCTGCCCCCTTTATATTTGTTGCATCCTCTCTGTACCCTTCAAAGACCTGTGTCCATTTGCATCTCTTTCCCTAATCTCTCTGAAATCAGATCAGGTAAAGCAAAATAAGCCAGAAATGTCAGGCTGAGTGCCACCTGCTAGCTTCTCAGCAGAAAACTCTCACATGATAAAAAACACAAGAGCACTCTCAGAATGGGTCCCTGTAGAAGAAAAAGTCAAATTATATTCTTCTGCCTATTCATTCAGAGAAATTTGAGAGGATCATATTCAGGATTTGCATCACGATGGCCAAGGTCAGAATCAGGCTTTTACTGCACTCTTTGTAGTAATTATTGTCCTAGACTTGTTTTCAGTCTCTTGTGGAAAGATCATTTCCTGTCCAAAAGCAGTTCTTTCTGTAACAACCCACTCAGCTGCAGAAGGAGATCAGAATGTTGAAATTCACAGATTTTACTCATATGTGGCACAGAGGAATTGTGAGCCCAATTGAGAGATTGGGCTTGTGGTTTAAAATTAGCAATAAACAAGTAATAGGATATGAGTCCATTACCACTGAGATTGGAACTGTAGAGAAAAAACAAACAAACAAACAAACAAACAAACAAACAAAAAAACAAAAACAAACAATAAACCAACACTGATAACACATAAATATAACTCCAAACTACAAAATGGGGAGGTGACATCTTTCTCCTCTTCCACAGTCCAACATCTAGTTTGCAAATTCTGGCCTCTAAAACTTCTTGCTCTGGTTCTTCGATTTGTTTTTTAAAAAAGGAAAAGTGAAAGAAAGAGTACAAGTTTATAGATACAATTTAATTTATAGTCAAATATACATTTATCATTTGTGTCTAGATTTTTAACCAAAAAACCCAATTTAAAATGTATTGCCACCATATGGAGTCTGAGTCAATTTATTCTTGTCATATCATGGAGAGTAAAAATAAGTGGTTATTGTTGGATTCTCTGCAGTACAATGTGTCCAACACTGCACTGAGATGATGTCAGAAAATCTGCATTTTTTCCCAGTTATGAAATGAATTATGGGAAGCTAGCTTTCCACAGGCAGAATTGTTAAACCAGCTATTTTGGCTGATACACTGTTGTCCAGCCAGAAAACACAGGTGCTTTGGTTTTAAATTTTTTTTAATGCTTCAAGATTACATTGACCATCTCTTCCTCACACTCTTCAGAATTTAAACAGTAAAAGTCCCATATGTTGAGAAATATCTGAAGAATTCAATCATCTACTATTTTCTAAAAACAGATCAAAGAAAATCTACAATGCTCAAACAGCTGGTAATATCTGCGATGACCAGGGTAAATTTCTCTCTGAATGAGTTGTCAGTGTTATATAGTATATTTTAACTATTCTTTTTAGTGGGAAATATGAGTTGTATTTCCTCAGAAACTCCTTAAATACATGGCAGAAGTTTGTCTAAACCCCTTCAGCCATGTTGAGGCCACTGTAATTCCAGAGACTGAGAGATTGTGTTAAAGTTACAGCAGAGATGAAGTCCAAAGTCAGTGTTCATTCAGATGGTTTCAGATCAGCAAATTCAACTAGTTTCTGAAAAACTTGTGTGCGTGTTCATTGAGTTATTCTTTTAAGTTTTCAAAAGTGGAATTTTTCTTTTTCATTAGCTTTAAATCATCCTTAAATGAGACAGCCGGGTTGGGTTAATCCATTTTAGGAATTTGGTTAACTCATCCAGCTATGTCATTCTGAATCACCTATTAGTAGAATATTCAGGGAATTTAAGTATTTTGTTTTCATCAAGAAGGCAAGTATGTCCCGATGTCTCCCTAGGTAAGGAGCACTGTGCCAAGTCCTCTGCTGCTTTAAGTCAGCACTGATCAGGATCTAGCCTACATCTCTGATTTGTAGTACCATCTCCTTCTTATCACTATCAATCATGCCAATATCACAAAAAGAACACAGAAGGGGAAGTGGTTGTCTCTACTAGCAGATTGTGACTGCTGAGGATGTAGGCTACAGTCTGAGAGACCATTCTGCTGCCTCACAGTGAATGTGAGACTGCACATACAGATATTATAAAAGAAAGACAAACTTTTCAATTTCAGCACTCTTCTGTCCTTCTTTAGTGTCTATTTATGGAATGTGAAGATCTCTCAGAAAAAAATTCTCTGACCCACAAGTGCTTCTCCAAAGAAAATCACATCCTTCTAGTTGAGTGATGCATAGGTTAAATTCCACTGATCCTGGGGAGAAGACACTGTCCTGGTCCATTAAGAGACACTGGGCTGAGGTGGTGCTGCTTTTGGTTGCTGTCTCCTGCAGTCTTGTTTTTAAAAATAGTGAATTGTCTGGTTAGTTTTTACCCTTTTTTCTTTTTCTTAATTTGATAGTGAGTTTTTTTGTTGTTGATGGGTTTTTTTATTTTTGGGTATTGTTTGTTTTTTGATTGATTGATTGATGGATTGATTTGGGTTTTTTTATTTGTTTTCATCTTCCAGTGACTCCAAATGGGCTTATATTTTCTTAAAACTGTCCCATTTGTAGAAATAACATGTAAAACATCTGTTCATTCCCTCTTCACCTGCTCAGACATTCCTGATTCATGTTTTACGCTGTGTAAGGAGCACACCCCCTCCTACATGCCCCAGTTCTTCCATTCCATTACAATGAGAAATATGGTGAGTCCAGCACTAGCCATGGAGCCAACAAAAATATATGCTTGGAGAGAAAGAGTTTTATCTAAATTGCACATTAATTCAAAATACCAATCTTAGTAACATCTGTGAGAAGTGGGAGACTGAAATCAGTGTAAATGTGTGCAGGCAATGAACACATTTGATATCTGCTTGTAGGGACATACAGGATATGTTTTCTTACCTGCACCAAAGAGTAAAACAGTGTGCTCTCCTTGTGAAATATGGAACAAGGAATCTGAATCCTTCCTTGTGTTTTCCATGTTTTGAACAGGGTTTCTTGCTCTAACTGACTAATACAGCAGTCAGTCATGGAATTAACTAAAATTGGAGATTTCTCCAATCCCTTCCCTGAAAAGATGATGGCTGAAATAGATGGCAATTGCCAATGTTCCTGCAGGGGGCATTCTAATACATTATTTATACTTTTCATGTAGGATAAAAGAAAGTCAAGAGGATTTCTGGTTTATAACTGAAAGCCATAAGGATTTCTGGTTTAAACCAGAAATTTAAACTCAAAATAACTTCTTTTTCTACAAAGTGTAAATTAGTGCGAAGAAAAAAAAAAACCTGAAAATTTTAAATCTTTCCATAAAATTCATTTAAGTCTACAAATCACACAATCAAAACCCAGATATTTAAATTCTGTCAACAGTATTGGACTATTTTCAGATTTTGTCCAAAAACAACCCAATCTGTGACTTCCTGGATTATAGATATACCCCTGGTAAGACTGAGCTGATCAAAGTTAAGAAATGAATACTTAATACATTATCTATGGAACATACAGAAGATTATTGCTAAAATGCAAAAGATTACGGTTTATTTGCTTTAATTTAGTAGAATGTCCATGCTTAAAATGAGATTAAAAAATAGCTATTGAATGAGGACATAAAGGAAGGGAATGAAATTAAATTCAATAAATTCAATAAAATCAGGAACACTTCAGACTCCAGTAATTTTTAATTGGCATTTTTAAGTGATGATAGTGGCTGTTCTTAGACAAATAAGCAAATCAGGGTTGGATGATGCTCCTTTACAACCTAAAATAAGAAAAATCTTAAAATAATTCTAAATACTGGAGAAATATGATAGGTATTTACTTAAGAAAATATTCAGTGCCATTAATAAATGCATATCCCAATCTACTGGCAGTTAATTTCACAGTCTTTAAATATTCCCCAGTAGCTTTATTCATCTTAATCAAGTAGAATTAATTTATGATAGGCTGTTCTGTAATGCTATAAAACAAATGTAAAAATGTAAAATATAATCCATAACTGTTGTTCCTTGATCCTGAAGAGGCATTTGAATGAGTCAACTTAAAGTCTGTCTTCTGCATTTTACAGTAGATACACATTTGCTGGTGCCTGGTTTCTCATAAGAGCTTATTTTATACGATTGGGCTCCTATATAAAAAGCATGTGTATCTGCAAAAAAAAAACCACTGAAGCCTTTAGTTCTTACAGAAGAACATGCCAAAAATATCAGTCCTTCATTATCTTGCTTTACATAGCCATCTCTTACATGTGAATAAAATTACTGACTGGAGGAAATTATCGGGATACTTATAGCTTTGATATTAAAGGGGACCATAATACAAAGGAGTAACATAGGCCAACAACACTTAAGAAAGTAGAACAAATATTTTCTGGAGAACTAGATGTTTGTAAATTAATTGGACTCTATTAGACATTTTAGCAGTCTCCAGTACTTAAAGATACAGATTCCAGCTCAGTTTGAAGTGGTTTAGGGTATCCAGTTTCTGAAAAATGATAAATATTTACTAAACTAAGTTGTTTTTAGAGGATTGCAATAAAAAAATAAGGCTCTACTAAGGCAAAAGGTATTATGATATGAATGATTCTTACAGAGGTGATTTATTTTTATTTTACAGCTCCATTTTGCACTAGATAGATACTGGCTAATTTATATAGTCCCAAGTAAGCTGAAATCAAATCTCCTTTCATACTTCTTTACAAATTGTGTGTTATTACACGAGGAAACTTACACTGGAGAAAAACTGACCAGAAACATTGGATGTGGCAGCTCTGTTATATAATGTGATTATAAAATTATCACATAATGTTTTTACAGTAGTTTGGTCCTTGCAAATGATTAGGAAATGAAACTGGACAATCAGTGCCTTTCATATTTACTTGAAGAGTTTCTGTGAAATAACAGAAGTTAGCAATACCTTCAGAAAATCTTCTGACAATTCAGAAGGAGTCCTAAAATTATCCTTGGGTTAACAGATTTTTTTTCTACTGTTAAAATTTCTAATGATTCGGGAAAAATTGAGCCAGGTGTCAGTTGGATGTCCTGCACTACAAATTCCACTCTCGAATTGGCAGTCAGGCTCAGGGAGGATTCTGCTGTGAAGAACACTAAGAGGAGCCTTTGAATTAAGCAGCTAACTGCAAGTGGTAATACTTCTACTTGCATTTGTAATGCACCAGGGCAGAAGCCTGAAACTGAAACTAGACAGAGAAAAACAAAACCCAACTTGTCTTTCAAAAAAAAGTCAACTCTTTGGAGAGGGTTATGAACTTCATATTTATTTTCTTTTGTTGTGATTCCTAAAGAAATACCTATTGATCAAGTGACAAAGGTGGACTTTCTTCAGCAAATACAATCACTATAACAGAGATCTAAGGTCACTACATTCTTGTGAGAAAGTAGCATTCCTGAAATCAAGAATTACATTGCAGCAGGCAAACTACCAGCCAGGCTCGGTCATAATTTGCTAAAATGTCACAATGAGTGCAGTTAAACAGAATCAAAACCATTTTCATGTATAAAGATAGGAATTGCACATGAGGAACCTCCTCTTTTCTACTGGTCTTCTCATACAAACTCTTTACATACTGTTATAAGCTTCTTTTTAAAGTCACAGTCCTTGCTGATTTTGAATATCGCTGTTCTTTCTCGTGGTGTTTTAGCTTCATTCCTGCTGAAACACATCTAGCAGGATACAGTGCTGCTGCTTTTTTTATGCACAGATGTAAAACTATCTTTGCTAAGGCCATTTAAACACACTTGGAAAACTGGATATCTGCACTTTGAATACAAGAATAGCATGGTTGGGAGCCATAAAATCAATACCACGGATTTTTCACTCCTGCTTTATTCCAAGAATCACACCTGGCTGGTGAGTAAAGATTTCTATGGGCTGCATTTGGAGCCTGCTCTATACCATGTAACACGAAGCACAGCTTTAGAGGGTCATCATAAACGAGTCTAAAGGAGAATACAACAGAGTGTCTTTGGATGCCTTCAGCAGTGTTAACGACAGATTCTTGCAGGAGACGACTTTACTGTCTCCGCTAGAGTAACAGTTATCCAGGTCTAAAGTATTAGTGTGTAACTTTGTATCTCAGAAGTTGGAACAATTGCTGAGTTCTTTGGGAAAGTTGAAATAATGCCAGTGCTTTTGTTTTATGTGTTTTGTTCTAGACCTCTATGCTAGAATTGTATACAGCTAGCAATTAGGAAGACTGAAGTTATTTTTTCTGGGCCTTATCATAGGATACATTTAGTTTTAAGTCAGATCCTATAAATGAGTGGCAACAAAGCTTGTCAAAATTAAAAGAGAGCAAATAATACCTCACGCATGGCTTGTCACCATTTAAAAAGACCATGTTTGAATTGCAAGGATTGAGTCATATAAATTATCCCTGGCTTACTTCTGTCTAGAACAACTATATTCAGCAGAGCTTGCAAGACAAGTGAAGATTTAGAATGTAATGAATGCAGAGAAGGTAGAGATGCATTTTAATTAAAGATATATGGAAATATTTTTTGGCAATGTGCAGTTTTGACAGCTCTGCAAAAGTGGCTACTGCTTCCAGATTCACACTTACTTTTACTATTTAGCTGTCTATAGAAATCACAACATAATGTAATACTGCATGACTTGACTGGGAGCTAAACACAATGGGCTTATTGCTAAATACATGTGAGAAGAGGTCTAAAACTTAAAGATCATCTACAGACACTTGACTTGAACTGTTTCATATTCTTACTTTATGTTTCTTCAGCAAATGTGAAGTTACCTTAGGAAAAAATTTCAGGAAGAATAGCCTAAAATTGTCCTTTTTTTAAGGTAAGACATCAGACAAGTGATGTCTGATGGACCTCATAGCCACGTATACAGAATAACTAATTTGCAACTATCAAGGCATTCAGACTACTGAGATGAAAAATGAGATAGTGTTTGATTTACTTGTAAAAAGTTTAAATAATGATGAGAGAAGTATCTGTCTCATATATTCCTGTCTAAGGTGCCTCAGATTTTGCAACTCTTATAAAATCAATCAAAGAAATCTCTCACCCTGCCTATGATGAGGAAATTGGTATGAAGAGTGAAAGAATGAACAGAGAGGTTAAAAGGACCTAAGTCTGAGAACAAGGAAAGGGAAGAGCACACTTCTGTCTCATGGTATTGTTTTAGTTTGCCCCAAGATCATCACCACCGATTGCATAGCTTGGAAACCTGATTAAAACAAACTGCTACTTCCTCCTATACCCTATCCCCTCGTATTTTGAGGTCCTTTGCCTAGAAATGAAAGTCTAGTGCCTATGTTTTTGTGCATAATTCGTTGGTGCACTGAAACCGATGAACACAGAAAGGCTCTAAGAGCCTCAGCTAGAGTTAGTCATCATGCTGCTTTCGGTTTAGAGAAGTTTGTTGGAAACAAGATTTTATCTTTTTTTGGTTTTGTTTTTTAATGTCCCAGAGAATGTGATTTAGGCAAATGTTACAGTAATTTCACGAATACAAGCCGCAGCAAGAAGACTAAAATTTTGGTGGAAACCAGGAAATGCGGCCAATATTCCGGTGCGGCTAATCTATGGACAAAAATGTGATATCTGCCCTTACCTAGTATCATGCTGGTCCAGTCCCGAGCCAAAACAGTCTGAAATCCATGGTTTCCCGTTGTTCCAACGATGAACCAATCAGAGAACAGCTTATTGCCTGCCTGTGAATGGCGGCGTTACTGAGGGGCGGGGGTTGTTATCGGGGTGAGTTACCTCGGCAGTTCGATAAAAGTGTGTGATATTTCTCTGTACTTTTTAAAGTGTTTTCAGTCTTGTGCGGCTACGGGGCTGGCTGGGCTCACAGGGAGAGGGCTGGGGGAGCCGCTCAGCCCGCAGGGAGAGGGGTAGAATGGCCACTCGGCTTGCAGGGAGAGGGCTACAACGGCCGCTCGCCCCGCGGGGCTGCGAGGGCTACAACGGCCGCTCGCCCCATGGGGCCGTGAGGGCTACAACGGCCGCTCCCCCCGCGGGGCTGCGAGGGCCAGAGCGGCGCTCGCCCCGTGGGCCGCGAGGGCTACAACGGCCGCTCCCCCCGCGGGGCTGCGAGGGCTACAACAGCCGCTCCCCCCGCCCGGCTGCGAGGGCTACAACGGCCGCTCGCCCCATGGGGCCGCGAGGGCTACAACGGCCGCTCCCCCCGCGGGGCTGCGAGGGCCAGAGCGGCACTCGCCCCGTGGGCCGCGAGGGCTACAACGGCCGCTCCCCCCGCGGGGCTGCAAGGGCTACAACGGCCGCTCCTGTGCCAGCACGGAGATGTGGTTCTGCTCGGAGCTCAGCTGCCTGCCCGCGCGGCTGAGCGGCTGTTTAAAGGCAACGCGGATCCTTTGGGAATGCTCGCAAAATGACCACACTATTGTTCCTGTCTTTTTCGGCTTGTAAATAAAGGCTGTGTCTTTTTTCACTTGGAAACAATGTTTCCGAGGTCGGCAGTAAGCCAGTAAGCCCCGGCGATCCCGCGATTGTGTTACTAAATGATGATTTTGTGAAAGTTCGCGGCGAACTAAAGTGCGGCTAATATTCCAGGTGCGGCTTATCTATTGACAAAGACATCAATGTTGCCAACACACCGGATATGCGGCTTATACTCCGTGCGGCTTGTATTCGTGAATTTACTGTAATTTTTTTAGTATTAACTGATCTCAGAATTAACCCAAACTATTTAACAGGCATGATTGTTCCCACATGCTTGAGACACCTGACTCGGGCACAAGGAATTTCCTTCTGAAGGTTGTCATTCCTCTCTAGGGAGTCAAAGAGTGCTTTGAAGACTTAAAATAGATACCTCACTTGGCCAAAGTCAGGTTAAATAAAACCTACCCATGACTGTTGAGACAATCCATTAGAAAGATTCACAAAAACCAATAAAGCCAGCAGGTCTGCTTAAATTTAATCACCTGGCATAAGTTTTCATGGTTAATTTTAAAGGCAAACCGTTCAGCACCTTGTGGAACCATTACTTGGTTTACACCTAAATCATATATAAAAATGTAAGTACATGAATATTTATGTGCTGAAGAAAGATCAGGTCATAAAGGCTTATGAGAAGAAGTGCTGGAGCCCAGCTGTCAGAAGCTCCTGCCGAGCTAACCATCTGTCTGTAATCACACATCTATCAGTTTTCTGTCTGTAATTACATGTCTGTCAATGGCCTCCTCATCTCAAATGCAGACTTCAAAGAATTCAGGTTTTTTCCTGAAAATCTGACCTTTCCTCTGCTTCCCCCAGCTCTATGTACCTTGATTAGTTCTGCTTTTTTTCTACTTGGGATGATTATGCTGGCATCTTACAAATGGAGAAATCTGTATATATTCTAAGGATTCAGATGCCAAGATAGCATTTATTAGTATGGTGACATGGACCAAAGGGAATGTCCCTTCTGCTTGCAAACAAAGTGCTATGAAAGCAATTTTCTCTATACCTAATGCCAAATTTTAAGCAGTTGTCTGGGGTTTTATTGCATTTTGCTAATACTGTACAGGCTCTCAGATTCATATTAGTCAGAAATGTGAAGGTACTAAACTGATGCAACACAAAGGTGAACTAGGATGTGTACAGTTGCGAGTAATTAATGTAATATGTACCATCCTAGTGCTGGCAGAGGGATATGCCTTAGAAGATTAATATTAAGGAAAACCATTGAAGACAATGAAATAAAATCCAATATATGCTGGTTTATTTTTGCTTAAAATATATACTGTTTGGAGACAAGACCTTCAAACTATTTTTCTTTTTCAGCTGGTTATCTCCAGCTTGCTCAGTCAGAGTAGGTGGTGTCTCTCCAGTACATCATTAATAAAGCTGCCAGGGCCACTGAAAAAATCTGAGTTTGCAGCACCCACTATGCTCTTGCCCAGTAGTAAGGATGTGATCTCAGGACTCAGTTTCAGGTCTCCAGACTCCTGCTGGCTTGTCCAACATCTCCTGGTTTTTTAAAAGAAACTGAAATAAACTATGTTTTCTAATGATTTGTACATGATTCACACGGAGAAATCTCATTTCTGTGCCCACCACTTGGATTTGTTGTATCTTCCAAGAAACACAAAAAATGTCCTACTTCCGCTTTGATATAGATCCACACCTTCAATAGCTTCAAACTTTTTCAATGTCCTCCCCATGGATGTACAGTAATTTCACGATTATAAGCCGCACCATTTTGACTAAAATTTTGGTCTGAACCCAAAGTGCATCTTATTATCAGGTGCGGCTTATATACAGACAAAGAATGAAAAGTTGCTGTTTTAGTTTGGAGGACAGGTGTCTGCTGAGAAAGGCAGGAACTTCTCTTTGAAATGGAGAATGTAAAACCCCTCCCTCCAAATTATTATCATTTTGAAATCAAGGGGCTTTCAGGCAAAAATATGGAAATTAGGAATAACAGTTATTTTCTAGGGAAATTAAAATAGAAATACAGTACTACAAAGAAACAAACTCCAAACCCTAACAAAGTCAGAGTACAACCTGACACCCCGTCAGGCAGGGTGTTGGTAGCAGTCCCATTAAATGGTGGCTGCATCCTCCTGCAGTGACAGATGTGATACAGTTGAAGTAGTGCTCCTGCAGAAGGTGCAGTTTCCCTCCAGAGGTCCAGTGGTGATGTGGAGAAATCCGGTTTTCCTCTGGAGTCTGGTGGAAAAAGGGCTCCCTTAGTGTCCCAAAACCTCTGTTTTTATCTTGGTAAGAAATGTTGGCCCTTTCCCCTGGCTGGAGCAACTTCTAATGGGATGCAGTAATTTTATCAGTCACACAGTGGGACTCAATGGGCCATTAGCAGAAAATGACTCGCTGGAGGAAGGATGAGTTGTGAAAAGATGAAGAACAATGCCCCGCCTGGTTTCAATGGATGGGCCATTAGCAGAATATCTGCTGTGGAGATAAGGATCACTGCCCCCACCCTCAACAGATGGTGATAGAATAGATACCTTTTATCACACTGTATTGTAACGTGCGGTTTATAATCAGGTGTGGCTTATATACGGACAAAGAACAAAAAGTTGCTGACACCCCGAAGTGCAGCTTATACTGAGTGCGGCTTATAATCGTGAAATTACTGTGGTCGATTCATTAAATGGCTGCAAACATTACTCTCTTCTTCAAGGACTACCTTCAGCTCAAATTCCTCCTTCTTGTTAGGACCTTTCCCCTCAAAACTTCCAAGAGACACTTCAACACTTCTAAGTACAGTAATTTCATGAATACAAGCCGCACCATTTTGACTAAAATTTTGCTCCCACACCGGAAATGCAGCTTACACTCAGGAGCAGCTAATATGTGAATAATTTTCTGACATTTACAACCCTGGATGTGCCAACCAGGGTGCCGAGCCGAGCACCTGCCAGTAAAACCCAGGATTTCGCGATTGTTACAAATTGGTTACTATGTTGCGCGGCGGGTGGGGCCAGCTCAGAGCCGGCAGCGCAGTGCGGGGAGGGAGGCGGGGGAGTTCCCTCCTTCAGGCGGGGGAGAGGCGGGGGGCTCTGTGCTGACATCCCCGTGGCTCGGGGAGGAGGCGGGGGCTCCGTGCTGCCATCCCTGCGGCCCGTGGGGTAAGTGGGGGGCTCCTGCCCCCACCTGTCGTGGCGGGAGCAGGGGTGCTCCTTCCCCTCCTGCCTTCACCGCTGTGGGAGCGGGAGGGCTCTGTCCCCGCCCGCTGCCGCGGGTGCCGCCGGGCTCCGTCCCTGCCTGCCACCACAGGGCAGCGCCGGGCCGGGGTGAGCGAGCCCAGTGGCAGCGGCATCCATCCCCGAGCGGCCCCACCGAGCTGGGCCACCTGGCCCCGTCAGCAGCCCCGAGCGGGCCGAGCCTGCACAGCCCGAGCCGAGCCAGTAACCCCCGCCATGCCGCGATTCTGTTACTATTTGGCAACTTTGTTGCATGCGGGTCCTCGCTGCGAACAGCAGAGTGGCTTACAATCAGGTGCGGCTTATTTATGGACAAAGAACGAAATGTTTGCCAACACCCGGAGATGCGGCTTATAGTCCATGTGGCTTGTATTCGTAAAATTACTGTATTATGTTGAAAACTCAAAGAACTGAGAAAATAGAGGGCGAGGAGTGGGGGAATAAAGAAAAATCTTGAAATGTTAAATATTATCTAGTTGGGGTAGAAGAACATTTAGAAGAGAAGCGTAAGAAGCAAAGTGGAAACTAGAATGGTAGAGTAGTTTATTAGAACAAAAAGCTGGAGGAAATACAGATCAGGGCTTTATAGTGTGATAATATGCTGAAAAATAACTGTTTAAAAGTTGTATAGGATTAATTGATTCTTTGAACTGTACAACTTTACGGTACTGCTTAGGAGATATGAGATACAAGTTTGTATTGTGTAGAATTGAAAAGATTCCTGTCCTTTTCCTCATTTATTCTCTCAAAAGAGAGATGAGAAATGAGACATTATATCATTCTATTTTTTACTTGGAGCTGCTCTTCAGCAATTTGAACAAGGAGGTACAGCTTTATGTAGGAGGGACACTATATGCTCCATACCTGAATAATAATGTTTTGTAATGAAGCTACAAAACATGTTCCTGGTATAGGTGCAGGGAAAAAAAAAAAAAAAAAGAGGGAAAGATTGGTAAAAGCACTTTGTAGAAATGTTGTAGCAGGACCTTTTGGTTCCTAGAGTACCCCTCCATCCTCCCAGTATCTCTCTGTCTTATAGGATCTGAGGTTCAAATAATGTTACATAAAATGTTGCACAGTAATGTTACAGAAAATGATAGAGACAAGTAAAATATCACCTCTAAGAAATAATTCTTTTTAAAGAACACTTGAGGATGCAATATTTTAAATCTCTAGGAGAGTGGGATTGTCTGGCTTAATTATTGATTTAGATAATGAAGGCATCGTTTTACATGTGCACATGGTCAGGCATGCCAAATTGCAAACTTGCTGTCCCTCCCACAGAACAGGGATTATTGTCCTTATTTCCGATCTAACACTGCACCTGTTTGTCAAACTACCAAACTGATTGCCTTGACTCCAGATTGCTGCTTTAGGTTTGAGTTACATCAAACTTTTTAAATCAAGTTATTAACTGAAATGCTCTTGATTGAATACATTTGTCTGGGTGTATGTGATTCACCACATCTACATTTAGCCACTTAGGAGTTGTGTCTAGTCCAAGCTCATCCTTAACACTTTCTCTCTGATAAGCAGAGAGAAAGAAGCCCCCTAAGGTAATATTGTAAGGTAGGCTGGATAAACTACCTTCAGGAGCTACTCATGTTTGTGTTGACTGTAAAAGGACTCTAGATGCCTTGCTCTGAAATGGCTGAAGTTAGGCATGATGAATACCATCAATCGCTGCATGGTAGCTAAAACTCTTTACTGTTGCTCACTGGGAGGAGGTTCACCTCACATTTTGCAGTTTTGCCTTATGATAATTACCCCTTCTGATCCCACTCCTCCTATCCAGAAGAGAAACAAACAGACAAAACCTTCAAAAGTGCCTGGGTAGCAACATGAATAAAGAGATATGTAAAGAGCTCTGCACTACGACTTGCAGGATTCACTCAGCTCTGCTGCTATGTGTACATAAACTGAGTCACACTTTTCTGTATTATGTTTTTAACATCCCTCACACTTGAAAGGTAGTGCTATCTCTGAGGAGTAAAATCATCTAAAATTCCACCCTTATTTTTGGATTTTAACACAGAGAGGAAAGCAAATATATTGGTTTGTGATGTAAACACTTGGACTGAAACACATATTTCATTTTGTTACTGTATACTCATTAGATATTAATAGCTGTCCATCAATGTTGCACTGTGCTACACACAACTCTGTGATTGGACCAGAAAGTCATCACAGCTGTCTTCCAGTCCGCAGTCACACACCACAGAAAAAATTGATCTAAGCACAAAAAGGATATTAAGAAAAAGAAACTGAAAAGATGTGTGTGCTTGTTTGCAAAAGTGTGTTTACTTGCAAGATTGTGTTTTAATATATTTGTGTTGCTATTGCTTTGACATTAAAAAGAATGGCTAATATTTGTTAAGCCAACCTTCTGTATTTCTGTCACAAATGGAAGAAAAATGCAAACAACATAGAAAATGAGACAGACAATTTTAATTTTTAATTTTAGGTCTACCAGAAGAAATGTGCTTTGTCACTTACAAAATACACTATAATTCAGTTTAGATTGGTGGAGAAAGCATTGTTTTATAGAAGACTGGAGGAAGATGACCATGGTCCAAAAGGCATGATTTTTGTTTAATTGGCTACTTTATTAAAGCAGTTTATTTTCCTGAACGTTGAGATCCCAGGTATACTTTGCATGTCACCACATTCTTTGCTCTTTCAGTGTAAAAACCTCAAAGGTTTTAAATAAGTTGGCTCAAATACTCTATATTCAAACAGTTGGGTAGAGAAAAATGAGCTGAAGTGCTCTGTAAGCTATGCTCTTCTTGGAGCAGCTGATTTAATACCTGCAGTTGCTGTTAACAAAGACAAAACCGGTCTCCTTTGTAATTCCATTTTATTGTATGTCAAACCACAACTGCAAATATTTTTTTTTAAGTAATCAAGTGCAATCTGATATGCCTGAGCAGCAGCACTTTATTGACATTTTATCAGCCAGAGTTCCTTTGAAGGGATACTGGTGACCAAGGAAATTTGCCAGTTCAAAATGGCTATAATTGTTCACTTATTTAATCATGTACTAAAACAATGCATGTAATTGTATTGCCAGTGATATATTATTAACAAAATATTTTTTGCTATACAGCTCTTCCTACTTTATTGATGGTTCTTTTCTTAGATTAGAAATAGGGCATGCAAGGAAATCTTACCTGCATGGATCAACAAATTTTAAAACATAGTTGCCTATTTGCTGTATTGAACATAGTAAATCTACCTGACAGATACATCTTCCTTGCTTTTATGTGTTTCTGTTGACATCCTTTTCCAGCCTCAGTCTCTCAGAGCCATCGTATTATATTGCAAGGTCGTCATGGTCTTTTGCAAAAGGTTCCAGACAGCAATGGACATTATGTTTTCACTTTCCCCTGTGATTTGACAGTCATACTGTAGGGTTACTATTGTGAACATGACAAGGGTAAAAGTGTGTTGTTTCTTTAAAACTTGGAACTATTGAGATATTTGAAAGAAAAACCCAACCATACCAAATGCATTCAGAATCCTCCAAAGCACAGTTCAGATAACCTCACCTCCAGCACAGCTATCTAGGCTTCTTCTCTGCATTTTCCTAGAATCAGAATCATTAAGGTTGTAAAAGACCATTAAGATCATTAAGTCCTACCCGCATCTTAACACTACCACCAGATTCACCGTAACCATGTCCTCAAGTGCCATAGTCACACAATTTTTGTACACTTCCAGTGTTGATGTCTCTACAACTTCTTTGGGCAGTCTGTTTCAATGCTTTTCAAGCCTTTCTACAAAAAAAAATTCTGAATTTTTGTTCTAAACTTTTCCTGGCTCAGCTTGGGACCATTTCTTCTGGTGCTGTCATTTGTTACCTGGGAGAGGAGACCAACCAACCCCCACCCGTCTACACCCTCCTTTCAGGAAGTTGTAGAGAGTGAAATGGTCTCCCCTGAGCCTCCTTTTCCTCCAGGCTAAGCACTCCTAGCTCTCTCAGCCCCTCTTCACAGAGCTTGTGCTCCAGAACCTTCACATCTCCATTGCCCTTCTCTCAACTCACTGCTCAATGACCTCCCTGTAGTGAGCGGCCCAAAAGAGAACCCAGTATTCAAGGTACGGCCTTGGCAGTGCTAAATACAGGGACACAGTCCCCTCCATGGCCCTACTGGCCACACTATACAAGCCAGGATGCCAGTGGCCTTCTTGGCCACCCTGGCACGTTGGCCACTCGGCCACACACATTTCAAGTCACATTCCCCAACACTTCAGAGAAAGGAGAAAGAGCCCATCACAATATAAATGAAATACATGTTTTTCATTACTCCTGTCACTGCAAAGTGACACCAATAACTGAGGGATTTACAGGGAAGAAAATAATTTCCTTATCCAGAGAAGCCTGGATTAGCTGTTTCTATATGCTGGAGATTACAGAGAAGCAAGGTAAGCAAATCACCGAAAGTGAATCACCAAAAGAGGGAGAATTAAACAGGTTGTTAACAAGCCTTGTCTGGAGAATATGCAAGCTGGTGTGGGGAAAACCTCTGGGAGTATATTTTTGAGGAAGGTTTAAGTGTGAAGAGTTACTGGTACCTCATGGCTTTATAGAAGGGTGTCTAAAGACAAAGATGACAAAGATGGCTTAAAGACAGAGCTGGAACAAATTTTGGCTTCAGGGAAGTGAAAAAAACCTCTAACAAGGGAGGTTAAAAATTCAAAACTTGTGGAAGCACTAGTGTAGATTGCTCTGGAAAGTGTGAATCCCTGTGGTTGAAGGAAAAAACAGGTTAGACAGCATCTGGTACTGATGCGACAGGTCTATCTGATGCTGCTTTGAAGAATGATTCTTTTTATGATTTTTATAAATAATTGCACAGTGATAAAGAGGCCTGGATGTAGGACTGGTTTTGTTCTGAATCTATTTCAATCATGTCTTCGTAATGGAAGAGGTCAGTAAAAGTTTTTGTTGTACTTAACTTAAAAATATTTCTTATTCTAGAGCTAACAAGGTTTGCTTTCAAGAACTCATAAATAAACAAGATAGTTTTGCAGCTTTACAAAGGCTCACAGTTCAAGAGGTCGTCCACTCTTAAGAAAAAATGTGTACTTTTTCCCGACATTTGCTCATATCCACTTTTGAGTATGCTATGATCTACCTTCATATTACTTTGGAAGACTCATGAGTTAGAAAGTAGGTAAAATATTTTTCTTACTTCTTTCTGATATTGTTTCATTTTGGGCCTATCTAGAAAATAACATTCACATCATGAGTGTCTAGAACTCTGTTCAGTGTTGGGAAAATGGCAAGAATTAGTTCACAGATTCATTCTGAAAGTCCATTCTGTGTGTTTAATTGTTCATGTTCATGACTGTCCAAAATCTGTGTGTGATTTCAATCCACTGCTTCTGAGTGGTGCTCACCGCTGAATTTTGAAGCCTGTACAAAGAAAACAGAGTAGGTTGTCAATTCTTATTATGATTCATGTCATTCTAGCTGATTAATTCAGTGAAACATGGCATAATCACACTAGGCTAGACATATGTCAGCAAAACAACATTTGGGAAAAATACAGGACAGCCCCAGCATTACCCTATTTGGCGGGGGGGGGCGTTGTTTTTGAAGGGGGCTGAGTGAGCTTTCCTAGGAAATAGGAAGATAGTTAGCTTCATCACCCTCTCCAGACTGATAATTTTAGTGAAAAATATTTCTTTCTTGCATGTAGCAAATTTTCTTTTAGCTATCTTTAACTTGTTTTCTCAAGGCAGTTGCAGGGCGCTCCTTTTCCTAAAGCAATTTTTGAACAGGGATAAATCAAAGAGACATCAGGAGCCCACCAGATTCTTTTTCAACATTCAACTTTCCTTCCTTTCCCCAGATCACACAAGGAGGATGTCAAAGGTGACAGCTATTGAAATTTTACAATTTGATGCTTGTAACCTCTTTCATTTCCAAGTTAGAAGATGACCATTTTGTTTCAATTTTCAGGGTTCAAAGGAAAATGGTGTTAGAGAAGAATATTGCTGGTGTTCGTTAGTTGAAGTCTAATGTTAAAGGTCAAAAAAAATCCAGTGCAGAACCCACAGACATTCATTTTTTTCCCATAGAAAATGATGCAGAAATTGCAGGTTATTTGTTGGTTTATTCTGTATTAAGATCTATAATAACCATGTTCTCATGTTTCTATCTCCTCTACTTTTAAATATAGTTTTAAAATATGACCTTTAAAAAAAAAATCAAACACAAACCCCCCCGTTGTTCCTAGTGCTTAGTGCTTTGCTGTGTAAGAAATTTAAAACGTTTGGCTGTCATTTGCCCTGTGTACAGCACAAACAGTAGACAAACTGTGGTGTGCATCCTTTAACATATTCAGGGAACTTTGGGTATGAGGCATTGCAGTGGTCAACAATGCAATGTTCTTATGGAAATCAGTGACACGTAGTGTCCCTCAGGGTTCTGTGTGGAGATCAGCACTGTTTAATGTCTTCATCAGTGACATAGACAAAGAAATTGAGCACACCCTGAGTAAGTTTGCAGATGACACAAAACTTTATGGTGCACTTGATGGATGCCATCAAGAGGGACCTGGACAAGCTGGAGGAGCGGTCCCATGTGAACCTTATGAGGCCCAGCAAGACACAGTGTAAGGTGCTGTACCTAGGTCAGGAAAATCCCCGGTGTCAATAGAAACTCTGGGATGAAGGAACTGAGAGCAGCCCTGCTGAGAAGGACTCGAGGGTGCTGTTGGAAGAGAAGCTTCATACACAAATCATAAATTTGGTCTCGCAGCCCAGAAAGCCAAATGTGTCCTGGGCTGCATCCAGGGATACATGGCCAAAAAGGCGAGAGAGGTGGTTCTGCCCCTCTGCTCTGCTCTGCTCTGCTCTGGTGAGGCTCCACCTGGAGTGCTGCATGCAGCTCTGGGGTTGCCAGCACAGAAAAGGTGTAGACCTGTTGGAGTGGATCCAAACAAGGCCACCAAGTTCATTTGAGGGTTGGAGCACCTCTCCTATGAGGAAGAGCTGTGGAAGTTCAGGTTGTTTTGTCTGGAGAAGAGACAGCTCCAGGAAGACTTTATTGTGGTCTTTCAGTTCCAAAAGGGGGTTTATAAGAAAGATGGGGACAAACTTTTTAGCAGGACCTATTGCGATAGGACAAGGACTACTGGTTTTAAACTAAAAGGGAGTAAATTTAGAGTAGATATGAGAATTTACTTTTTTTTTACAATGAGTATGTTGAAACACTGGAACAGGTTGCCCAGAGGGGTGGTGGATGCCCCATGCCTGGGAAAATTCAAGGTCAGGTTGGATGGGTATCTTAGCAACCTGATCTAGTCTAAGATGTTCCTGTTGATTGCAGTGGGGATTTGATGAGATGACCTTTAAATGTCCTTTCCAATCCAAACTACTCTATAACTGACTCTCTGATTCTCTGAATGATTCTCTGAATGAATCCTGCTTACCTTTTCGGTACTATGCTAAAGCCATGCTTTATTTCTTCTGGAGTTTTGTTTAAGCAGGTATATTTGAGCAAATAACATTTTTCTGATCATTTTTCTGATCATTTTTGTGACTGCTTCTTTGCAGGTAACTTTCTGGAGGTAGATGCAATCACAAAGAATTATTTACAAGGTCCTTGATAATCACTAAAAATTTAAGTTACTGGTAGAAAACTGATGAGATCAGAAGATTTCTTTTTCCTGGGATCTCTTCTTTGTGTCCCAGGGATACTGAGATATTTTTCTGAGCCCCTGGATTGTTGTACTTTTGCTTGCATCTCAGAAGTAGAATTCAGAGACTGAATTGTTACTTTTTTCAAATATAATATTATTTAAGAAAAAAAATTACATCTGGGTAACATTTTCAAAAGCACATCAGTCACTTCGGAGTCTGAGAGGAAGTATGTCAAAGACTCGAGAGACATATGGGATGCAATTCTCATTAACATTTAACTGGATAGATATTTAACTTTTGTGCCTTCAAAAATATTGCATTAGTTTCACTTTCAGTAGATCAAGGGTCAAAGGCATAAGTGAACTGGGACATTGTATTGGCATATCCACCTACACAGTGTTCCCTGTTCATGGATTGAAGTATTTTCTGTTTAGACTTCCTAAGGGATGCTAGGTGAACCCATAGTTTAGCTATGTTTAGGAAGTTTTCAGCTACAATCCTCAGTGACCTCTGCTTTCAAAATTTAGTCTCTGACTTCAGAAATTATTTGCACTAAATTTAATTTCAGAGTTAAACAATTTTTTTAATCCTGCAAAGACAAATTCTAGTTCGCTTCTACATCTTGGCCAGTTTCAGAAGCATTTCTGTTTTAACAATTAATTTCAAGGAGAGCTTGTAGACTCCAGGTTTGGTCAAATTTTTACATATGCCGTATTGGTTTTGAATGACTTGGTTTATGGTAGTGGGAAACCACAGAGGGGGTTTCTGCAAGAAGCTGCCTGAAACTTCCAACATGTCCAGAAGAGCCAATCCCTGATGGCTCCAAAGATGGATGTGCTGCTGGCCAGGGCTGGGCCAATTAGAAATGATGGTAATGTAGAACATTTTTATATATTTTAGGAACGTTCTTAAATATGCTATCACAGAGGTGTTCCCAGCATTTCTAACCCCATTACCAAATGCAGGTCATGCAAAACCAATACATATGCTAAGAATACAATTTAGCTTTGTGAAAGAAAAAGTTACAGAGCTTAGTCTTTGTTTTAGGTTTTTTGTTAAGTTTTCGTAGCTTTTCAAGACTAGCAGTTGAACATCATCGATTTAAAAAAAAAATTCAACATATTTCAAATAGTAATTTAGTTAATTACAGTAATTTCATTATTATAAGTCGCAATTCTGGGTGTCAGCAACTTTTCATTCTTTGTCCATATACAAGCTGCACCTGATTATAAGCCGCACATTACAATACAAAGTGTGATGAAAGGTATCTATTCTATCACCATCTGTTGAGGGTGGGGGCAGTGATCCTTATCTCAATGGCAGATATTCTGCTAATGGCCCATCCATTGAAACCAGGCGGGGCATTGTTCTTTATTTTTTCACACCCCATCCTTCCTCCAGCCAGTCATTTTCTGCTAATGGCCCATTGAGTCCCGCTGTGGGACTGATAAAATTACTGCATCCCACTGGAACTTGCTCCAGCCAGAGGGAAGAGCCCAACATTTTTTACCAAAATAAAAACAGAGGTTTTTGGGACACTAAGGGAGCCATTTTCTCCACTGGGCTCCAGAGGAAAACCGGATTTCTCCACATCACCACTGGACCTCCAGAGGGAAACTGCACCTTCTGCAGGAGCACTGCTTCAACTGAATCACATCTGTCACTGCAGGAGGATGCAGCCACCATTTAATGGGACTGCTACCAACACCCTTCCTGACAGGGTGTCAGGTTGTACTCTGACTTTGTCAGGGTTTGGAGTTTGTTTCTTTGTAGTACTGTATTTCTATTTTAATTTCCCTAGAAAATAACTGTTATTCCTAATTTCCATATTTTTGCCTGAAAGCCCCTTGATTTCAAAATGATAATAATTTGGAGGGAGGGGTTTTACATTCTCCATTTCAAAGAGAAGTTCCTGCCTTTCTCAGCAGACACCTGTCCTCCAAACTAAAACAGCAACTTTTTGTTCTTTGTCCATATATAAGCCGCACCTGATTATAAGCCGCACTTTGGATTCAGACCAAAATTTTAGTCAAAATGCTGCAGCTTATAATCATGAAATTACTGTAGGTAAATTAGCTAATTTTCAAACCTTACAACATCTGAAAAGCAATTCTTGTACTTCCTGCTGAGGTGCTTGACATTGTGGCAGTGGTTCTTTCTTACCATCAATGCAACCAGGAAAAACAGCAAACTAAGTTTCAGTGCATGACAAAAAAAGTAATTAAAGAAAGAAGGGATTGATTTCTGAGGGGATTTTTCTAATAAACAGAGCAGGAAGGATGATCTTCATTTAAACTAAAATAGAATCAGGCTGCTGACACTAAAAATAGAAAAGGTCAAATGGAATTTTTTTAAGTTTGAAAGAAAGCTGGCAAGTGAGGGAGATTTTGGAATGCTGCATCCTCTAGATAGGAAGTTGTAAATGCCTGTATCCTTAAATAAAAGATAGAACAGAATTTGATACAACTGAAGAAGAAAGCAGCAAAGAACAGCTTCAAGTAGAGTATTCTTTAAACAGAGGATGTAAAAACAGACATGCAGGCTAGCAAGAAACTTATAAAATACAAGTCTAACAATAGCTAAATTAGCTGAAATACAGAAGTAGAAATTAAGATATTTAAAAAGCAGGTAGAAGGCAGAAACTGGTGAAAATCACAAGAGTGAAATATTAAGTGCATCGTATCAGGTCATTCTCACCAGTCACCCAGCTCAGAGAGTAACAACGTCTGTGATACAGGAGGGAGACACAAGAGAGGCAAGGGAGCCAACAGGACAAAAACCATGGTAATATCTGCAGAGTTTATTTATGGTCATGTAGATTGTGTAAGAAAGGTTACAGTGCAGTGGCGGGATTTTTTTGTAACCCTCTTAGACCAACTAATTAGCAACTGATAAGAGAAAAGGTAACTCTTGATGTAGTTCTAAGCAATACAAAGAGGACCAATGAGAGACCCACAGGAGAGGAGGGATAACATTTTTTAATTAGAAACCCTTTTTGCAGCAAGACTGAAAGTTTCACAGAGTCACAGAACAACTTAGGTTGGAAGGGACCTGAAAGATATGCTACCCTCTTCAATAGCATTTCATTAAACTCAGGGCATATCCAAAAATAGAATCAAAAACTGTAATCTGAAAGGGCATAATGTTTGCATGTGACATGAAGATTGTTTGCTGGCATCATATTATAATCTCAAGGTGATTGAATAATATCAATCCAAAGAGATTTTGGAACAGACACCCAAAGAGCCTCACTGACCCTACCCCACAAAATCAACATATTTAAACAGTAGATGAGAATATTAGAAATTTAAAGAGAGCAGTTTGTCCTGCAAAAAGTGAAAGTTGCGTTCAGGTAAGGAAAACCTCAGAGTATGTAAGATTGAGCAAGTAAAGCCATAACAAATCAGGTCAGATAATATTTTGAGGAATAGCTTGTTGAGTGGATAATAACTAAGTGTACAAACTTTCTCAAGTATATCAGAAGCAGCCTGTCAGACCCTGCCAAATAGGTGATCACAATTTAAAATAAGCACTTGACAAAGATACAGCCATGGCAAAGTTGCTAAATGAGTTATTGTATTGATATTCATCACAAAGAGCCTTAGGGAGAATCCACACAGCCTTTCTTCAGAAAGGAAGAATTTGAGGCACTGTATCAAATTGATGTGTCAGCAGAAGTTTCAAACAAATCTATCCAATAAACAGGAACAAATCACCAGAACCAGATGTTGCTGAACTATGAGATGTACTATTTAGCTGTGTCATCACTTAAGTACCCCAACAACAAACTAAATTAAAGGAACAAAAGCTGGCCAATATGTTTCAATTTTTAAACTGGTTTTAGTAAAATTTTAACAAATGTTCCTTCAGCACCAGAAAAAGGGCATGAAAAGATTGAATTAAAATGTATTAGAAGCTACAAACCTTTTGCAGAAAAATCACACCTCTTCTTCAAAAATCACACATTTTCTTCAAAAATTGAAGATTTTTGCCAGACACAATTTTAGAAAAGTTTTGATGGTTTGCTTAGATTCAGTGAACTTCCAAAAAGTCTTTGACAGTACTCCTCAACAGAAATTGTTGTAAATGCCTTTGGAGGAAGGTAATTCCATGAATTAAAAAGGTAATTAGCAATTAGGGAACATAGGTATAAGTTAATAGTTAGTCTTCACTACCTGCAGTCGCTACAGAGTTGTAATACAAGGATGAAAATTAATGTTCTTGGGATATTTCTTGATAAAGTAACTGTGCACTAAAAAGGGCACTGAAAATAAAAATCTTGGACTCATTTTGGTTAGTTCTCTGAAGATATTGGTTCCGTGCCTAAGATGTCTCAAAAAAATCAACACACCCATAAAAACCTCTTGGGAAATTAGGCAAGAATAAAGTGGGAAAACATTATGCTACTATGTTATCATTCTGTGCCAAAAAAATATGAGTACTGTTTACTGTTCTGGGAAGTCTTCTCTAAATATTTATGACATAACTAGAAGAGGCACAGAGATACAATATTGATAATCAGAGTATGGAAAGACTTCTATACATGGAGACATTGCTCAGGCTGGGACTTTTAGACCTGGTGAAGAGCAATTTATGAAGGGTGGAGTAGAAATTCAGAGGGTAGTGAAAGGAGAGGATACATAGGAACAACAACTTTCTCATTTACACCCAACCTGAGAATAAAGAATCCCCAGACAAAATTCTCAGACAGCAGGTTTAAAACAAACAAGAGGAATATAAAGCATGTAATTACATCACAGAGCTCATTGTCCAAGGATACCTGAAGTACCAAAACTCTAAAAGGATTCAAAAAACCCCTGAAAACAATCTATGATCAAAATACATCATATGTCTCAGGAATTTCAAATCCACAGATTTCCAAAAGCATTACTCCTATTATTTTCCACAGTCCACACCTTTGGCTATGCATTTTGTGAGACCATTGATTAACCCAATGTCCTTATGTATTTCTGAGGGATCTCCATACACCAGCATGTATACTGAGGTACATATTCTTTATTGCTTTCCATCTTTCAGGTGACATTTTCTCACTAGAGGCATTCTATGTAGCTTATAAATCCACAAGTGGGCTTATGTACTATCTTGTTGGAAAACAGAAAAAGGTCTCCAAGGTTACTGGCTGCATTTTCAAAAAGGAAATTGATGCTACCATTATAAGTTTATCTTATAAATTCTTTGGAGCAATGGTTGCTTTCTTTTGCTTTTCACTTCTTCCATGTAGGGGGAAAGAAGGCACCAAAATAATTCTTCAAGGTTCAGAGAGGGGTCTCTGCTCTTTCTCCTCCCAGGTAGCTGTGCAGAGACCTCTTATGAGGGGAAACCTCCAGGCCTTACAGCTGTGTTTTCCTGTGCCATAGCCATACTGCTCAGCTACTTCAGAAGTTGCCGCACAAGCAGAAATATGTGGAGACAAATCTAAAGTAAGACACTCCTGAGTATTAGGTTTTGTAAACCCCATGAGCTTTTCTTCTTTTAACCAACCCAATCTGCCTCCATGGGAGTATATTTTTCTGTTTTACGTTTGGCCTCCTTTAGCTGGCTGAACTCCTCGTAATTAAGCCAACTCATTGGAGGGCCAGCATCGTACAGCTTCTGAGACATCCATGGCCAGAAAGTCACGTGTCTTTTCTGCTTGCTCTGATCTTAAAATGAGAGGAGAAGGATTAAAAACAAGCAAATTACTCCCCCAAAAGAGAAGGGGGAAAATCCAGTTGCTGGCAGGCACAGAGCAGCAGCAGAGGAGGAGTGTGCTCCCCCTGCCTTCATCCTGGGCCCCTGCGTGAACGCTCAGGGTGGTCCCCAGGGAGCTGGTATGGACACCACAGCGCAGGCAAACAAGCTCACTGACTTCCACAGGACTGACTGCACATGCTCAACACCAGTGTGTGATGTAATGGGAATAACCACTGTCTTACATGATGGTGATTTTTATCACTGTATCAATACACAGCAGAGAGAAATCATTCAAATAATTTAATTAAAGCATCCAGCATTGAGACAGGTGAAATTACAGGTTTCATATTGGTACTTCTGCCAACATGTTAAAGAGAAGGTATTTCTAGCTACCTCCACACAAAGAAAAATCAAAATATAGACTCAATAATTCTTTGATTTTCTTGTTTAAGGAAGCAGTGATAAATCTACAAGTCAAATTCTACTAGACTTTGCCAGTACTATCATCTGGGAATATCCATATTTGAGTATAAATCCAACCTTAATTTTTTCTGCCAAATAGGCATTTGGTACTGTTCTTTTAATCAATTCTTCCAGAAAGACATACACAGGAAAAAAACTAATCTTATGTAGATGCACCTGCTTCAATGACTGATGACTTTGTTCCATTATTTTATCTCTACACTTATCTTTATTGCAGCAATGAAATAATTCTTGCAGAACAAAGTAAATCCTTGAATTGACTAAATATTTACAGTACATAAAACCACTGAGAAATTTACCTGCCGATTATCCCAATCACATACTTCAGTACTTCTTTAGATACAACAGGCAAAGATAGAATATAGCTTTTAATTCAAATAAGACATCCAGTGTTTCAAACAGTTTCAAAACTATATTTCTTCTCCAGCAACAACATGCTTTTGTGCCAACTCCTAAATAGCCATAAATTTCTTTTTATATAAACCTTAATGAATACTTGGCCAACATGCTGTTGGCTTCTACCTTTGAGCAGAAATGGAAAAACTGCACACTGAGCAAAATGGAAAAAGAGATCACAGCAAGTCCAATGTTGCATTTCTCATTTAATGTGAAGGAAGCCTTGTTTTCACGGTGTTGCAGTTTTCAGTGTTTTTAATCTTAGAGTGGCTGATCAATTTAAGGTAAGTGGCAGGCATTTGGCCTAGTTCCCAGGCTCTGCTTTCCTCCCAGAAAATAAAGGATTCAGTCAGACACACAGACAAGGGGCATCATCGGTGGCTCTCACATTCCAAGCATTTTAGCACAGATTAAGTTGGAATGGTTTTACTGTTTACTGAAATCTCCTAGGTGTTGCATTTTATCCCCCTCCAGCTGTGGTTATCCAGGTTGAGCTTCCCAGGTCAGGACCTCCATAATCAAAATGGCTTGTAGAGCCTAGAAGGGAAATACAAAGTACAGGTCAAGACTCCTTATTAAAATGCAATTTCAGCAGCTTATTGCAAAATGTTAAGTCCCCAGACAACAGGTAATTTAGCAGTGAAATTTTTTCCTAAAGCTTGCAGCAAGGCAAGAGCTGTTTTACATGCATTCCAGAGGAAAAAGGGAAGATAATCTTCTTAAGACGGACAAAACCTCAGCACTTTGTGTGTCTGGAAATAACCAGAAGATAATTAAGTGTTATTTTTAGACTTTTTTCCCCTTTTACGTGCAATAAAGTGCAGACTTCAGTGTCTAATAACAAATTTAAATTTGGCTTTATTATGTAATTGTGAAAATTTGTTTGGTTGTTTTAAGAGGTCCTGTCTACAATCAATAACTTTCAACAAATATAAGTTTTATGTTTTAATATAGTCACCCCTTTTTCAGATACTCAAGCTCAGATTTTTTGACATATTAGGGTGATAAATTAGCTCAGGCTTCCTGGAATTGCATATGCACAAAGGACACTGTGTGGAGAGTTCTCACTCTCCATGTTCCTAGGAGCTATCAGATATTTGTCTGTTTTCAGTCTTGGGGTCAGATGTATAAATGTGAGGCTGCTTTCTTGTTGATAGCTTTAGGGAAAAAAAAATCCTCAGCTATTCATCTATTTTTTTTTTTTCCAATTAGCTATGCCTTTAAAATAAATTGATCACCAGATTGAAATGGACAGTATTTCTGCCCAAAAGTGAACTGGTAGTTTTGAAAATTTAAGCAGAATAGGAACATGAAAAATTTAGGGGCTACACTTATTTTTTTACAGGTGAAGACATTTCTCAGATATACTTCAGCCAATGTGCAAACAGTTTCCCTTGAAAATGTCAGTCTTTCCACAGGTCAGGTTTTGATGATCTCTAATTACACATTTGAAGCTATCCTGTTGCTTGAAACACTTAATTGAAGACTGATGTTCTAGATGTATACATGAGCATCCATATGCATGTCAGTGATTTAACTGGACTGAACTGACCCTGCTGGTGCCTCTGGAATCCCAGTTGCACAGCAACACTCTGGGAGGTATTGACACATTGCAGCCAGGTGCCAGTGCCTTACTGGAAAGCACCATTACATAGTCAAAGCTTCCATAATTTATGGGGTTTTTTTCCCAGATTCAGTCTTTAAAAAGCGAGGAGTAAATTCAATGGGAAAAGTTGCTTTTAAATTGTGCTTTTAAATTAAATTGTGAGAGAATATGTTCAGAGTCTTCAGGTTGGAGATAAAAAAATAGTGGTGCAGTGAGTGTTTGTGAAAGCTCAGATAGCTGTGGAGAGCAGGACAATGCCAAGGACAGGAGGAGCCATGTACAGTCCAGACATACAGTGAGAGGCAAGGAAGGAGTTAACTGCAGCCCCAAGGAGGGGCAGGAAGCTGACCAGCTGTGTGCAATTGCAGCTGCTGCTATAAAAAGGCTTTGCCTTAGCGGACAGGGAGTCACGGTTGAAGGGAAGGAAATTCTTGTGAACTTACAGTTTTAAAGGGAAGGAAGTGGATTCTTGATGATTGGCTACCTGAAATTTGTACAGATCTTGCTAGTGTCTGATGGATAGATTGAGTTTATCCACCTGGCCAACAGCTCTTGCTTGTTGTTAGTGCTATCTAACCAATGTATGTACTAAGCCTTCTTCAATATTCCCATTTGCCAAAAAAATTGTTGAAAATTGTAAAATGCTGTGCAGAAGCTTGATGCTGACCTTTCTGAAAGGAGAGATGGTTTTATTATGGGACTGTTTCCATGAGGTCTTTGAAATGGAACTAGGTCTGGGTAGGTTGGGCAGGAGCGTAAAACGCTAACTGGGTACGCTTGTAGCAACACTCTCCCAGAACAAGACTACCCTGATAGAGGGTTCAGCTGTAAAGGGAAGGAAGCATCTTCCTGACAATCCTTGAGGAAATGACTTAACCCTCAAGGGGAAGAGAGCAGAGGAAAAAGACTACTTTATATAGCCCAATAAATACTTTCATGCTTACAGGGATGTTAACAAAGCAGTTTTGGACTTGATATTGATTTATTCCACATGTTGCTGTCCTCTTCCTCCTCACAGTATTCATATGAATTTTCCTGTGAGGGATACCCTTACCTGAACATGTCCTAGTAATGCAAATGGATTTTTTTTTAACCAAATAAAATATATTAGCATGTTATCAGAATCTCTAGGTGAGATTTTTCCATCCTTGTTTTTAAGGTGGAGGCATATAGGGAGGTCAAGCAAAAAGAACCCCTATCGGCAAACAAAAAATATGTTGAACCCTGATGCTGCAGTTCAGTTCAGCTGCTGAAACACTGCAGGTGTGGCATGTGGCACACAAGCCCCTTAGCCATTCTTGGACAGCAGCTTTCTTCTGCTGGCTCTACAGGCTGGCTGGCTTGCTCTCACTTTCTCTTTGGCTGGTCTATGGGAAACAGAGAGGGTTTTATTAACCAAGGTTGCACTGCTTGGGAATGGTTTGTAGCATGCCAAACTAATCACAGCAAAGTGTCACAAGATTAGATTTGTCCTGGCTGACTAATTTAGACTCTTGTGAGACAGTAGGAAAAAAGTAGCAGAAAAGGACAAAGAAGATCTAAATAGGAATTAGGGCTGGTTGTGCTGCAGGGTGCAAAAGAAATAGCAAATCCAATTCCCATTTGTATTTGAGATCCTCTGATACCTGTAGAGGAGAATATAATGGAGTTGAGCACAAATGAGGTGCTGAAGTTTGCCTCCCAAATCGCTGGGATTTTAAGTGGTTGTGTTAGAGACAGCTTTTCCAGAGAGAGCTAAAGAAGTCTGAGCTCCTTTCTCCTTCACCACGTATGATTGCCCAGCAGGTATTGTACCCCTGGTGTGACACGCAGTGGCCATGGCTGACCCTGCTTGTAGCAAGGCACAGTGCAATGGTATAACTGACTCCAGCTGGTGGTGTGCAAGAGAAATGCTGATTTCATGGGCATCATGAACCATATGTGGTATGGTGGCCATTACTCAGCAGCTGACTTCTCTTCTAGCCCAGATCATCAGATCATTCAGGCCATTCAAAAGAGGTTTTTGAAGAAGACTTCTCTGTTTGTTTGCTCAGGGTTTGTCTACTAAGAGCTCTGCTATGTATAAATGACTTTATGATGACCCATGTATAGTACATGCATGTAACTAAGATGTCATGGAGAAGAAGACATGGGTAATCTGTGAAACTGCTACACATCCCACAGGAATACTCTTTATCTACCCCATACGTAAAGTATGAATTATTGGATTTTCTTAATTTAGTTTAGTTCAATCATTAATCTAATTCTGGGCATAAAAAGACCTCTTCTAGTTAAACCTGTTCCTCTCCAAATTGCAAGAATATGAGGAAAAATTATATTGCCTTTAATTCAGATCCTATTTTCATATAAATGAATATTCAACTGTGGACCACCTTGAGAACCTAATATTCATATATTCTTATGTTATAGAACACATAATTACATTTAGTAAACAAGGCAGGAGGGGAGGTGTAAACTCTCTTTAAATGGTTTATTTATGTTGATGTGGTTTATTATTTATTTATCTACCCAAGTAAGCTATGCTGAGACATCAGGCTGTCTTGCAGACTTCATCTGAATGGTGAATGATATCAACAAAGCAAACATTAGGTCTGACATATGTTTTAATGGTTTGGTTGACAGAATAGCAAAAGACCTTAAATTAATTCCTAATTAGGTCGTTTATTACTATTTATTTCTCACAAGAACATTACCATGATTATAGAGAAGACTCACACTCATTTCTAGAAAGTAAAAAAATGGGATTACTGATTGCTAATAACTGAGCTAATCTTCCAAGATGTTGGCATGACAGGCAGTATACTTTGGAGTTCATCCAAAATTTGCAACTGGAAAATCCTATGAAAAATCCCTTTCTCCTACGAGGTTCATAGGAGCAATGCTCTATGGATTACACCATTAAGTGAGAAGTTCACTTATATATTTACCAAGCTCCTCTATTATTTCAAATTAGTATGTGGAAACTCTCTCAAAGGTAAAATGGAATAAAATATATTGTGTTTGAAATCCATTACCCTGCACTTGTTTAATAACCTATACCAAATGTTTTAATAATTGCATTCACTCTCACAAAGTCTCTGTGATTAGTCACAAAAATTTATACCCAGGTTTACATCTACCTTTTAGAGGACAGGTTCCTCTTATAGGCAGTTTCCCATTGTCTTAAGGCTGTATAGCCTGACATTTCTTATGCTCCAGGTGACGATGCACACTTTCATAGGAATCTACAAATCGTATTAGTAAGATTGCTTTTAGAAATATATATTGACTTTTTGAATGTATAGTGATTAATTTTAAAAAATAAAATAAAGGTTTCCTGTTTGAAAAGTTTTCAATCAATAGCTGGAAATCCTTGCAATGCTCAGATGACTGAAAGTAAATCAAATAGACCAGAATATTTGATAATTAATTTGCCCACCAAAAAGCCATGAGAGGAGCTGTGGAATTCAGATGTTAGTTCTCTCTCATTGTAACCGTACTACACATTGTATCAACTTTTCCAGATAAAATTTAGAAACCAAATTTTAAAATTTTTATTAAAATTTTAAGCTAAGCCGAATTTAGCTTAGCTAATAGGTCCTGGGGCTTTTTAATTATTATTTATTTACATTTATTTTGTTTGTTTGCTTTTTTTCTTCCAGATGAGTTTTAACATATTCCAGGCTTCTAGTTTAATGCAAAATCAGAGCAGGGCAGAAAGGGAAAAAAAAGTACAGAGATATCCATTTGTTAGATGATCTAATAAGACAAACCTAACTTTTTCAATAATTTTATTTACTTTATCCAAGTAAACCTGTATGTAGTTTAATTGACATAAGCTTGAAAATTCATAAAGGATTAAGTCACTATGAAGTGCCATAAAATTACCTTGCTAATTTTTTTACATACCATTTTAATAATATTTCCTTGCTGTTTTCGCAGCATGGAATGTTATCTTTATGTTTACAGTTCTTGAAAGAAGGCAGATAGCTTCTCATTTGTTCCCACGTTTATCTAAAATAAATTACAGATGCAACTGATAGTATCTGGTCCTTCCTTTCCCTCTTTCCC
The DNA here is from genome assembly GCF_009819885.2 of Catharus ustulatus. Classification (NCBI taxonomy): domain Eukaryota; kingdom Metazoa; phylum Chordata; class Aves; order Passeriformes; family Turdidae; genus Catharus; species Catharus ustulatus. Next base: position 24,534,297 of record NC_046221.1, on the reverse strand, counting down.
TTTTTTCCCTCTGTCTTTGTTCTGGGTTATTTTTCCTTCCTCCCCTTTGGCCCTCCTCTAATGATAGCAAAATTCAGAAAACATTGCCATTTTCAAAGTTGTTAATCATATGATTTGTAAAAAATTCAATATAATTTATTCATTATTTTTCCTGCCTTAACATTGCAGATTTGTACAATGCACTCAATAACTTGCTAGTAAAAGAACTGCATCATAAATGAAAATTTCAAAATTATCATGTGCTGTTCTTCCTGTAAGTGACATTTAATTGGTTTTTTGAAAAAGAATCATCTATTGTGCAGTGTTGGGATTTATCTGACAGGATAATCTTGGTCAGACAGTCTTTAAAGGAAATGGATAAAAAAAACCCAGCCGAGAAATGATGGATAATATAGAGATGAACAAAATCTTCAGTTTATAAATGCAGGTTGAAAGCTTTTGGTTCAGCCTGTTAGAATAAAGATCCCATTACCCTGCCCATGAGTGTGTGGCTTAATCTTGTGCAATGCAAATAATTGATTCTCAGTCTCTTGGTGTATCTATTTAAAAAAAAAAAAAAAAAAAAAAAAAAAAAAGATGTTTTGTTTGTTGAAAGTTGAAATGTTGAAATGTAGTTGAACACAAGGTATTGCATTGAGGACAGGCTGAGTGATACTCACTGTGATGCAGGTAATGAGAGTAAAAGTTCCTGTGCCCCCTTCTACTGCTAAAGCCTGCAATTAAAGCATGTTAAAGCCCGATTTTGCACTGATGAAAACAGAGAACAGTCAGAACCCATGATAGCGGTCTCAATCAACACTTGGCTAAAAATCAGGTTATTGTGACCCTGTTTTAACTAAATTTCATAGGATTAATGGTCAAGACATCTAGTTATCTCTAATTCAAAAGATACAGTGTATCTCCTTTAGCTTTGTCCCAACAGTGAAGAAAAAGACAGAGAAGCCACCACTGAAATATTTGTCTTTCAGCACCATAGGCAGCCTCATATTTCAGTTTATCCTAACCTAACTGAAGACCAAGAGCATGTTAATGTGTGTAAATTATATAAATATAGCCAAATTGACATGTCAGATAAAATATTTTATATGAGAGCAGAAAATTCTAGAATGGTACTATAACAAAGGCACATAGACTAATAATCTTTGTATATTTTATCCTGGAAGATACTCTGGACAATAAAAAAAAAAAAAATCAGATGATATAACTCTCTGGAGTGGGTAAGGAGGGGAAACCTTAAGAAATTAAGTTGTGAAAAACTTGAGATTTAAACAGTATAAACAATCTACGCTTCAGAGTACAAGTCATGTCCAGAATCCTAAAAACTACTGCAGTGCTGTTATTGGATGCTAAAAAAATAATCAAAGAAGGGATTTGGAACAACATGTCTACATGGCCTCACCAGAACCTGATGGAAACTGCAAAGTGCAAGTAAACATTGTATAACCTGACAGGATCCAAGGAGGTTATAAATCCATAGATAAAAGACAACGTGGGAGATGTTATTTACGTGGTTTTCAAGAAGTTTTGATAATAAATTAATAAGGAAGTCAAATAATCGTGGATCATTGGGCAAACGGCTTGTTTTTATCAATTTTTTTAAATGATAAAATCAAAGTAATAATGAACAGGTGCTCTTTAGGATGATAAAAAATAATAGTTTGGTTTCCCAGTTACTGATATGGGCATGGTGTTATTAGATACATTTAGAGCTTGTACCTTGAAAGAGGAAGTTTTATTTTGAAAAGGTGTTGTATTCAAAGTTGAACACAAACTGGAAGAATAGGAGATGTAATTGTTTGTTAAAAACGTAAGGGTTTTCAAAAGGTTCTGATAACACCTGAAAAAGGAAATAAAATAATCTTCATTTTCCCAGCTGTTTTCTTCATCAGAACAAGATAAAAATGAATAAATATTGTAGGGATCAGCAATTCCTGCTGCATGTTCTCTAGGAATTCTTGTACTATGGCTAAAGGCATTTGAATACTGGAGAATACAACCATTTTTTGATAAACATAGGAGAAATAATATTTTAAAAACATATTGTTTTCTCATGATAAACTTAGATTCTTTCCAAAGGAAGATACAGAATTGCAATAAAATGCATTGTTATTTCTTGTCAGCAGCTAATGCTAGCAATGGTCATTTGCCTGTATAGTGGTATTAAATGCAATTCTGTCTTAGCTCATTACAAATTGCACCAAATCTTACCCATTATTCAAGATACAGAACAAAAAACCTGGAAATCGTATGCTCAGTTCTGCTAAGGTGTCCTTTGTGTATTAACTTACCTTTACAATCCTCTACTACAGAGTGAAAAGATGAATAACATGGAAGATAAATAGTCTCAGGTACACACAGAGCTTGTAAAGGTGAATAGCACTTTAATCCTAAAGAAAATAAAAAGTTTAAAGGTACCTGACTGAAATATTGAGAATTCTCAGCAAAACCACAGAAACTCTTCACAGAAACAGTTCATCCACTTGCTGTCCCCAGCTCTGCAACTGGAAGAAAAAAAAAAAAAAAAAAAAAAAAAAAAAAAAAAAAAAAAAAGCGCCATACTTTTCCAAGAAATAAAAGGAAATGTTTCCTTCAGCAGGATGAAATTCAGAAATTCAGTAGGTAGTTGCAGGAGGTATTTGAAGACTGCTGTCGGATTTTTTGAAAGGGCTGTGCATTAGTTGTTTGTTCATTAATATTGCAGCTTTACATGTCAACCCTGTGATAAGAGTGCACAAGCTTCCCACCTTGGGGCATAGGCACTCAAGATTAAAACTTCTGTGGCATCCTGTTCCAATGCCTAACTCCTCATTCAGTGAATAAAATCTTTCCTGATTTCTCACCTAACCCCTTCTGGTACAACTCAGGGCCATTTCCTCTCGTCTTGTCCTTTGTTACTTGGGAGAAGAGGCCAACCCTCATATGGCTACAACATCCTTTCAGGCATCCTTGTAGGGAGTGATAAACTTTCCCTTAGCCTCCTTTTCTCCAAGCTAACCTCCAGCTGCCTAAGCCATTCTTCATAGGACTTGTGCTCCAGACCCTGGAGGTATCTCCATCACAGCAGTGTTCTCTAGGCTGCAACCACCATTTTAAGAGAGAGAGAAAAGTGATATTCTCAATTTAAACAACAAAGCACAGTAAACATAGCCCTGACATGTTTTAGCAGAAACTCTGTCCCTTACTCAAACCACAGCAGCATTTATCTGGAGGAACCTATCACTAAGTAGGCTAGTACATAAAACTTAGATTGTGTGAGAGTCAGCAGCAAAATCTCAAGATAGCATTGGCTGCCCAAAAGAATGAGAATCCTTTTGCAGGTTCTACTGTCCTAGGTTAACGAGCCATCAGCATACAATAAGAAGTCGTTCATCCTGGTGAGAGAAGATCCAGAATGAATGGTCTCTCGGAGGCCCATAAGAGTGATGGCAGAAGCACAAGGAGAAGGATCTGTTTAGTGAGTCCTAGCTGAGTATTTGCTCCGGGTACTGACAGCAGGGCTAAGAGTTTGGACAAACGTACCTTCAGCATTAGCAGATCTAATGGAACTTTTGTACTGAGCCAAAACAGAGCTGTGCCATCTGAAAGACGGACAACATCAGTATTTAGATTTCATAATTTGGCTGGTCTTGAACAGATTTACATAGGTCCCACAAAAAGCATTTTCTTTTAAAAGAATATATTGCCACCAAATTTCCAAGCCTATTTGAAAACCACAGAGATACATGAACTTTTCAAACAAAATTAATTATATTTTAATGTGGTTGAAAGCATTAGGCATCCTAGAGATAAGGGGAACTCATACTGCCCATGTTGTTCAACTGTTACAAAACAACTTAGAGATCCTTAGACAGTAGATTTCCTCTTCGTAGGCATTGTACACATATATTTTTCAGACTTGCTGAAATCTAGAAATAAGCAATCTATTATTGTAGCCCGTGTTCCATGCTGAGAAAGACATATTCATGTACATCTGCATACAGCACTGGGAAACACAGGTTGAAGAGCTGGGTGAAAGGATAAATATATTGTTTAAAGCTCAGGGATGAAACTCATTTAAGCCAAGAACACTTTGCTCTCAGATCATTAATAGCAAGCAAATCAGGCAATGCAGAGGGAATCTGCAGTGAAAAGGATCCCTTTCAGTCTATATTTCATGGTTCTCTTTAAGGAGGGGTCCCCTCTTTTCTTTTATTTTGAAATCAGTGTCTTTCATAGCAGTCATTGTGTTGCCTGTCCCACCCACTGAAATGACAGGATGGGTTTCAGTTTATCCCAGTGGGAGCCCAGCAGCCTGGAAGCCAAGTTGTGGGATATCTTTGTAACAGCTTGACAATTCTGATCTAGACAAAAGTTCTCCAGCAGGTTAGAAAGATGGATTCAACAACTACAGGACAAAACCAAAACAAAAAATATTTCTCAGTGTAAGCTATTTATTGTGCAATAGCATGATAAACCCAAGAATTCATCTGGTACCTGATGTCTAGCAGTTCTGGCTTGAAAAAATTCTGACCTGATTTTCAGACGTACCCACAGCTCCTTCTGACTAATGTCAGAGAGCATGCTATACCTACCCACCACTCCCCAAAAACTAGCTAGGATTAATTGTAAATTTTCCCACAGAATAAGAGGCCTTTTAAAATGCTTTCTATGGCACTTTTTTGCATCCTTTAACATTTATCAAATCTGTTAAGAACTTCTTTGGAAAAAAACGCAACAGAACATGCAAGCTTGGTTGTTTAGCTTCTCTGTTAGTTGAAAAAAGTGATCAGAAACCCAAAACAGTATACTATTACTAAAGTCTCTAGCTCTGTATACATATTATGCCCTTGGGAGGGGAGCAAGAAGGTGCCACATCCAAAACTTCATTTTTCCTCAAGCAGTGACCAGTTTTCTATTTTTTATGACCAGAGGGGGAAAATAAAACAGGTATGCCCTAAGCCAAATATGCACCTGTGTTCTGCTGTAGCTTTGTGTCATTCCCTCTTTGACATGATCAGGTCTTTCATTGTGCTTATGTTTGTCAACAATTTCTGAATTCACAGGCTTAACATCTTTTAGGCTTCAAGATAGTTTTTTTATGGTCTACTAGAGCTACTGCATGAAAAGGACACCTGTTACTGAAAAATGAGTAACAAAATCTGTAGAAGGATATTGGTTTAAGTATTTACTAAATCTAGTGCATTATAACTAAAACATTTATCACCTCTTAACATACCAAATATTGTACATTTACTAATAACTGAATAATTTTAAAATTTCTTTTCCCACCACACCTTACAAATGCTAAGCTTTACTTGGGGTATTGATTTAGTTCTTGAGCAAGAATGGAGTTTCTCTCATTTCCCCAGTATTTCCTCTTTATTTCTTTGTGCACTGAAGTAATTATTCAGTTAACAGAAATAAATATGACTCCAGCAACCATGCTCATTAGAAAGCTACTAGTCCAGAGCCAGAAGAGGGAGCCTAAAGAGCAATTCTCATTCTTCTCTGTTGCCCACTGGCTTCAAGGCTGGGTTGCTGGGGTTTGAGGGGTTCTTTTGTTGTTTTGTTTTGGTTTTTTTCTGTACTCATTTGGTTGATTTTTTAAAATAATTGTTCCGCCGTAGAGCTGCCCATAGCAATGGGGATAATAACTTTCCTTGTCAAGTTTCTCTGTTAAACAAAATACCATCAAAGAGTAGAATGCACTGACCTATGATCATCAGATTTGGAGAGGACATACAGATGCAATAAACAAAGCTCAGCCTTTTACTGTGGATCTCAACCACTTCAGTTATCATAATTCTACCTTCTTTTGTATATGCAGTCAGAAAATATTTTTTTTTCTATTAATAATATTACTCTTCCCCAGTCTCACCTCTGAACCCTTATTATAGTGTGTGTTTTTTCTCTCTCTCTTGTCCTTTTTCTTATTTGGCCACTTACAGAAATGAGGAGGGGTCCTCCCTGGTGCCATGTTTGCTCAGGTGTCATTATCCTGTTTTATACAGGTTCCAGGGAACACTCTTGTAACAAGCACAGTTCTCCTGCAGTCCCCAACCACTGAGAGGAATTCCCTCAGCTCTTCTGGATTCCATCAGACACACACAAAGCCCTGAAGCTATATTTGTGGCTCCAGAACAACAGACTAGGCATTATTTTGTGTGGTGGGAGACAATGTTCCCTTTTCAGAAACAAGTATCTTTAGATTAGATGTGAAGCTCACTAAAATTAGTTTTCCCTGTATCTTGAGGCCATTAGGTCATCAATATCAATTAAACACGAGGAAGAAGAGGGAAAGAATCAGCCAGCAATTCACAGAAGCATGACGTACTTTTGTAAGACCTGTCAGAAAAAAGGACAAAGTCTTTCTTTTCACCCATTTCTTTCCATGAACAAATGCTGCAGATTGTCTGGAAAGATCATGGGGTTTCCACCCTTAGAGATATTCAGAAGCCATCTGGACATGTCCCAGGCAACTGGTTATAAGTCACCCCACTTGAGCAGGGGGGCTGGAGCAGATGACTTCCAAAGATACATTCCAGCTTTGACCATTCTGTGATTCTTTGAATAATAAGCATAATTTAAATTTAATTGAAACTAAAAGGTAATGATTGCTTTTATCTCAGTTTATGCTGGATTATAGTTTATACTGCATTGAAAATTCAACATTCTCTTGCTTTTTGTTGCATTTTTGCTTCCCTACTTCTTTGTTTTCTTAGATAACAGACCTCAGAATGTCACAAGAATGATTCTCTAATGATATTCTTGATTTAACTAAAATTGTAGAACATCTAGAAATCCTTATTTTTTCTATACTGCTGCAGCATTCAGGACCAAAAGGGCTGAGAAGGAGTCTGCCCCAACTAAATAGCAAAACTCCTCTGGAAAATAGCTTCTTTCCCAAGCTGATCACAGGATATGTTAACAGCTTCAATAGTAATTCAGATGCTCAAGGAAACTGACCTTAAGGTTAAATAAAAGAGTTTTGCAATTCCTAAGTTGTGTGTTTTAAATTACTACAATACTTTACAATATCATCAAATTTTGCAAGACTGCCTCTCATCACCAACCATTACCCTGTAAATAGCACTGAAAATTCCTGATTGAAGGACTTTGTTTTATTGGAAGTGTGACACTGAAAAAAGCCTTGAATTATGGACCCCGTGGTTTAAAGACTCTATTTAGATAAAGCCTGTTACAACGAAATATACCTACAAAAAAAGCAAATACTTAACACAATTATTCTAATTCAAACTTTTTTACAGAAATTGGTACAAATCAGAAGAGGTTCCCTTCTTACATTAAATGTACCCAACTTTTGAGTTGTACTCATACTAACTCTTACTGCAGTCAGTGGCTCAACCTAAAATGAAGTCAGTACAGATTTTGCCCACAGAGTGATGATTTTCAGCTACCTTTTATGGCACACTTTAAGGCACAGTATTTTTGCTTGTTTTCTAATGTTAATCTCCCACTCATAGATAAAATGAACAAACACAAAAAGAGTGGAGAGTCCTGACAGCCATTTCTAAAGGTAGTTTGTGGAACTAGGAGCTAAAAGCAAACTTTTGATAAGAAACAAAACATGCTGATTTAAAAGAATGTTTAATATAATAGTAAGTTTCCTGTAATTCACAATCCCCACTTCCTTGAGTCTTAAGCATTTCTTTACCTTTATAATTGTCATTTTCCCTTCTGAAAGAAGATACCCTGTATCATTTTCCCTTTAATAAAAATCAGAAGCAGCCCAGAATTGAGAGACTTCAGAAAGAGTACGAGAACAGAACACTATGGAAGGCTTTGGATCCAGAGACTACCTCAAACAACTTAATTGTAGACCTTAAAAAAAAAAAATTTGGTTTTTAGGATTATAATCATGCATGCATCATTTCTTCAAGCTGTGTATTGCCAGCGCTGAAAGTTTTTTCAGACTGAAGCCATTAGAAATTTTTTGTTTGTACCAAGATAATAAGAAGTCTTCTTACTTGTCTTTTAAATTTTTCAATGGTCTAAATTCCCTTAAATCTCCTAATCACAGTGTTAGTTCTGAAGCCTCTGGTATTAGGGACCTAGGGTTCGCAACCTGAGGATGTGGTTCCAAAACTAAACTGCTTAGGTTGATTTACTGGTTTAAATCCTACAGTTTATCCACCCCAAAAAGATGAACTTGTTGCTTTTAACTACCACCATCCACTCCAATTGGGAGGGCACAGAGCATTCACGGTGTTTTTTTGATTAGTCACAATTCCCTTAAGGAAAGGCACATTCTCCAACACCAAAGACGGCATGTATCTCACCTCCATTTAGTGATCGAAAAGATAGGTGTTGGGTTTAGAAAGACATAGATACTTATACCATGAGTCATCTGGCCTTAAAACAGGATGGTTAAAAGCAGTAGTGTGACTAATTCTCAGGAAGTGCCCAGCCCCGAGTGACTATGGAGGGAAAACAGTTTGTTTGTTCAGATAGCTGTCTAAACTTTAGAAAGCTAGAATTCAGAAAGATGGGTCTCTCCAGAGTGTCTGTCTACTATGGGTGTCTTTCAGCACAGCAACATAAGCAGACAGCTCCTATAAGCCAATAATCTGCAACTACAGGAAACATTCTGGAGGTGCCTCTCCCTGATGAAACTCGTGTTTGTTACCATCATAGGGATTGACTAGCTCCTGAGTGTACAGCAAGCACATTTGCAGAACCATGGTAAATTCCTCAGTAACTGGTGTATCTGCTGTGCTGGAACACATCTTACAGAGCCATTCTTGCTCCTTTATGCATCAAAATGCTTATTTAACTCTTAATTATATTTATTTATATTATATTTTCAAAACACAAATGGGGAAACTAAGGTTTAGGGAAGACAAGTTCGTATTTTTCTGCATTTGTTCTTTTTATGCCTTTCCAAGACCTATTTTCATTAATTAGGATTGTCATATATTTCCAAGGCAACAAGAAAGATCTAGCCTCTGACTCAGTGGACTTCAACAGAGCTAGTGGGAACCTGGCTCTCCAGATCCATTTTTTCTCATATGTTTACCCATGGATTCAGCTTTTGCAGTTACAGGCTTTCAGATACTATTATACACATCTCCAGTGATTGATATTGTTTCCTATCAGCAGTAATTTGCTCCTGAATGTCTGAGCTGGTACAGATATACTGCAGGAGTCCTTATTAGCTTTCTTTTGCTGTCAAGTAGAATGCTTGAATTCAGAGTAACCTTGTTAACTTAGTTTAAAACGATAATTTTACAGATTCATTGCAATGCATGAATTCAGCAACAACAGATTTAATCTTTTTCAAGAACAATGTGTATATTCCTTTCCACTAAAAGACTGAAGAACTAAATAAAAATCAAGTACCCACCTTGTAGCTTCATTTTAAGTTAGTATATAGATTATTACTCAGCAGTCAAAAGTCAGTTGTGTGCTTAATCTGATGTGTGCACCACTGACAGCATACTTTGCTGAATCCAATTTCTTGTTGCGTAGCTGATAAGCAATAACCGCAGTTACTGGTTTTGTTTCTATGTCTTTTTTGTGATGAAAAATTAAGGTTGATTAAACATTGAACAGTGAGTGTGTTGCAGCACTCCTAAATCCCCATCTTTTTAATTTGTTCTTTTGGATGATGAGTACCAAAAATGTTATTGATGGATAATAAATGGAATTAGTCAGTAATCTTTGCCCTCAGATCTCTTTCTTTTGGTGCATGAATAAGTTCCCAACCTATTATGGAGATATAAAACATGACTTTGGAAGCAGGAGCCTCAAGTTAGACATTTAAATAATAGACCTGTTTTTTAAAATCTTTAGAGTCCTTGAAAGCCTCTGAGTTCCCAGCAGCTCCCCTGGAAGCTCATGCAAGCTGCTGGATGGACTTTTGAAAACCAGCCATCCCATTTGCATGCTTTTCTCCCTCAAACCTTAATAGATTTTTTAGAGAAGCTGTCACATCCCATACAAAAAAGCTGTCGCTTTTAATGCACCCTGGTGTCTGTAGATTTCAAGTCAAGTCCGTGCCTTCTTCCCTTAATATGGTGGTTTCTACTTGGGGGGAAAAAAATAAACTTATAACTATAAATGCAAACAGCCCCGTTAACTAATTGTAGGTTAAGTCTGAAAAGGTACTGAACCTCTTTTAGTGGTACAAAAGCCTTGAACTTTCTTTGCCTTCAGTGAATGGTAGTTCAGCTCCTCCTTGCAGTCTAAGACTCCCCCTGAACAGTTTTATGGCAGGCTGAACCCAAAGTCTTCAAGAATGATCCCTTTTACCCTGGTGCATCACTGCTGGGCCCTGTATAAGGAGCCTGTGACATACACAAGCTCCCTTTCCTTTCCTCTACATTACTTGGCACCTTTACTTGTCTTTATAATGTTGCTTCTGATGTGTACGGACAGTTTGTGTTTGCGAGATGACAATGTACTCCATGTCCAGGAAATCATGTACATAAGCTAGAGGAATGTTAAAACAGCAGCAAGGGATCACCATGACTGCAATAGAGAAGGGAATGGCTCTATCAATAATACTTTTATTCCACAAGCGTAGTATACCACAAAGTAGCAAAATGGGGGAATGTGTTTGTGTGCCGAGGGGAGGAACGGTACGGCACCGTGTCTGTGGCCTCGCTGCCTGCTTTGCCTTCGCCAGAAGATGGGGGTGCAATGGCTCTGCTGGTGCCCATGCTGGGCAGGCTGGTCCCAAGCCTTACAGGCCTCCAGTGCCTCTGTTTGTCCCTCCCCTTCCCTCCTGCCGCGGCAGCTGGATGTAGCTGAACTCGGCAGAGTCCTGTGCTAGCTCATCTCTTAGCCCTGCCACTTTCTTTTCTGTGGCAGGAACAACCCACTTACAGACCAAGATGGCAAAATTTAATTTTTCCTCCATTGTCTCTGCCTTGCACTAGTCCTTTTGACTCCATTTTCCTATCCTTAAATTTCATGTAATGTCTTTTCTGCAGGGCTTCACAAGGTCTTTATAGCGTACATTGAGATTAGGTATGAATGATCATTACCTGGCCCTCAAAACTCACTCCATCTCTACCTAAAACTTCAAATCTATGAGCTTTAATCTGTTTCCAAGTTCTTCAAGAGTTACAGTCAATTTTTTAATTAACAACACTGAAGAAAACTTGGATCTTCTAATTGCTTTCTCAACTGTAATATGGCAAAGAGGTCAGGGAATGCATCCTTTCCTGATGCAAAGCATGGTAAGAATATCATCTGCCATGTCATGCCAAACTTTTACACCATTTTGAGGGCAGAAAACAAAATGATTCATCATTTTCTAAGGAGACTGAAGCTGATAGAAGGAACCTTGTCTGAAGCAGTATTTTCTGTGGTGCCACATGACTTTTTTTTTTCCTTTAGGCATGGTTTCAAGAGAAAACCCAGTACTATGCAGCATGTTTGTATTTCAGCTACTGTGTGCTTATGCAATGCAATAAAAGAAGTGAAAAATGCAATAAGATTCTTATCTTGCAACAGAATCCTTTGAATAATTAGTCTCTGATAAACAGTGGTTTAAAGTACTGGGAAACTACTCTATACAATAAATACAAGAACACCTTTAGCTTTTAACTGCAACTATCTGGTTTTCTCTGAATGGCAGGTGTTAGGGCAAAGCTGTTACTCACAACGGTTAAGAGCTTTCAAGGACTGTGGAAACAATATGTAAACGCATACTTGGAAAGAAACCAGTCTGACTCCTGACTTCAGATAGACTTATGAGAAGCCTATTGTTCTTTGAAGAGTTTTTAAATTACTGTCCTAATAACTTTGTGCTACATTACTACTGTACATTTCTGGAAACAGCTCTGTCCCCAAATGCAGAAACCCAAATTACTGAATTTGGTGTGCTTCAGTTTAGGCAATAGGAGAGTGGGAGTTTTTGGAACTGTGATTGTAAATCTGTGATTTGTACACTCAAATTTCTTGCAAATTTTATTTTGAGGCATTAGTCTTTCCTGCAATGGAGCCATATATAAGAATAAACTGAAACATTCAGTCATAGAATTAGTATGGAGAGGTTCACTATTGAACTGTGTCAAAGGGTGGATGTTTTCAGCTGTGACATGAAAACAGATCAGTGAAGCAGAGAGATTTAAAAATATTTCAATAGGAATTGCTCTTATGCCAATAATGGACAGGCTGGATGAAGCAGGCTGTGCATACTTATCTCCTTTGCCTCTGGTTTGTTTTTTCTCTAACTATTTAGAAAATATGTGCAGTAGATTATGACAGGGCAAAGCTTTTATAAAACAAAGAAGTACTATATTAAGTATATTAGTTGGGTGTTAGAAATCTCAAAAGCACATCTGAGCTGAAGTTTCCACAGTCTGGTCCAGCGCAGAAATCTGAGTTTACCTTCTGCAGAAAAGTGAGGCATAGAGAATAGGGAAAGAAAGAGAAAGAAGGATCTGTACACACCCTGGTCTTGCCCTGACATGGGAGTACTGCAGCTCTCCCAGGTCTCTCAGCATAGGAGTCCAAGTATTCAGTACAATTTTGTTCATAACTTTGTCATTTATTAATTCTGATTTCAATATATATGCATTATCACAAAATATGTAATTATGGAGCTTAATCATGAGGTAATTATTTTGCCTTTTAATGCCATCTCTTTTGAATACCTGGTGAGGTTTTGTCAGCGATGTTAGATCTTGTTCAGAGAAAAAATATTTGAGCTGTGTGTATACATGTATGTGCACCTATATACACCCACGCTTGAAAGGTGATGCAATTTTCCATTAAAGTTCAGAATATTCTTAGTAGGGAGAGGTAAATAATGGTTTTACTTACCTGTCATTAATAATGACAGTGACTAATGACAGTGCTCTCTTGTGAAGGACCTTCAAAGTCTTCACACTGTGAAACAGGGATAGGGGATTCATGTTAGCAATGGCTGGGCTGGTGCACACACTGTTTCTTATTTGCTCAGCTTTATGTGCTAAAGGCAGAGGCAAGGCCAGGAACTTCAACTGTGGGGATTTAATCCCTAGCTCTAGGTATCAGGCAATTTCCTTTATCTTGAAAGTGTTAATAGTAGAGTAGGGAAGTTAGAGTACAGTAATTTCATGATTATAAGCCGCACTGAGTATAAGCCGCACTTCAGGGTGTCAGCAACTTTTCATTCTTTGTCCATATATGAGCTGCACCTGATTATAAGCCGCACGTTACAATACAGAGTGTGATAAGAAGTATCTATTCTATCACCATCTGTTGAGGGTGGGAGCAGTGATCCTTATCTCCACAGCAGATATTCTGCTAACGGGCCATCCATTGAAACCAGGCTGGGCATTGTTCTTTATCTTTTCACAACCCATCCTTCCTCCAGCGAGTCATTTTCTGCTAATGGTCCATTGAGTCCCACTGTGTGACTGATAAAATTACTGCATCCCATTGGAAGTTGCCCCAGCCAGGGGGAAGAGCCCAACATTTCTTACCAAGATAAAAACAGAGGTTTTGGGACACTAAGGGAGCCCCTTTCTCCACTGGATTCCAGAGGAAAACTGGATTTCTCCACATCACCACTGGACCTCCGGAGGGAAACTGCACCTTCTGCAGGAGCACTGCTCCAACTGAATCACATCTGCCACTGCAGGAGGATGCAGCCACCATTTAATGGGACTGCTACCAACACCCTGCCTGACAGGGTGTCAGGTTGTACTCTGACTTTGTCAGGGTTTGGAGTTTGTCTCTTTGTAGTACTGTATTTCTATTTTAATTTCCCTAGTAAAGAACTGTTATTCCTAATTCCCATATTTTTGCCTGAAAGCCCCTTGATTTCAAAATTATAATAATTTGGAGGGAGGGGTTTTACATTCTCCATTTCAAAGAGAAGCTCCTGCCTTTCTCAGCAGACACCTGTCCTCCAAACTAAAACAGCAACTTTTTGTTCTTTGTCCATATATAAGCCACACCTGATTATAAGCCGCACTTTGGATTCAGACCAAAATTTTAGTCAAAATGGTGCAGCTTATAATCGTGAAATTAGTAACCACTGTCAGGGATTGCACTACAGAGATCTTTGTCTGACCCAATGGAACGGCTTTTGCTTTTTTTTTTTTTTTTTTTTTTTTTCCTAAATTAGCTGTTGCTATTATCTGGTATCTGAAATCCCCATGTTTGAGAAATTAGACATCCTGACATCAATGTTGGTTTTTAATAACCACAGCACATTGTTTACATCAGGCATGAAAACAAAAAGTAAATTTTCTAAAGCAGCTTCATGAAGGCCAGCATATACACTCAGAACAGACCATTCTATAATAGTGGACATACAAGTAGGGAATATTGGCAGCCATCCATTGTACATAATCTACTGCATAATTATATTTGATAGAAGCTTTCTGGTATGTGTGGATAATAAGCTCATGTATCTAAGAATCTGGAATGTTCCTAAAATGAGTTAGTGCATGCTCAACATTAGTTTCCCAAGTTTTTTCATACTGCAGTATTATATTACATTTACTAAATAGATTAGACTCTATTGCAGCCTCAAGGGATACAGTATTCCAGTGGACAAGCAAGAGGATTTATGGTAGGAACGCTGATTGATTTTAATAGAACTTATGTGTGTAAATCTATGTGCAATGAGATCACATCATACTCTAGAGAATACCAGTAAAAGTGTTTTTATCCTGAAAACACAGCTGCCCATATTTGCAAAGTGTAATTTACCTTTAAAACAGGAGACAGGAACATTTTAAATCCACTACAGTTATCTACATGACTGCAGCATGCATTGCATTTTGTGCCTACTCTAGAAATATTGAGGTTTAACCAAGTTTGCAGTATAATAAAATCAGTAACAGTTACAATTTGGATTCAATTACACTGTATTTCTAAGTCTCTGTTATGGACAATATTAAAGAATTGTTTACCAGAAGCTATGAGTTCCTACCCTATAGCACCATGTTGATATGAATAATCCTCAACAACCTCCATTCAACTAAAAAAGATAATTATTTTTCAACATTGTATAGGTTGAAGAGCTGAGAAGGGATTCACAGCTATAAGAATAATATAGTAATTGTTTTAGGCAATGTAACAAATGTAATGTAGAAAAATATATCTTTAATAGAGTTTCTAATGTAAAGTTCATGGCTATTTTAGATGAAGAGTCACTACTTGATACCCAACATGGGCAAATCATACTGGCTGGTATAATTTGTGGTCATTACTACTAATTTTGATTGTTTTTAAACCTTCCTTTTTATCCTACTTTTTAATCCACTGAATAGTGTAAGGCAAACTGAGTTTTCCCCTTTGGAAATCATTGCTATGTATTTACCAGGTAACTGGAAAAAACAGAGGTGGGTGCACTGATGTGACATCATAGACAGAATGAACAGCATTAAACACTTGCTATTAAATGCCAGAGAGCAGTTAGCTACAGGGTCACCACATTCCCAGTGCTTTTCCAGAATACATAAAATTAAAAACCTTACGCTGTCATGGCTGTTGTTGATGATTATATGCTCTTATTGTGTTTGTACTCCGGAATGGTACCTTATCAGAAACACATACAACTAGATGGGAGATGATCTTAGAATGACCTGGTCCACCCCAGTTCTCTGGAGCAGAATTAGATCATTCCCAAAAGATGTTTAACTCCTGCGGTTGTCCAGCCCTATACTAGAATACATGTACGTAACTATATACTTGTCTTTCAAAGGTGTTTCTTAATGCCTAACATAGGTCTGTGCTGTAAATTAAGCCGATTGTTTCTGATACAAATCAATAACCAGCACAGATCTGATAGTCAGGTTGGCTGGGGCTTTGAACAACCCAGTCTAGTGGAAGGTGTCCCTGCCCATGGCAGGGGAGGCTGGGACTAGATGATCTTTAAGGTCCATTCTAAACCCTAAACCTTCTATGATTCTGTGGCAGACCAGCATAAATCAATCAACGAGACAATGTAACCCTCAGTTATTTATACCAAAGAAAACACTGCTCACTGTTGCAGCTGCTGAGGGACAGCCATTCCTCATCCCCTTCATCACCTGACTGATAGGAAGGATGCTGCTTTAGAGGCTTACACTTCAGTGTCTTACCAGCTCCTGGCAGTTTCACACTATTCATTTATTCTGCAGTCAAATGCCATATAGTTTCAACTTAATATTCATTACATTTATATTTGCTGACTGATACCAGAGACCATATGTGGTCATATTTCTGTTTAATTTTTTTGGCTAAATATTCATTAATTTACAGTGGCACCATACTTTGGGCAGGTTCCTTTCTCATACACCAGTTTTTATAGCATGCTATGAAAAACGCTACTACATTTTTCATTAAACAGACGCAAACAAGCCATTTCTATCCAATATAGGAAAAAATGGATGGCATGCTGGAGTTCTGGGTGAACTGGCAATTTACAGATCAAATTTACCTAATTTTCAAGTGCAACACAAAAAAGGCTTATTCGCTATCCACCACATAAACACATGACAGAAAGAAGCCCACACCTGGAACATGCTTAAGAACCTGCTCTGTGCATTATCCGTATTCAAAGTCTACTCCCTTTCTGTGAAAACTGACGGAAGAAAAATACATAAAATCTTGTTTTAGTCACTGTTACCAACAGATAAGACTAAGTTTATTTGGCACCAGATCAGCTGAGTAAAGTTCTGTTTTCTGTGACCAACTTTCCTGATCATAGCTACATTCTAAACTAAGACATATTCTGAGTCATTTTTTAAAGATGTGAGTGACACAAAAGGTTTAGGATTATGGCATACAAATTGAACGGGGTGTTCTTTGAAAGCTTCCACAGACAACATCAGTTTTCACAGCAAAAACTCTGTGTCTGCTTCTTTTCTACACTGAATAGAAAACAAAGATTAAGAGTAAGCATTCTGCAAATGTCATGAAGAAAGCAAGCATGCAATGAGTATATAGACACAGATGTAAATACATTCACCTGAGCAGATGCAAAAATCACTGAGAAAAATAGAGCCAGAAGGAAAAGGGAAGAACATCACCCATGCCACCTCACTTCCACAAAGAAGTGTAGAATATAACACCAGTAAGGAATGACTGCAAATTAGGGAAAACACTTGGAAGTAAATAAAACGCAGGTCCCTTCTCCACCATGTCCCTCAATTGTTGGCTATTGCCAGCTTCAGGGTGGCTGATATTTCTGCCCCAATGAGCCCCTTTCAAAAAAACCTAAATGTTGAGGCCAGCTCTGGGCTGAAAGGAAGAGCGCTAGCGAGAGACCACAGATGGGAGATGGCATCAGCTCCTTGGGAGTTCCCCCTCATGCTTCATGCAGCAGGGTCCCAGGATGAACTGGCAGTGCCCCCATTTCAACAGACTCTGCTGGTTTGTTTCCCCACTGTCACTCCTGTTAGGGATTTGGATTACCTAGCAGCTTCCAAAGCGGCACAGCCTGGCTGCCAGCTCTGTGGCATAAAACATGTCACCAGGACCCCACTGCCTTTGACACAGTCTGCAGCATATATATACTGTGTCTACCTCTGTGCAAGATCGTAGGACCTGGGCTGCAGATGAAGATCCATCTTCTTGCTGTACTCTTCCGCTACTGTCCTGCAGTGTGATTTTCAGTGAATTTGTTCACTCCCCTGTCCTTCCATTTCCCTGACCCTGACTGCAAGCTGTGTGGAGCCGACTGCCTTTCAGTAGGAAGCTGCACAGTGTGGAGCCAACCCAAGATGGGACCCAGTTCTGAGCTAAAAGCTTCAGGGAAATACAGATAGCAAGCTGTTTTCTTCCCAGTAGGTATATATTTTACACTTGATCATCCATTGCACTGTAATCCTGAAAGTCAACTTTCTGAAGACAGTCAAGGAAATTCACCAGCTCTTGCCTTAGGAGCTGGAGGGCAAAATACAGATGGTGGATTCTCTCAGGTGCATTCCTAGGAGACTAGGAGCAAACAGGCTTGTGTTAGTTGTAGGCATGCTCTTCACATGGCAACTTTCTTGGCCACTTCTTTCACCAGTAATTACTAAAGCATATACAAACAAATATGGGGAAATATGTGTGTGCTTAAACCCTGACATTATGTTGTAGTTCTTTGCACTAAGAAACGATAGCCCCACAGCATCATTTACTACTGTAAAAACAGAAAGATACAATTTGTAAAACAAAATTGTCTGCTATAAACAAAGACTCTGATTGAAAGAAAAATAAATGAAACAATCATACTGTAATTGGCTTAGATGCCTTAATCAGTGCCAATTATGCTGTGGCTTCTATGTTTTACATACATTAGACAGTACTTTCACTTAAATTAGTTAAAACATTCTGTGAATGTTAATTACTTATTTGTCTCTAAATATGTTAGTAAATATGCTAGATTTTTTTATGTGTTCAACTAAGAAGTTACATATGAAAAATATTTTGCTATTTCACATTGGAATAAATTCTTAGTGTTTAGTTATATAATCTTTCTCATTATGCCTATGCTTCACTAAAAGTAGCTGTAAAATATGTAGTATAAATTTATAATCCAGTTTCACACAGACATAACAAAGCTAATGACAGGTGAGAATAATTATTTCCTAAGTTTGGTATTAGATGTGACGTGTAAAATATCTTTTCAGGAATAATTTTCTATGCAGTAGAATTACTATTTTGTTTAGAGAAACTATTCTGGCTTGCAAAAGGGAACTTCTAAAAAGTAATAATTTGTACTAACATTTTAAAACAAATTCTAAATATTCAAATTCACAATAATTGACTGATGTATCTCTACTACAACAATAGTTGGTCTCTCATCAGTTCTGGTGTTTTCTTGAGGATAAATGCCTAAAAAAATGAGTTAAAACTATTTTAGGTGAGAATGAAGAGCAAGTTAATAAAAAACCCCCGACAATAACTGCCTAATAAAAGCAAACTATTTTCCAAAACCTTTATGAAAATCTGTTCTTTGAAAAGGAAGTTTCATGTTGTTCTGCAGAACGCTTCTTATAAGATCAAACTGTGAATCCCCAGCAGAACCTCAGCTGTTCCAGAAATACAGATAAAATGCACAAAGCAAAACAATACATTGTGTCTCATCCCTTCTGAAAGTTTTGGTCTATTCATCACATTTCTTGGTATTGCCCACCACTACCAGCTTCTTTTAATCAACTGCTTTATACTCATTCTGGTAATTGCTTGTTATCCATTTCCACACCACTGGCTTATTCATTATTTCCAGCAAAACAGCACAGACCTCATTTTATGAAAGTGATTTGTATACAGCACATAACATAATTTCTTTTTAATTTTAATGGAGTTTGATTGAAGTTCAATTCAAATTCAAATAATACATTAGAATTTTCCTTTCTAAATTCATTTCAGTGTAAGTGGATTATTTCTTTCTTGATTTCTTTGAAATTATAGTGATTTAAAGATACATTGGAATTAAAAATACTGAAATTGAAAAGTATTGAAATAATTTCACAAAGAAAAATTTGATGTAAAATCAGGAAACAGTGATGCAGAAAGAAATGTCTTCCTCTTTCAATATACATTCTTAAATTTTTGTATTTCTAGAAGAAAAAATACTTTAGAATTACATAGGTGCAGAAATAGCTACAAATGGTAGTCAGAATTCGTTTCATAACAATATTTCATAAGCTTTTTAAAACATTGATTTCCAAAAATAGCTGTAAATTTCTAAAAAATTAAATGTTGTCAATTTTTAAAGAAAAGAAGAGATTTCTTAATTTCTGTATGGAAAAATTCCTGTTGATGATAAAAAGTAAATTTATATTTACTTCTAAATCAGAAATGTTACAAGAAGCATGTTGTTATACAAACACAAAAGATTAAAACTTTTTAAAGGTTGTTATGAAGATATCTATTATTCTCAGTGTGATTTTTCTGATTTATGACTTTTCTAAAATTTTGTTCGAAACATCTTGATGTTGAACTTTAAAACAAATGTAGTAGAATTTATATTTTCAAAGAACTCGAAAAATTCAGATAAGTAATTTTAACCTCTACAATAAATTGTTTTTAATATCATATGTTTTAGCTGGTGTTTCTATTTAATCATGCTTGGAAATTTCTTCCTGAAATCACTTAACTTGTGAAAATTGAGAAAATTGGTTTAGGTAATTTTAGAGATTTGTATAGCTTCTTTATACTTTGGGAGATAGAGTAGTTTGACTAATTCAGATGGGGAGGAAAAAAAATAGTCACATCACTTTTTTTAAAGTCCCTCAAAAAACTCTGAGGAGCATATAAAGCCACATTAACTATGTGGCACTTTTTCGTTATAAATTCATTCAGTTTGACAGCATGATAATATAATCTCTTATGACAATCTCTCCTGACATCACCACACAGAAAGCTAGAATGCTTTTAAAGGACAGAACAATTACATATGCTTCCAAAAATATTGGGAGAATTTGGGATGAAAAGGTGATCTTGCACTGAAGACATTTTAGTAGAAGAATGATAAACCAGCACATTTGAGCACAGAGGTATATATCAGGGTACTGCAGAAATCTCTTTTCTACTTTCATCCTGAATATGAGGCTGCATATTTATCTGGCCAAAGGACCCGGTGCCCCTCAGCCCCTCCTTGGGAACAGCACAGTTAACAGAGCCTGATGGGAGTTTAAAGATCCAGAGATCTTCAGGGGGAGACAGCAACCAAAGCTTCACTTCTCCCTCCAAAAGTGAAACCTATTGCATGTGAAGTGAGACAATTAATGCCTTTGGAATCTGGGGAGAGATTTGTACCAAGCTTGTTACAACTGCCTAGATATTAGGGAGAGGGATGGAGGGGTGGGGAAGGGGAGGAAAGGAAAGGAAAGGAAAGGAAAGGAAAGGAAAGGAAAGGAAAGGAAAGGAAAGGAAAGGAAAGGAAAGGAAAGGAAAGGAAAGGAAAGGAAAGGAAAGGAAAGGAAAGGAAAGGAAAGGAAAGGAAAGGAAAGGAAAGGAAAGGAAAGGAAAGGAAAGGAAAGGAAAGGAAAGGAAAGGAAAGGAAAGGAAAGGAAAGGAAAGGAAAGGAAAGGAAAGGAAAGGAAAGGAAAGGAAAGGAAAGGAAAGGAAAGGAAAGGAAAGGAAAGGAAAGGAAAGGAAAGGAAAGGAAAGGCATATTACAAAACAAAAAAATTGAGATAGTGTACATGTGAACCTTATAATGTGATGTGATTTTTCACATCTTTTAAGAACAAATATTTGATCTGTGTATTTGAATCTGTGACACTTTCACATTTAAATATTATGGGGTTTACTGTTAACTTCAGCATATTTTTCTGAAAAATCATGGACTTCAGAAGTTGATGAGGAATTATGATGATTTAAACAAAATACATTCTGAGTATAAATTAAGTTCTTGGAAAGTATGCATGGTGTCCTGCAAAAACTCTCATGCCACTGGCCTTTTCCTTGAAGGTGAGTGGTACCAGCTTCCTCTTTTCTCTGGAGGAAATCAGGGGTCTCCCTTCTGCCCTCAACCAGTTTCCCCTTGCTGGCTCTCCGAGTGCTGCTTCTAAACCTCTTAGAAATAGGAAGGGCGTGTGGAATTGCTGGGGTCAGTTTTGAAGTCAGTTTCTATTTAACCTACAGGATTTCATATATGGTGGTTAGCATTGTGAGCCCAGACAGAGTAATTATATACTTCTTTCTGATACGAATTATTTTCATTTTTACAGTTTTTTTTTTTTTAGTTATTCTAAATCAATGTAGAGCACCAAGTTCTAGACATACACTTTTTGTAGCTATAAAACCACTTAGTTAAATTACACTTCTAAAAATGGGGATTTGGGTCCACTCCTTCCCAGTTAATCTAGTGTATGAGGTGGTTCATCCTTGAGGTTCAGAAGAGGTGCTAGAGGTCCTTGAGGTGCTAGAGGTTAGGATACCAGCTAGGAGAACTGGGAACTGGGCCGTATGCTTTGTCCCCATGGAGACAGTTGATTGGTATTAGTTTTATGATTATTTTTTCCTGCAGTGAATTTCGGTATTTGCAGGAATTGGCTCCATACTGAATATTCTCTGCATCAGAAAACGGACTGCCTGTGCACCCTACTCCTCCACACACCCTGCTCTCCTTCTTCCCCTGCCCCGTGCATCTCTAGCAGCACTTCTGTCGGGGCAAAGACTTTGCTGTGATTGGGGGCTCTTCAGCAACGAACTTTCTTGATGCTTCCCGAAAGCATTCATGGGCGCTTACTTCCTGCCGGAGCTGACTGTGAATGGAAAGCAGTAAATAAAAAAAAAAAAAAAAAAAAAAAAAAAGAAAAAAAAAGAAAAGAAAAAAATCTCAACCAGAACACAGAATACTTCGCGTTTTTCTGGAGGGGAAAAAATATATTTCCCATGATGGGGGTGGAGGGGGGGGAAACCGAAACCCCAAAAGGGTTATTTCCCAGCGCCTAGCACGCTGAGCTCTAGGAATGAGTCAGGGCTCTCAGTGCTGCCGCAGCCGGCTGAGCCCAAGCCCGTGCAGCGCCGAGCGCGGCGGGGCCGGGCCGGGGCCGTGGCCGGGCCGGGCCCTGCCGGGACCCCCCGGGGCGCTCGCCCCGGGCCATGCCTGGCCGCGGCGCTCGCAGCGACCCTTGCGGTATGCGGCTGCCTTTGGCAGGGGCACATGAAGGATTTCATTGAGTGTGAAGACAGAGAGCAGAGACAGAAAGCAGAAGGAGGCGGCTGCAGCCTTTGTAGTCGGGGAGGAATGCGGAAATGTTGAAGCACTATGTCAAACTTTTTTGAAACGGGGTCAAGTC
Organism: Catharus ustulatus; assembly: GCF_009819885.2. Lineage (NCBI taxonomy): Eukaryota > Metazoa > Chordata > Aves > Passeriformes > Turdidae > Catharus > Catharus ustulatus. The sequence continues at coordinate 24,511,624 of NC_046221.1, read as the reverse complement.
ACATTCAGCCAGCGTGGGAAAGCAAGGGAAAAAAAAGTTGAGGAGAGGGGGGGAAAAAAAAAAAAAGGCAGCAAGCTGCTGCTGCTCCCAGGCAGAACAGAGGCCGGGGGAGCGAGCGAGCAGCGGCAGCGCAGCGCCGGGGCAGCGGCGGCGCCGAGGGCCGGTGCCCGAGCCCCGCACCGCAGGCTGCGGCCGGCGGGGCTGCGATCGTGGCGCTGCAGCTCCCCGGGGGCCGCCGGCCGCGATTTTTATTTCGCGTTTTCCTTTTCCCCGGGCAGGGTGGGGGCGGGAGGAGCGGGCTGGGGGACGAGTGCGAGCTCCTTCTGCGCCAAGGTGCAGCCCGGCGGCGGCAGGAGGATGCGAGCCGAGGGCGGCCGAGCCGCGGATCAGCTACCTGTGTGGCCCGGGCGGCCGCTGCCGGGACCTGCCGGAGACATCGCCATGTGAAGGGGCAGACCCCGGGCCGGCTCTCCACCCCGCCTCGCTCAATGGGAGGTTTGTGTTAGAGAGGACTCACCCCCTCCCTCCCCCCCTCCACCCCCCGGGGCTGAGGATTATTTGGGGAACTGGTGGCGGTGCAGGCGGCCGTGGCGCACACCAGGTAACGCGGGGCGCCCATGTGCTCCGCGCACCCGGCCCCGCGGCGTGGCCCACACGCCGCCCCCTCCCCGCCCGGCCCGGGAGCCCACACCGCGCACCCCCCCTCCCCGCGGGCGGCACCGCGGACGCGTCCCTTCGGCAGCCGGGCCGGGGCAGCGCGCCCCGCGGGTCGGTGCGGGGGCGCGGAGGGGCCCGCGGGGGAAGGGGTGCCTTCAGGGGGAGCCGCCGGGGGGGTCCCGTCGGTGTCCTGCCGAGCAGCGGAGCCGGGCCCCCCTCTCCGCCCCGTCCGCTGAGAGGAAGCGCGGGGACGCGGCTCTCCGCGTGTCCCCCGCCGCCGCCCCCCGCCGCCTGCGGGGCGCCCGCGGAGGGGAGCTCGGCGGCGCGGCGGGAGCAGCGGCGGCCGGGGGCAGCCCCGGTGCCCCGCCGTGCCCGGGGAGGGCGAGCACGGGTAAGTTTCCACGCGGCCGCGCCGGGGCAGAGGCCCGCCGGCCCCGCCGCCACGCACGCGCGGCACCGCTGCCCGCCGCTCGGGGGCGCCCTGCCCGCGGCGCGGGGTGGGAGGGGGAGCGGGCGGCCGCGCCGGGGGTCGGGACAGGGATCCCCCGCACACCCGCTCGGGACGGGCAGGGATCCCCCGCGCACCGGGCTTGGGCAGGGTCTCCCCCACACCCGGCTCGGGCAGGGATCCCCCACACACCCGGCTCGGGGCCGCCCCCCACGGGGGCCCGCGCTCGGTGTCGCCCAGTGATGCTGCAGGCGGGGGACGCGGGGCTGCCCGGTGGCTGGGGCGGTGCGGTACCGTGGCAGCTGTGCTGGGAACTGAAGCCGGAGAGGCAGGGAGCCGCCTCTGGCTGCAGCCGAGGAGAAGGGATGAGCTGAGCAGTGGACACAGGTCTTTTTCAGATAGCGCTTTTCACCTCCAGCTAAAGTGTAAGATCAGCGTAAGTGTGCGGAATAGCCCTGACGCTTTGTGCTTGAATTCCACTTAAGGGATCCCCGACTCACCTATCTGGGACTCATTCATCCTAGCACGACAAAAATGTGGTGTAGGAGAGGGGTACAGTCCTGGAGGTCACTGTATCACTGTATTAAAAAGGGTCATGGAGAAGGGAGAAATTGATGTGGAGCTTTGTGAGGGAAGAGGATTTGCCCAGTCCTGCAGAAAGTGGATGAAACTGGATGCAGAAGGAAGTGCTTCAGCTCTCCAGCCTCATGCACTCTGCAGCAGAGCATGCTGTTCCTGAAGACATCTTTGACCATGCTGCTTTGCAAAGAGCTGCCAGTGACACATGTAGCAAAATCCACAGCCAACACCCTTGCTTGTTAATAAATTTGCAAAAGTGCCTATTTCTGAATCTTCTTCAGGACATTGTGCTTCATAACGTATTACTGTCATCTAAATACGCATGTATTTCGCCTCTCCACTGGCGTGTTGTTTCTTGCAAAGTGATCATGATCTGTTCATGAAGGACTTAGCACAGGAGAGAGCAGACCAAGGCAGAAACCTCCAAATGCTATTATTTACAAGCAGGTGACAGTAATATAGTAAAATACATATCCAGACTACCACATTCAATGAAGTAAACTTTTGAGTCCTGAAATCCTGATACAAGCTGTTGGATGTACACTTCCTCTCATGTATGCCTAGTTAGCTCTGCCATCCCCATCAACCATGTGTCATGGGCCATCAACTTTAGCCCATTTTCAGTAAAACCCCTCAGCATGCTGCTGCTCTGTAGCCGAGTACCTAGCCTTCTTCGCACACTGTGATAACTTTGTAGTGTATCACACACTCGGGGACGTTGATACATATGTCACCCTCATGGTTCACATCTTCCTTTCACCACGATTTTGCTTTGCATATCTGTATTAGCTTAATTTTTGCAGGTTTTGAACAATGCAAAGTCATGAAGTAAACTAAACTCACTTTTCTTGCTTGGTTTGTCCTCCAGATTTGTTTGGCTTTACACAGGCAATGCTCCCAAAGACTGTATGATAATTCCTGGTGGCTGAAAGAGGAGGCACACTGTGGCCAGTACAGAAAAGGAACAAGAACAAGAGAGTAAGAGCTTCCTACTGCCTCTCTGGCAGAGGTACCAAGTGCCTGCCTGCACCCAAGCAAAGTTTTCAGAAAGTGAGACTGAGAACCACCTTGAGGCACTTGGAGAGGGGAAAGAGGGCTGGTGCCAACATGGATAAGGACAGCACAAACCTGGCTGACCAGCAGTATGAGTGTGTGGCTGAGATTGGGGAAGGAGCCTACGGGAAGGTGTTCAAAGCCCGAGACTTGAAGAACGGAGGTCGCTTTGTTGCGCTGAAGCGGGTACGGGTGCAGACCAGCGAGGAGGGGATGCCACTGTCCACAATCCGGGAGGTGGCAGTTTTGAGGCACCTGGAGACATTCGAACACCCCAACGTGGTCAGGTGAGGAAGTTGGACCACTGTCCTGATCAGTGGGATCCTGGGTTTAGTATGTGAATTGGGTGAGTAAGAGTTTGGGGGGCATAAATGGAATGGACACTAGTTTGGGTTTGTGGCTGAAGTGCACGCTAAACTATGTGCATGAAGTGTGGTTTGAGGTTTCAACAGGCCATGGTGCTACCTGCCAGACCTCACCTCATCCCTGTGCATTGCCTCCCACACACACAAACACCCATCTCCAGAGGCATAGGTGTGTGATTTAAGTGTTGGAATGGATGGGCAAGGAGCCATATATATACTATTTCCTCAGGCATGAGAGAAAATTTTAAAAACCCCAACCTCTCCCTGTTTTTGTCTGAACTATTAGTACTGCCAGCTGCAGCTGATTTTTAGCAGCTCTCTTCATTATAGAAATGGCAAGAATGAGAGCAGTAGTGGAATGTGCATTCTGCCTTTTTAGATGCTTTTATAGAGAGCTGTAGATTATCGTGTTAAAAAGAAACAGCAGCTTAAGACTTCAGGCTTTTCAACCAGTCTTATGGTTGAGTACTGTTTGGTACTAATTTTCACCACGAGCTGCTGATTGTGCTACCAAGAGGGTAAAAGTACAGGTATCAGACCTTACTCACAAAATGGTGGCAGTGGCCCCAGGATGTCCTTTCTGTTGTGTCAATAAATAAATCCTGCATAAATGACCTGTGCTCTCAATGACAGAGCTAGCCCTACCATGACCTCCTACATTTTTCTGTAGCTAGAAACCTTCAGCAACCTGTGAGCGTCTTTTATTAAAATCATGGACTTCAAGAAGTAAGTTTCACTTTGCAGATACCCAGATTGAAACTGGCTAGCATCTTGCTGGTGGTGCTATATTAGCAAGAGTATTTCCCATTCTTTGTGTTACTTATGTACATATTACACAGCAAAAGAAAAACATTTTTGTATGCCACTAACACCAAGACTTCTTCAGTCTTAGAGAAATAGATACTCTGAACTTACAGGTAAATTTCAAATTACATTGCATGTGTAATCATTCTTTTTCGTAGGGTCTGAGATCAGGGGCTGCAAGAGGAAAGATGAGACAGAGAATGATATTTAAACTATAGGAGTCAATCACTAGAGATGAATTAACTTTTGTTCATTTCAAGGCAGTGTAATGTGACAGACTCCTTTATGTCAAAACTGAATAGGCAAAATGTGTATTCTGAAATGCTGATCATGGAGTGCATGTCATCGGTCTCACTTTAGTGAGCAATGGGACACAGGCTGCAGCTCACACTTCCATTGATCATCAAGCAAATCCACAATTCAGCTAGTAACCATTATTTTGGCTGGTGCCTAGTAATGCCAGAGGCTTAGTCAGTATACTCTAAAAGTGGGCATCATACGTTTAATCACTGAAGCAAGTGGCTTGGTTAAGAGGAGCACACACAGAGTTCTTCCTTGGCAGTAGAGGGATAATGGGGAGTTGTGAAAATCTTTGAAATGCAGCCCATTAGTTTATGGGAGAAAATGAGGATTTAGTTGTCCAGGTTTAGGCATTTATGTATTTGAAAGCGGAGTCTTGTTTTGGAATAATTGAACATAATACTTACCTTTTTTTCTACCTCCGACATCTTCCCACATAATGTAAAAGATCTTTTTAAGAGTTTTCTAATCGTGGATGCAGCTAAATTATGAAAATAGAGTTCTTGTTTTCCAAAAAGCTGTTTGACTATGCAATTGCAGGCTTCTTTTGCTTGATTTAAATGCAGTTGAATCTCAGCAGAGCATTGCATAAATACATTGAAGCTTCAAATATTGTTACAAGCTTGAATGAAAACTAATTCTCTGCAAAGCAATGAGTGTTTCAGCGAGCAATATGAGAATGTAATTTCAATATAAAAATCTGTGAAAGTGTGTTCCAGGTCCTCATAGTGGTGTGAAACCTGTACCTTTTGCCATAAACAGCATTTCAGACACAAGGGGCTGGTTGGTAATGTATCAAGGTGCCTGGGATATTGGTTACACAACTTTTTCCATAAAGAGGAGAAGATAAGCAATTTTAAACATGATGTCTTCTAAAATGTGAGGAATGCTATTCAAAAACTCATGTCTTTTGTCAATATTTTTAATCTGTAGAGCAGATTAGGAACCCTCTGGAGTGACCAGAATCGTATCCCTCAAATGGAAGAAATATTTGAAAACATTTAAATGGCCCAGTTCTGTTAAAAAATACGGTAGAAGAGTTTGCAATTTATTGAAATTAAACATCTATTTTTGTATTATGTAAATATACTCAGAAAAGGAAATACTGTAAAAGAAGTTCTGCAATTTTAAGCTACTGATCTAACTGCACTTACTTATTGAACATATTATGCTCAAAATATTTTAATTGTTTGGGCACGCATTCTGGGAACTGCTATCATGGCCAGGCTAATAAATAAAACAATTCCAAATGCATTGTCTGCATACTGGATTAAAATGTACATTGTTTGCACAGCACTGGGATAACAGCACAAATACTTAAAACCAAGTATTTTTGATTTGGAGAGGACATCTAGTTTTTTTCTGAATATTACAAGCAACTAGCCTGAGACAACTATGTTGGAACTGCAAATACTGTGTTGTATCTGTTACTGCTGAGTAGTGGCATGTGTGATCCATGAGCTGCTCAATGCAAGCCAGCAACCATTCAGTGAGTCAACATTTAGACAGACTTTGTACAGATGAGGTGCACAGGCATCAGCTACAAGTAGAGATCACAGGCCACATGAACTTAAACTGAGTGTCGTTTTCAACTCAAATGGTTGCTCTAGGCTTCTTCAGAGGATGCAGTAAGGATCTCAGCAGCTCAGGGCTTCTCTGTTGCCATGAAGTGGTGCTAAATGTGGAGAACAGTTTGGTAAGGAAAAACACAGTACTTTCTAGGCATAGGTAGAGCTCCATGGTTTTGCTGGTCGCAGAACCATGATTCAGGAGTAGCATTGCTACTTTAGCCCAGGATTGTCTTAACAGTTGTAGATTCACTTCCTCTGAGAAATAGCTAGTGCCAAAATTGGTTTCCAGTGCTTGGCACTAGGGTTGGAAGAGAATTTTCTCCATAAGGTAGGAATGTCTAAGTAGCAGAGAATAATTTTAAACGTAATATTTATCATATTTTTCCCTGGTACTGCTTGCTAATTATGAAAGCTTTATTTTGTGTTCCTTTGTTCTAAGTCTGTAATTTCCATATTTGTAAAATGAAGAGATGCATTTCTCGCAGCTCAGTTGCTTTTACAAAGAAATGAAATTAGATAAGACTTCACTGCAGAATAAAGCAACACAGGGTGCAAGAAAAGAATAAAATGGAAATTTTCATCAGAACAGTGATGGTAATGAAGATCTCTGTACTGTAGTGGAAATAAGGAGGACTGATCTAAAATTTTTTAAGACTGTTAAGAAGGGCATGGAGAAAAAGCAGTTAAGATAATTGGTATGTGCTTAAAATCCTTTACTGTTCACATTTACCCTTTTTATAGAGCTCCTCTCTGCCAGGACACCTTACTTTATTCTATTTATTTTCACAAAGCAAAGTTAAAAATAGAATCTTCAAGAGTAAAACTTACTGTAAATCAATCTGAAAATAGCTATATTGTGGGCTTGGAAAAGTCCCTTGTAGCTGGTAGGATGCTCAAGGTGCTCCTCTAGCTCACCTTTCAGATAATAAGATGTAATGCTTTAATAAAACTTTAATATATACAGTAGGTAAATCTGGCAAAACTTGGTCTGGCACCTAGTGCTCTTCCAGTTGGGAAAAATGAAATATATGTAGATAAAGAACAGACTTTGCCAGGAATAAATGACATATTAGATTCAGGAAATTCCTGTGTGTAAAACCCTGCTGCAGAATATCTGTAAAAATTCTTCTTGTGATTATAATGCTAAATTCAGCTGTATCTTGCATTCATTTTATCTCTCTCCTGCTGGTAATCAGATGAGTCATTTTCGCCATCTTCATCATCATCAAACTGTGAATTTGCACTCTGGGAAGGTGATATGCAAGACAGACTACTGTAGTTCTTGGCATGCTTGTTTTCTATCATATTTATATTTAACAGTTTAAATAGCACTAAACCTTAAGGACATTGAACAAAATGCAAAACTATATGTTTTTGCTTCCTATCTCATAACTTTTCTTTTATAAATACAACTTCTTTAGTATTTTCATGGTTTAGTAACTATTTAATTTTAAAATAACCAAAATTATTGAATATGATTTATTAAAATATAGTCTAGTCTGGGTTGTTATTTCAAGGGTGTCAGAGATCTTGCCATTCAAAGTGATCATAACCATGTAAGAATTAAAAATCTTGATTCTCTCCTTCCTGTAACTTTGCAGAATATGTACCCTATCTAATTGACTTAGGTTCAACAGAATGGTCCACCTAGCAGGAAGTCTAAATCTATTCCTCATTCTTTTCTGTATACAGTCAGTGGCGGGGAAGCACAGTAATTTTGACTATTTGCACAGTTATGCCATGTTCAAGTTTTTATGTTATTTTATATCCATTGAACTATAAATGGTGCTGTAAACTGCTCTCTGTGGTACAACAGTCATGTCATGCTACTTTTTCCTTATTTTTTCAGTCCAGTGGTCCATGCTGTTGTCTCTTGGTTTGCACTTGAGTACTTGGTGGAGCCTATCACCTGATTGCCTTGGCAAGGCTACTTGAGTGTTGGGGAGAGAGGCTGGTGCATGGGTCACTCCCCCATCCCTGTGTATGCTAACATAAAGACTGACACTTTCTTGACTTGCTCAGAGGTCCCAGAAGTGTGTAATTAGCTTGGGGCTTAAAATTTCCTTGTCCTTAGAATGTCTTTTTATAAGTGTCTAAGGGTTCCCTGTCTAACCTGATAAAGCTTTCAGAACATATGAGTAGCAGATCATCATACCTAGTTAACCTTTTGGAAGGCAATTTGAACATGTATTTGTTTTACTTTTTTCTGTTTGTTAAACAAAAATAACGGGGAAGCATACAGAGGAGAAAAATTCAAGAGGCTGTAGCTAGTTTTATTTCTCTTTCTAGTTTTTGGTGATGCTGATGTTGGCTTCTGGCTTTATTACTGTACTGGTAATAAGTTGAAAGGATGATCTTCTCAAAATCATTGAGATGTTCCGTCCTGTCAAGTGAAACATTTCTATTTTAGGTGGTGTTTGTCTGGTGAATTTCTGCTTCTATCCTTCATTTTTCTGCCAAGCTAATGTTAAACTTCAAGTCTGTGAGGTCATTCTTGCACTCTAGCAGTGTGCTGTATTGTGTGATACAATTTATTTTTGTGTAGCATCACTCAGTATGGCAGCTGGCAAGCCCGTGGAGACGAAGAAATGGTGATCTTTGCATTGCTAGTTAGAAAGCAATGTGTCTTGCACACAGAAGGAGTAAAATAAGATACAGGGATGGAGTGGAGCAGAAGAAACTGAACTTGAAACTTGCCACGTATTTGTGTGGCAGATGAATCTCAGCTGAGGTAGAAATGTTGGATGAGTAATGGGAAGGAAAAACTGAATGAGCTTCAGAGTCAGTTTTAGTCTCACACAAACAGGATGGTCTTCAAGGCAGATGTGAAGACGGGAAGTGCCTTGGCAAGGGAAAGGCATTTCCAGGCTGGAGAGCAATTTTGGTCAGAAGGCAAGGGACATCATCCCTGCACTGACTGGCCACTGTGAGGGACACTGCTGAGGTCTTGGGGAGGAAGGGACTGCCTGTCTGGAAATACTGGCTTCTCTGATGGCTGGAGGGCAAAGGGAATGATGTGGTTGCCATTGAACAGGGCACATAGGACCTGGAAAAATTTGTTAAGTGGTCAGAGGACACTGGGCAGAGAGTGGGCATGAATGCTGGCCAGTCGTCATCTGCTTGCAACCTTACAGTACACAGAATGAGCATGTACAGGGAAAACAAGGATATTCTTGCCAATCATATGAATTGTTTGTTAGTTATGGATGTGATAGTTTGGTTTTAATACATTATCTGGCAGAAACAGGACAAGATAAGAGCATGTCAGGAAGGAAGGGTTGAGTATGGAATGGACTTCTGAGCCTTGGGAAATTCGGTTTCTGGAGTGAGTACAAGACCATGTAGAAAAAATATTTTATCTCACTCTAAATCTTAGTTTTTTACAAAAAACATGTTTCCAGTCTTTGTATGAGTAAATATTAGTCATTTTAGATTATGTCCAGTGCTCCCTTCCTTCTTTAAATCTGTGCATGGTTGTATCTGTGCTGTTCTTGAAGAGATTTAGCCCTGCTGGGTCCTGTCTGGAATGGAAAACCAACTTCTTTCACCAGAACCATTGCTGATGGCAGGCTGTGACTTCCAGGCAAGGGAATGGAGTGAGGCCCAGGATTCAAAACTGAGCCTTGAAAAGGTTTAGATGCCAGGAGAGTGGACGGTCCACACCTACAGACAGGGGCCAGGGTAGATTTATTGGGACTTTACTTCATGGTACTCACTTCTGACTGAAGTGTGTAACAGAGCAGGGAGAAGAAAAGTTGCTTACTTTCCCAGGGTTTAAAAGAGAGCAGACTGGACCTGGAGTCTGTGACTGAGCAAAGCACTAAGTCGCTTAGGTGGGCTTGGTGGGATTTAAGCCATTGTTTGAAGCTTAGCACAGGTCTAAGTACATTGTCAAATAGAAATAGCTATGATACTAAGAATACACTGAATTTTAAAATGTATTTCTGGATAGAGTTCAGGGACAATATACATCAGAATATAAATCACAAAAGCTGATTCTTATTAATGTATTAGATTAAAACCTATATCTAGAAAACATTTCTATTAAACGTTAAAACGAATCATGCAGAATAAGTATTACAGCTATCCTGACAGAGTAGTAATATGAATTTGACATCAAGAGTGGTTGTCAGCCCTATAGGTGATGTTCTGAAGTTTAAAAATTGTTCTATAAAGTTTTGTAACAGTGAATAAAATAGAAATTGCAGTTCATTCTGAAACTTTGCTGTATGTAGAGGATTTAGTTTGCTTGGTATGAAGTCTAGTTATTTTCCAGTGTTGCTGAACAAGTTGCTTCTTAATGATCTAATGTACGTATGCCCATATACATACATAACTAAGCTGTGTTTTTTCTTTTAAAAGAGAGAAGATTTCTCCACATTTACCTGTTCTTCATATCTTCTTATATTCTGAAAAATACTTCTAATTATCCAGGCACAATTGTTTAACAGGTATACCTTTAAACTCTAAAGAATTTGTATTTAATACATAAATCTCTTCAGAATTTTCCAAGGAGTACTTTTTCTGATCGTGTCCTTTGACATTTTCCGTTTGGGAAACTGCCATTTAGGAAGCTTTTGATGAAATGATCGTCAAAGAGTGGGCATGTGACTGTTGGTTTCTGAACTCTTTTTAAAATACCTCATTGCATCCAAATTATTGTATTGACTTTTGCATTTATTTATTTACCCTTCACCTTTGAAAATCTGTCCCATCATTAGAAAAAAAAAGTAAATAATCTGCTAAATAATCCCTTTAAAATCAGACCTTAGATTTCTAACAACACAGCTGTGTTTTCTTTAGGCAGAATAAAAATAATTTTATATGAGTAGTAAGAAACGTATTCGTATGATGGTTTAGAGTTTTTTAGGGTTTCAGAAGAAGATGGGTTTCTATTATCTGAAGTATCTTGCATAATTTTTGGGATGAGGTGAACATTTCACACACCTAAATACAGGGTATGCCAATTTGCTGATATTGGTAGAGTTGTCTTTGGGTGGATTTCCCATTGCATACCTAGCAAACAATCTGTGAGCTTATCAAAAAGTTCTGTACTGTTTTAAAAGGGTTCATACCAACACTGACTGCTTATTACTCTGGGTTATCATTAACAGGTGACTGATCTTTTCTTAATAAAAGAAAAAAAAACTAACTCAGACATGAATTCATCTTTACAGGAGTTTCCCATATTTAATGATAGAAAACTCAGTTCTAGTATAGATGAATCATACTGAGTTTAAGTGAAACCTATTGAGTTTGGACTTTTGAGACATTAGTCAGTGCAGAATATTACATATTTTGATAGAAACAGAGAAATGAAGTGAGAAATAGAATGGAAAAGCCTGTGTGATTTTTTTTTTCCCTCTCTTTTATGTGAAACTTTGGCTAGTCTTTTAATATCTATTTGAAGTGTGGTCAGTGTGATAAATTGCTGTTTAACAATGCCAGAGAGCTCCCTTTTCCCTGAAATCAATTAATTATAAACTGGAAATTTCAGTACTTTGTTCACTGTTTCTTAAGTTAGCATATTTCTGGGAGCTTTCTGTGATCGTAATTCCTAGCTGCACTGTTGCTTTTGTTTCTCTTCGTCTGTGGAGCCAGGGCTCTACTGTAAGGATAGAATTCTATCACTTTTTTTTTCCACATTTGATGTGGTATTTTGCATACAGCTGCAGAGTAGACAGTTACCTTTGAAAAGAACATTTGGCTGGTTTAATTTGATTAGAGCAAACCACCTCAATCATTACTGAACTAAGACCGTTTTCACTTTAACTTGGCTGTAGGAGTTGGGAATGTACTGACTGTGCTTAGATGTTTGGGGGAGGACTCGTTTGGATACACAGCTACCACTGAAGTGAAACAACCTTAGAGGACCTTGCATACTCTGCTCTTTCCCAATAAAAAGGGAGGGCTGTGAAGCCACTGAATGTCACATTTAACTTTCCCTCATTGTGACAAGGAATTGAATTCTTTTTATACAAAAAATTTGGAAATGTTTAATGCATACAAATACAGAATCATACATTTTTAAAAAACACCATGATACTAAAAACTGACATAGGATATGAAAGTCTTACATTTACAACAGATGTAAAACATGCCTAGCAACAGTATTTCGAATAAAGTTGTAATAAAATCCAACATATAAATAGAAATATGGAGGGATTCTCATAGATACATTATATCCAAGTTAAAATTGAATCCCTTTTAGTAAGTTTCAGTAAGATTCACTCTTTTGGAGTTTTGATTTTCTATCCTTTTCCTCATCCTGTAGTATATTGGGGTGTTTTTTTAGTTAGCATATGGAAGATCAAATTAGATACTTAAGATTCACATAGAATATTACGTATTCTGTATGATTTTTGCTTTTCAGTTTCCCTCACTGATGATCACATAATTTTCCTAGAAAACCTCTCATGGCTGTCTACAATATAAATATGTCTCATCGTAAATGACAGACCTTCAATAAATTGTAGTCAGCTGGTATTCTCTAGAAAATACAGTTCTGATCTTTAAGTGCCCTGACTTTGCAGTAGTGCATCATCATATATACGGATTTTAACTAGAGGATTACAGCTGAAGGAAGAGTTTCCTGCTGCTTCTTGCAGAATGTTCCAAAAAGCAATATGCATAGTTAACTGTTCATCCGTGTCATCAGTCTAACACTTGCTGCTAATGACAGAATTGCTTACACGTCTTCCGGCTAATCCAAGAATCGAGTTGCAAATTTAGGGCTTGGGTTTCTGCTGGGGAATTGAAAGAGCTACACTGATTCAAACAGCTTTGGTTGTTCAGATTATGAGCTCCAAATGTTAAGGTGAACAAAAACGCATTAACATAGGCAGACTGTACAGAGGTGTCCCATCAAACATGCCTATTCGAGACTTCACCGTTTAGAGTTTACATGCTACAACTATTGCATTCACCAAACTGAGGTATAAAAATTCATTAGGTTTTCAACTGAAGTGGATTTAGCATTTCTGTTTCACTCCTAATTATGTTCCCGTTTTGCACCACAAATAATTCCTCTCTAACTCAGTATGTATCCTCTGAAATACTCAATGTCTGCTTCTGTGTTGTCACCTCATCATGTTGTACAACGTTGTCTCTTGACTCCAGGTTGCATCACAGATACAGTCATTTCAGTGCAGTGTACATCTTCAAGAGCCAATGCTTCTAGTGCAAATGCTTCTAGAGCTACAGTTAGAGACTTTGCTGTACAGTATTGAAATTTATGTCTAAATGTGACTCACTAACAGCACTAGAACCTTTATTACTGATTTCCAGGTTCCTTCAGGACACTGAAAGTCAATGACCTGTATTACTTCTTTGTGCTAGGAAGTAGATTATAAAGTGAATCTCGTTTTGCCAGCTTTATCTATCAGCATACTTTGTGTTTGTGAACTTTATGACATAGAGATTAGGCAACATCTGCAGTTTAATTAGTGTGTTGTTTATCCTTAGATAACCTTCTAGATTGTTAATGGAGATAGGCCTACCCACTGATCTTTGTGGTTTCCTCACAGACATCTCTAATCAATTTGTTGCCTCACTGTTTATCTCTGCTTTTTATAAAACGCTGAGCAACAAGTTTTGATCAAAGCAGTAATACCCATATCCAGACAGGTTGGAATCAATGACTATAGTCTGAGAATTAGAATGATATGTCTCATTAAACTTAAGGCCGGGCCTAGACAAGTTAATACTTTTGCACAACGGAGCACCTCTACTTCTTCGTTGCATAGAATTCCATTCATCATACTGCCTTTATGTTTGTAGCATCATTTAAAGCAAAAAAGGTATTACCTGGCATTTCTTAATTCTCAGTTGCTTATTATTCATATTGTCTCTATTCTTAAGAACTCAAGAAGGTTTTATTACTTTTAAATTTTACTTGGTCAGATCAAAACACCATTTAGAGATGTCATGTATTTCAGAAGCAAATATTTGTGCAGAAGTGAAAAAATACCAACAGAAATGAGATTAGAACTGAGATTTATGGCAATACAAGAACAAGAATAGTTAGGATTTGGACAGAAGAGACAGGTAATCCATTTGACTAAAAATGAAAGGTAATTGTGGGTATAGATAAATGGCAGACAGGTGAATGACACTGCTAAGGGGGTTTTCTTAGAAGACATTTGAAGTATATTGAAATATCCCAAATCAAAATGGTATTGCGATGTCTGTAAGAAAATACAGTTCAAAGGCTGCTTGGTTTCCAGTATGCCAAAGTTGAGCGTGAACAAAACTATTCTGCAGAAGCAAAGCTTAAGTCATGAAAAGCAAATAATCTTTTGCTGTCCTGTATATCAACCAAAGGATATTGAGCCTATGGCTCTGAAAGAAGTTGTGAACTAAACAAAGTTCATGAAGATACTCATAAAGCACAATTTAACCACTGATGATGGTAGACAGAGTTCAAAGACAAGGAGACAAGGTTTAAAGACAAAACTTAGAGATAAAATCAATGAAGTAGCTCTTCCTACAAAAAAGAGAGATCTCTCTACATAGCCTGAAGTAACTTGCAACAGCTGATTTAAGAAATTCTAATAGTCAAGACACACAGTCATAGTGGCCACAATTGACATTTTTGGATAAGGGAAGGTTCCCAAACTTGACATAGTAACAATAGGCTTTAGAAAAGAGAGATTTAGAAACAAGAAGTGATCAAAAATTCAGTAGTCAGGAGGAATTATATGAAAAAGCTTAGATTTGAAGTGGTGAGTACTTAAAACAGCAGCACAGTTTTTGTCACTTGGGTCATAACACCGTTTGCTGACATCATGCTCTCTCCAGTCACTGAAATCCCGGTTGCTGTTTTGGGCTATATTGTCTTCTGGGTGCTAGATACAGAAGGGCAGTTTAAGAGACTTGGATTCTTAAACTCTCCGAAAGAATGGGAGACAGCAGGCTTTCTTCACCCTTTTTATGGCCGCGCTTCAGTGTATCCTGATAGATTCAAAAAGCTACACATAGCCATGCATAACAAGATAAGGGGAGGTGAGATAATTGTGAGCAGACGCTTTAATCATCTGAATATAAAAAGTGTACTCCATCCTAGTAATTTAGAGCCCCCCCCATAGTGGGTGCAGAGTGAGCATGTGCTTTGGGAGAATAATTCATCCCACTGACCCTTGGTGTCCATGCTGGAGTACAATGAATTGCTCTCTGGAAATGCTCATTTTGACTGTAGAGAAGCTCATGTGGACAAGCTTGAGAAAGTGGGCTCACGGGAGTCTTGTGAGGTTTAACAAGACCAAGTGCTGGTGCTGCACCTGGGTCAGGGCAACCCCCAGTACCCACACAGGCTGGGGATGAAGGAATGTGGAGCAGCCCTGTGGAGAAGGACCTGGGGATGCTGGTGGATGAGAGGTAGGACATGACCCAGCCGTGTGCACTCGTAGCCCAGAGAGCCAAACGTGTCCTGGGCTGCACCAAAAGCAGTGTGGGCGGCAGGGCAGGGAGGGGATTCTGCCCCTCTGCTCTGCTCTGGTGACAGAGACCCCACCTGGAACACAGCACTCTGCTCTGGGGTACCAGCTCAGGAAGGACATGGACCTGTTGGAGTGAGTCCAGAGCAGGGCCACCCAGATGGTTAGAAGGATGGAGTGCCTCTCCTGTGAGAGAAGGCTGAGAGATTTGTGTTTGTTCAGCCTAGAAAAAAGAGGGCTTTGGGATGACATACTTGCGGCCTTCCAGTACCTGAAGGGAGCCTACAAGACTGAAAGAGGGGGACTTTTTACAGGAGCTTGTAGTGACAGAACAAGAGGGAATGGCTTCAAACTGAAAGAGGGTAGGTTTAGATTGAATACTAGGATAGAATTCTTTACTGTGAGGGTGGATGAGTCATAGAAGAGGTTGCCCAGAAAAGTGGTGGGTTCCCCATCCATGGGTGTGTTCAAGGGCAGGCTGGATGTAGCTGAGCAACCTGTACTAGTGAAGGGAGCGAGCAGGGCAGGGGGATTTGAAGTAGATGATCTTTAAGATCACTTCCATCCCAAACCATTCTATGATTCTAATGTAGAGTGGCTGCCTAACTGTAACTTGCTCTGTCTCAATGAGATGAATGCCAGTCAGTAAAGTTTGAAGGTGAAAAGTGCTAGTAGAATAGAGGAAGTGCGAGTAGAGAGTTTGTACAGTAA
Source organism: Catharus ustulatus (assembly GCF_009819885.2). Classification (NCBI taxonomy): domain Eukaryota; kingdom Metazoa; phylum Chordata; class Aves; order Passeriformes; family Turdidae; genus Catharus; species Catharus ustulatus. Next base: position 24,495,702 of record NC_046221.1, on the reverse strand, counting down.
ATAACAGATGTCACAAAATCAAAGAGGAAATTATTTTGGGTGTGGGAGAACGAAAAGTTAGTATTGAAATTAGAGAGTACTTGAACATGAGAATTTAGAAGGAAGACAAAATGAGTATTACAGGGGAAATTTTTTTTTAACCAAAGTCTGTCATACATGGACTATTGGTAATCAATCAAGGCTTGTTCAAGACACTTGTTTTTATCACTTGGCAAAAATTATGCACTTTCTCTAGTAAGAGAATGTGGGTTTCTGTGAAATTTACTGGCTTCAGACAATCTGCTTCTAGTTTGTGTTTGGCATTAAAGTGCTAAAGGGAACTGATAGTAGCTGGGAGGGATGGGCATTGCCTACTTATGCTGCACCCAGTTTTAAGCTCCAGCAGAAGCCATTTTGGTCAAAAATTGTTCATGTTTCATAAGAGGAAAAGTAACTGACAGTGTGTGTTGGAGATGGCTGTTCATGCGGTCTACCAGCAGTTTAAGGCACCTTTCAAAGTTTTCTCAGTTGTGGTTTCTCTTTTTGTCGTTACTCGTTACTCCGCCATACTGATCTCATACAGGATTTGCCCCAAAGTGGGTTTATTATGTGATTATTGAAAAAAATTTGATGCTGCACATAGTTTCATTGTCTCAATTTAATTTTGGGCAAATTTCATGAGTATACAGTTGTAAATATTTGGAAAACTCTGGTGTCTAACTTGCATTCCAGTCTTAATTATCCCAGACATGAGTTTCTGTAAAGGAGGGGTGCTATACATTTATCTCTTGGAATAATTTTGGGGGAATTTCTATTTTTCAAAACATGTAAACCCACATTGCTCAATAACAACTTTCAAAATTAGAATCAGTCAATCAAGACTGCTAAAAGATTCTGCTCCATGATTTTTTATATTAAGTGTCTGTTTTACATATAACAGCTTTGGAAACAGTTTTATTATGGAGCTACTGATACAATATAGTAGTAGTAAAGTAAATAATCTACTCTATTAAGCTGTTTGGATATGCATATTACACGTGTGGGTATATGTGGAAAAGGAAAACCATGAAAATGTCAAGATTTGACTGCATTTACCTTGAGAATTACTATTTTGTAACATGGGTTAGTATTATTAGATATATAGGACTGCAGTTAGTTTATTGCCTGTGCTTTAAAAATGTGTGAACAGTTTTCTATTTGAAAGTTTAGAAAAAATGGAAAGGGCAAGTTAGCAAATAAGCCATCCCAAAAGCTAATGCATTTTAAAAAGTTGCATGACATTGAAAATTGGAAGATGGAATTGAAACTCCATCTCACTCTTAAATATAATAAAATAGTACATTTTATTAAATGTGTTCTGGAAAGAGTAAATAAAAATTGCAAATCCTAATGTCAGTGGCAAAGAGCCTAGGCATCTTTAACCTCACCTGGGCAGCAGGCAACTGAACAGGGAATGCCAATGTTGAAAAGCAGCAAAACCAGTTTTTTTTGATATATGGCTTTTTTCTCCTCTTGTTTGCAGTACAAATATATATTTTAAGGGCTTTAGAGAATATTTAGATGATGTGATTATGTTTCTCCTTTATTGACCTTTTTGAAGTTTTCAAATCTTGCAAAATTCAAGGTCACTTTAATCTTTCTTTTTTCAAGCATGAAATTGCAATCCCTAATCTGCAGTAGTCACTCAGTTCAAGAACTGAGTCATCCCAGAGCACATCCTTTATACAAAAATATTGCAATAACATTTGTCAGCTTTTTTTGAAGTCTGTTCTTGAAATAAAACTAAAGTCTTCTGAATGGACATGGATTATCATGGCTTTTCTAATATATTGATCAGTGTTACTTTCACAAGCCTGGAGAAGTGTTATTTTGCTTAGAAATATCTAAATCCATGTCACTTCTCTGCCTTCTGTGGTGAAATTGTGTGGACTATACTGAGTTTAGATCCGTAGTCATACACTGTAAGTGCTTGTATGGAGAGGCATCCTTAGAAATGAGGACTGCTGTGTCTACCTGGATTTAGCAAAAAATAAAGCTCTACTGTATATGTTTCTTCCAGTGGACTTGAGGCAGCCATTGGTCAGTCAAATATTTTCATAATCAAGATACAGATTCTTATATTAGAACATCTAGATACCAGTTGTGATGTTTGAAAACCAAGATATGCCTGTATGAAAAGTAGGTAAGGGAAATCACCAGCTAGTTTGTCTTTCTTCACAGAAAGTTACTTCAATTCTGCGATAACTCAAGAAAACAACTGAATGGACCTTTATAAAATATGTGAACTAAGTCACTTCTAAGTGGAGACAGCTGGGGTCTATTTAATATCCTGTGTAAAATGGTAGAGGTCAGCTTCCTGGAATAACTTAGGAGTTTTATTTCACGGATATCGTACTGCTTCAGGGACCTGGGGTGACGGTAAGGCTCAAACAAGAGTGCACCATAAGGTAAAGCTCCAGTACTGGAGCTTTCCTAGCTCCATGTTTGCTGTGGAACAGTGGGAAGCATCTTGTGGCCTGCAGTATCTACACATTCTCAATGTAAATGTCTGTTGAGAGAGTGCTTATTAATGCAGGCAACTAGTCTCAGTTTTTTCTTCCAATCCTGTAATGTGATTCAGGCTTTAGGATACTAATCGAAAATCATTGAGAAGTCATTGAGAATCTTTGAGTCTTTGGACAACTGGTGATTCCCAAATGTACTGATCACCCTAAATTATTTTATAATTTGGGACATTTGTTTCTAAATCACTTACCTTGGAAGTTTCATGGTTTTTTTTCTCTATGCAATTAATGGAGCCACATCTTTGCTATCTAAGATCGTACATTTCCTTAATGTGTTCCCTGTATCTATTCCATTTAATTAGTCCTTGAGTTTAGAATCTGATTTTATTTCCATTGTGTGTTGGACTTGTCAGTAAAATAAAATTATCTTTGTATCACTGGTAACTGTTCACTCAAACAAAAATTCAGAATTTATATGATACAGCAATTGATAACATTGGTAGTTCAGTGACACCATAATTAAATACCTGTGGTGCAGTAATCCTGAAGATTCACATGAAAAACTCTGAATCCTAATTTTCTAATGATCAGTATGATTACATACTTTTCATATTTGTGGCAGTTTATCTTTTCATTGACTGCTTTTTAAAGCTGAAGATAAACAGAAGCACTAAACTAGAAGTAAGAAGAGCGTTTCTGTTAGATGGGAAAAAGGTGAAGATATGGGAAAGAAACGTAATGTGTCACTGGAATGGACCACAGAAGAGGCTTTTGTAGACTGTGGTGTTTCTGTGGTGCACGTACGGTGCGTACCATTGCCTGTTTAATCAGCTCTACAAAGGCTCAAGACCATCAGCTGTGGTATTTTTGTGCTATTTCTCCTAACAGAGGTAAATAGGGTGGTTGTGGAGTTTTAGGGTGGGATATAGAAAATAATGAGCAACTCCTCCAGCCTTCATTGTCTCTTGACTCCTTCTTGAAATGAAAACATTTACATTAATAAAATAATTCATATATGGCTTATAAAAGGTTAGAACAATTTCTGTCTCATCCAGTATTTAAATTCTGAAGTGAGAAAGGTATTTCATGGTGTAGAGTGGGACAGACCTGAAGTGGTAATTCCTGGTAAATTAAGGCTCTCATTGACTTCTCTATGATCTTAAGTAATGCATGTCCACTGCTTTGTAAGTCCTTGCAGCATTTGCAAGCAGATGGGAGCCAGCCCTGCCTCACTCCCAGGCAGATGCCTCCTGACTCTGCTGATGCCGTGAGCTGGCTGGCAGCCACGAAGCCATGCTAGCCTCCAGAGCCTCAACCATGGGCTCTGCTGTGCTCAGGCCTCCCTCAGCTCTGTCTGCCTGGGCATCACAAAGCACACCCTGCTTTGCTGGCACCACCTGGGTACATGGACCTTGTTTTCATTTGCCTACATATAAAAATGTTTTAGCATTCCAGGAACCAGACCTTGTTTTGAAAGATTTATTACAGTTTGCTCATTTCTTTCAGAATGTGAAAGATGATGTATGCAAAACAATAAAAATGCAGTTTTGCCATGTATTTACATCTGACATAAAGTGTAATTTACAAAATGCTGAATTTATTTCAAAACTATCCATACATTAAAATGTAAACCTTCATCTCATGCTGCTCAAAGACGCCCCAAAAGAAATAGTTGCCTTTGCCCTGTAGTAATAAAGCAGTCGAATAAAATTTATTACCAGCTCAAAATGCTACTAACACCTCATTTTCATTGCCAATCTCTTCAAATAATCTTTAATTTGTTTTCTTTTACATATGTGTGCAAGAGTTTAAAGGAAATACTTAAAGAGCTGTATAGCCTGTAGAATGCTTCACTCCATGTGCATTAATCTTTAAATGGTTGGGTCAACTATGCCATGTGAACTGACTATAAAGGAAGGAATCTTGTGTCAGACATCTACCTTAAGAATTGGAGGATGACGGCACCTGAGAATTTGTAAAAAATAGATCTTATTTGTTTACTTTACATGTGCTATGAATTAATTTTTTAAGAATAGACGGCTTGATAGAAGAAGTGACAGGACAGGCAAGGAGCTTGCATGGCCACATATGAGTTGCCATGAATGGGAAAAAGACCACTATGATGCCCACCTCTTAAAACACTTGCAAGATTTAGTTCTGATGAAACATGTAAGTAATTTGCATGCTAATGGAAAAAAGGATCCCTTTTTATGTACTGAGTGTTTAAGAGCAATTGCCCCCAGCTAAATTTATTAAGCCAGAAGAATCTTGTAAACTTCTATTGAAGATTTATTAGTCCCATTTGTTTCTGTTCTTCAGAACAGGAATATTAAACTCAATCCTGCAAGTTTGTCACAGGTGAAACCCCCTTTCAAATTAAAGGAAATTCTGGACTTGGGCCAAAGCCAGTTAAACACATGTACTGACTTCATGAGGCCTAGGTAAAGGCTCTTGTATGCTGAGCTATTTAGGATTGATCCTGGTCTTTGAGGGTTGAGTGGATAGGACAGCAGTGTTTTTAGCAGATGTTTGTTTTTTCTTTTGACTTCACTCTCATTTTGTTTTAACTTCTACATGGAAGAAATACTTTAAAATAACTTCAGAAATTAACTGAACAGAATCTGTAATCCCACCAAGTAAACTGATCAGTTACAATTTTTCTGGGAAAGAGTAATCTCTTCTAAATTCAGTTAAAGGCTCTTGTCTAAGGTAGTCATTTAGGCATTTTCCTTAGCAAGCAGGGAGAGACAGTACCCTCCCCCAAGTGATTCAATGAACTTGCTTCTTTCCCCTGAATAAATGAAGCCCTACATGACCCATTCAAACTAACCACCAGTCACTGAGTAGCTCCATTACAGGGGCTGTATCTCTTCCATGGAAGCTGAGAGGAGAACTCATTGCTTCACAAGCTAGGCAGGGCTGTGGTACAGATGAATGGCATTTGATCCATCTAATGATGGGTAACCAAAGACTGCTATGTTCAATGAAGTTGATAGTTTTCTTGCAAGTCTTAAATCTGCCTTCTGCTGAATTTAGGTACTTTGTAGTCCCATAGTTTTGATACTTTGGTTTTAGAAAAAATATCACCTCATACTTCACTTTTTCTTTCAAAGGTATCTATTACTCTACCACTCAGTTTTTCGTTTACAATGCAACCTAAAAAGAAGGGGGCAATGTTTATGTGTGTAGATCTGGTTTCTTTGCAAAACCTGGCGAGATCCTGTTTGTTTTTCTTGCCCATGAGAGCAATTGCCTTTGTCTTCTGATTTTTGGAAATCAGCTGAGTGCTGTTTACTTTTGGGCAGATGGGATGTCATTCATAGCACGTGGAGTAGTGGTGACAGGACACAGTACAGTGCTGCTGGAAGGTTGCTTGAGTTCACAGTGCTCCCTTCCAGGTTTTGCTTAAGTAAATGAGGATCTCCCTTTGTCTGAAGTTCATGGTGCTGCTGACATCATGGCACACAGGAGTATTACTGGGAATACATTTTGGCATCAAAACCTGATCTAAGTCACTCTCCTTATCATGTGTATACAAAAGGCATTATGAACTACATTTCTGTTTTTATGTGATATAACCTTATGCAGGACAAATATGTGGAAAGGAGCACACAAAGTGCAAGACATCTTTTGGACTTTTACTTGGCTTAATCCTGAATGTGACAACTGCATTCACCACCTAACCGCTTGTGCTGAAAGTGGGTAGATATGTCTGATCCATTTTTAGAAAATTTTGAGCAGTTCTAGTGAATCCATAAACAGATTCTTTGAACAGATGTAGACATTTTTTAAAGTTGTTTTCATGCAGTTTAAATATGTGGTGTTAAATTGCTGTTTCCATTTTTAAAATAACAAGAACTATTCACATCTATTGCTCTTTTCTCGTCCCCCTGGTTAAGACTGGGAGAACAACAGTAGATAGTTTGTTAAGAGTTTAAGGACAAAAAAATCCTGTGATGAATGCCTTAGAATACATCATGACCATAGTTTTCAGAGATGAATGCCCATATTCAGGAATTGAGTACTTAAGGGTAACTAAAAAGTTAGGAAGGAGAGATTGTGGTACAGATAAGGATGCTTAAGTGCAAAAGGGGACCACACATTTGGGCCCCAAGTTGTAGAGTTCTCACTGCATGGCTAAAAACCAGATAGGGGTTTAAATGGAAGACATTGTTCTATGCAGGCAGTGACTGGCTGAGGATGAGAAAGAGGAAAGGTATCAGGCAGATAAGGCAGATAAAGCTGTAGGTGATGTGTATACTTAAAAATCACCCAGGTGTTTTGCATGCTGCAAGTTTAGTGCAGCATAAGTTCATGGTAGTTCAGGGCTGGTGGATCATGTAGGGTCAAGATCTGTGGCAGGTTTACTCTGCACACTGGTGCTCTGACTTCAAAAATGCATTCTCCTACTGGCAGGTCTACAAAAATTTCATACAATACTCAAAGCTTGTGCTGTCATGTCAACTGACCATGCTGTCATAGCAATAAACAGACTGGTAGAAGTTTGCACCCTGTTTCTCCGTGATGTTGCTGTCATTCTCTTATCAAGGATTTCCTTTCTATAATGTAATTTAGAGAGACAAGAACTTTTTAGTTAAGAAATGATACATAATAAACAAATGGACATGAGAGTGAACCATACACTGTTTTACTGTGGTGGGTGAACCATGCACTGTTTTAGTGTGGTTTACTCCTTTGTCTGCTAATTGCTTTCTGTTTCATACCTGGATATATAGTGCCTTACATTAAAAGGTCTGTAGATTTCCTTAGTGATAGTATTCCCTGAATACAATAGAACAACACAATTAATATAATTAATTTAATTTTATTATTAACATCCCTTTTTACTAATATATATGCTGCTTATTTACTTTGTGCAGGTTTAGTATTGTCAGCTGTAGACAATTTAGCCTTTTGTTTTTCTTAAGGCTTTTTTTTTTTTCTTCTTCTGTTTTATGTTCTTTTTCTTTAGCAGTGGAATTCATGGTACTGTTAAACTATGGAAGTTTTCTCCTTCTAAAAGTCATCTCTTGATCCTTCTTTGATAAAGACAAACTGTTTGGTCCCAGCTCTATCTGTGAAACACAGAAATGTATTTTCTTACAAGGCTTTAATGTGTGTGTGTCTCACAAATCATTTCAACAATACTTGATGCCAGTAACAGAACCAGCAAAATATTTTGAATCTACTGCTCTGTCTCCACTCCTCTTCGCCATCACCATCACAACTTTGGTCTCCTTTCAAGTGCTGTCGCTACTGGTCCGTCCTGGGAAGTGGTAGTGATATCATCAGCGCTCAGGTGTATTTGCAACCTTTAGCAAGGCTCTTGACCTTGCTTTGTGGGTCCTTCAGTATTGCTTTCAGTCAGGCTGCTTCTTTTCAGGTTGCTTGTATTCCAAGAGTTTAGCCTATGCTGGGTGGTTAATTAGGGCTCAAATAGCACATGAGTTTTCAGTGCAGCCACCATCGTCTGTGGCTGTAGAGTAACCTGGAGGTCTTTCAGGAACAGCAACCCCTGGATTGATGATAAGCATGAAAACAGAGGACCTCTTCTGTCATATTCTACAAGCAGCTGCTTTGTTATTCTTAGGTTCTCCCTTGAATCTAAAGAAGCAAGAGTTCGTACTCAAATTTGCATTGGAATTGTATACAACTTTTAAAAACCTGAATTAAATACCTCAGGAACTGCTCTGATATTGCAGAAATTTAAAAAACTATATAAGACTGGACAGAGTATCAAACAGTACATTTGATTTCTTGCAATTAATTTTTTTTATGTAGAGTGAAAGTTTATTATTTCTTTTGTTATTTTTGATTTGTTGGCATCAAGATTAAATCTCATGTGTCAATAGATTAGATTATTAAACCACTGAAGAATGAATGATCATTTATACTGTGGTAAAGTATAAATTTTGAAGATTAGTTGTTTTTACTTAAACCTAGAAGAGAAGTGTTCATCTTAGATTTAGATCCTGTGGGTCTGGCACGAGCATGAATTCAAAATGCAAACTGAAATGTGAAGTCTGTAACAAGCAGTTTGTGAGCTACAGTAAAGAATAGCTCATCTTGCACAATGTGTAGCTGGAAGTCTGGGGTAACATCTGGGCTCCTTTCATTTGAATTAAACAAAATCAATATTCAGGCATAAGTTTTACTTACATGTTGAGCATATTAGAGAATCTGCAAAGGAATACAGCTGTTCCCTGAGGAAGGTATTACAAAGAAAACCTAAAAAACTTAACAACAGATGCAAACACACTGCCAATGAATGGGAGCATCTTTAATTTGTACTCTGAACTGGAAGCTTACAGAAGCTTGCTGGAAGCTCACAGCACTGTATAGCGGCAGTGTACGTGACTTTGAAAGGCAGTGTACATTTGCTTGTTGAAGGATCACATGAGAGCACTATGAATAGGTCAGACAGCTATTGCTGATCCTAAACAATCTGTCAACGACTGTCTTCATAACAGGCCATGTTATTTTTCTGATTCGGGGGTGACTTGGCGTGTCCCTCGCCTGCCCTCGGACAGACTGTTTGGTAGGGCAGCACACAGGCGTGTGTTCAGGCACCACCCAGCTGGTATTTTCCCTCCATAATGTCTAGGGCTCAGTGTGCCACTGTTTATCAGTTTGGATAAAATCAATTGCAGTGAGATTGTTCATGGTGAGGAATAATAAACTTTTGAACTTTTAAGCATTTTAAACACTGGTGAACTGTAGAACAACTCCTGAAGAGAAGTTCTGCGAGGCAGGATATAGTTTGAATTACGGAGTCTTACGAGATCGTTTTTTGGTCCTTGTCTATTAATCGCTCTCTGCAAAGAAGGTGAAAGAGAAATGACGGTGTGAGGGCTAAAAGAGACAGCATGCTGCTATAAACAAAGAAGGGTGCAGAGAACATCTTGTCAGGCCTATTTTTCCTTGAAGCAAAACTCTTTAACAGCTGCATCTTTTAGTGGCTTGGGTGGCACGCTGAGAAAACGTACTTGGCTTTTTCATCCTTTGGGCACAAACCTTGGTTTCTGTTGAAAATGAAAACGAGTTTTGGTGGTTTCATTGGAGCAGACATTTGTCTGCATCACAAAACCATTCAGTCTGGCACCAGAGCTCGTCATTGCTTGAGTGGGGCCCAGCGCAGGAGAGCAGGGGTGTTGCAGGTCAGGGCTGCAGTCAGGACTGAGCGTTGAATGCTTGCCCAGTCAGCCCACTCTATCGGACTTTAGCCAGTGCTATTTACTTCGCTTTCAAGAGCATCTATTTCTCCCTGTCACTTTCTCTGTCTCTCTTCCTCACGCACACTTAAAGAACAAAAACCTCTTTTATACAGCTAAGCATTTAAAATAATTTTTCCAAGTCAGAAAGGGAGAGAGACTGGAAAAAATTACAGCACAAAGCTCAGCTTGCAGATGAACGATTGCCTTGTCATCCTAATGTCCCCCTTCCTTCCCTTAAACCTCACTGGTGAGTGGGCTGTAAGCAACAATATTGGCTGGGCTCTGGTGGGGTAGGTCTCCAGACCAGGACTTTCTGCTCCCTTTCTTTTATTGTACTGTTGCTTTTCTGTGGTAGCTCTTTCTGCTCTGTGGACACCAGATAAAGAGTGACTGACGTCAGAATTAAAAACATCTATCTACAGTTTATCTACCTGTCCTAGATAAATTAATTTATTTTGCCTGATATTAAGTTCTGCCTTTACAGCTATTTGCCTAAAAGAGATTTCTCCTAGAGACGAAATCCTAGTCTCCAGGAGTCTAGGATCCTAGTCTTTCCTGGAAGGGTAGCACAGCAGGAGAAATGTTCATTCCAAATTCCAAGAACCCAGTAGAAAGTAGAGAATAAGGATTTAAGACATAAAGTTACCATGAACACTGTAGACATACCCAAGCCTATTTTATTCAATTGAGTTTGGCTCTGGGCATCTCTCTTCTGCTGGCTGGACCTGACTGTGGGCTTGCTGGCAGTGCTGCAGGCAGTGCTGTGCCCTCATGCTCTGTTTCCAGTACCAAGATGGTTCTGTTGGGCGCAGTCGAAGTCTGTGTTATGTTGCAGTCTGCTGTGGAGGCATACCTTAAGCACTCATACACATTGGGGCAGCTGCAGCTGGAGTTACAAATACACTGTGAAGCTCTTGAAGACCCCATGTGCCTCTGAAAATGGAACTTAAGTCTTGCATTATTATGTGGTTCTACAAATGTTATCCCAGGAAAAAGGCAATTTAAATTCTTTGAATTTAGTAGGCTGTTCATCTACATAATTTTTCCATCTAAAAGTGTTTTACTAAAGCTACTTTGAGCAAGAAAACTCTACATCTGAAATACCAGCTTTTGGTAATTGGTATTTTTGGTATTATGGAGAAGTGGGTGATTGCTGATTGAAATGAGACAAAGCAGTATGTCCTGAACTGAGGGAAAGAGCTCTGTCATATGTTTCAGAGTGGGAAGCTCTATTTCCTGTTTTGCCGTGTGAGACTTGGTTCTCCTGATGCACATGTTCCACTCCAGTTGCCCAGCTATTGTCTTCTTCATGTGAAAGATGACCCCTTTGTTCCAATACATTGGGTATTTGTGATTCCAAGTAGAGACTGGTTTCTGTCAGCAGTCTTTTTTGTATCTAAATCAAGAAATGAAAAGGTAACTAATATTAAAAGTGGGGGTAAAACTATTTTTTTTTCAAGGAGTACCTAGCTTGTGAAGTTGGGGTGAACAAAGGGCTTGCTGCTGAGTGACTTCCTGAGAACACAAGAGTCTAAGGCTGCTGCTGAAATTTGGACTAAAAGGAGGACCAACTGTCATTCTTTAGTACTTCTAGATATGAAAGACAGAAATTTTATGTGCTTATGAATATCCTTCAGGATTAACTTGAGCCAAAGGCAGTAAAAGCAGAAGTTGTTCTGTCCTCCTCCTCTTATTTGTCAATATACTTCAGTCATGGCCTGTGATAGTCTTGGTATCCCAGTCTTGTGGTGTTTACATAAACACTGTCAACACACAAGTTCTGTGCTGGTTTTCTGTCATGCAGATAAATACCTTTCAGAGTTAGGTTGAGGCCACCAAACTCTTTTCATCTGTACTTTTGCTCAGAGTTGTGAAATCTTAAAACTGTAGCATATTATGCCAGTATTTACCTAACGACAGTCTTCCAAAGCATTTCTCCTACATATAAATCAAAAGCTCCAATTCTCTTCTTCTGTTACACATAAGCCAGAAGTAAGTCTTTCAAGGAAGACACTGTTCCAAAGAAGATTAAAATAAATCTATGTTATTAGAAATCTTCAGGAACCAGGACTGGTTTCATTCAGTGCTGACAGTGACTGCACAGGGATACATACATGTTCATGTTGGATTAGTCCTACTGCTGTAAAAATAGCCTTGGACACATTGGCAGTAAGAATCTAATTCTTGGTCTTCCTTTTGACTATGATCCAGTTGATTTGCCAAATGCACCTACTCTTCTATTTGACCAATAGCCAAGAGAAATTATGTCCTACAGTTTTTTCAGGTGTTACAGTGAGATCTGTTTTTCAGTAATTATTGCACATGGTTTGGGGTGATGGACCTGATCTCCATCACTGTTATCTCAATTTGCTCAGGAAAAAATGTTTATGCTACTTGAAAGCAGGAAACTTCATAGCAATTCTCAGAGCATCTCGAAAGCAAATCTAGTAACATTTAGGGACTTTCTAGGATTAGTTAAAATCTACCACGCAGTAGATGCAATAGTTTTCGAAGTAATAACTGTCTTTCCTTTAAAAGCATTAGGTATTCATATTGTAAAATGAAGGTGAACTGAGGTTGCATTTGTCGGATTTTGTGTTGTAAGAAGCTATGGAGACTTCAAGGTGCATCATTTGGTTTTCTGCATGCAAAAAATGCCAAAGTATTTTTGTAGGAAGGCGGGTATTCTGCTGGATTATAGGAAGATCCACTAGGTACTAAACACATAAAATAAAACAGAGACAGAGGTTTGTAGCTGATAAGCTGCTGCTTTAGTACAATTAACTTGAAAAAAAGTCTGCATTAAAACCCAGGTTCTCTGTTAGTGTCTCTTCAACAGTGTCCCAGTTCAGATTGACACGATGGGCGGTGTATGACTCCCAGCCAAACATCTTGTTAAATACTTGCAGGATTTCCCACAACGGATCTTACTTTAATCAAATAATTTAACCTTTTTTTTTTGTAAGTACAATAGAAGGGCAGGGCTTGTGTTTACAGAGTATTCAGTATGGAAATCCTGTATTAATTGAGGTACGTTTACTTCACTTAGGACAGTGTCCACATAATAACTCTTTAAATAAAAGGCCTTATGCTGTTGTCTCTTCCAGGGAGGCAATCACGTGCAATGTTAACCCATCACATACAGAAAATTATGAAGAATTAGCTTTAGAGATGTACAGTGTAGGCAGTAGAGATGTTCCTAATTAACAAAGATGATTTTAGGGGTGATATTCTCATAGTGAATGTAAAAGAGCATAATTTATAAAAAGTATTTTTGTCCCTGTGGAAACTGCTAAATAAAGAGGCTGTGTCTTTCTCAATCTATTTCAAGAATGATTAGCAGGAGCAATACCAGATGTTGTTTTTTTGTAATATCATGGATTCATACGACTTGTGACTTAAATTACTGTCTTTCTAAGGTAGCAGCTATATTTTCTGTGAGTAGACACAATGTACTTCTACTCAGCCCTGTGCACAATCTAGAGCTTTTATGATTAACAGTAAAGCATTTAGAGTTTCACGTAAAGAGTATATAAAAAGTAAAGATAATATTATTACTTGATGATAATATTACTACTCAGTAAAAGGTAACCAGAATTGTGCTTCCCTGAATTCTTTACTTTATTGTGCCAGAAAATACCAGCATCAAAATAACACACACACAGAAGAATTAACAGTCAACATTTTCCTCCACAGCAAGTTGGAAATTACATGTTACTTCTAAGTTTAATACAGTGAAATCTTTTTTCCTTTTTTTATTGAATTATAACTCTGCTATGGTTGAAAATATATTCCTGCCAGTGTATGAAATACCTGGCAAAAGGGGTGTTCTAGAACATTTTAGGTGAATGTAGGTCAACACAAAGAATCATACAGTTGGAAATATTTTCCAGTGTTTATGTTCAGATGTTGAGACCTGTCTGGATCCTCTCTATTTGCATGTGTTGGGGTTATAGGCAGTCCGGCTACATTCCACGTTGATTTATATAAATATATTGCAGATTATTAACCTCCAGCCAAATACTAGAAAATTTCACTTTTCAGGAAGGTTTGTGACTTCTCACAAAGCTTATTTACCATGTACAGGGCCATGTACACCCCATTAAGGGAATCTTAGAAAATGATATTTGTTTTTACAAGAAATGTACCAACACATTTTCTCTTACAGTCACTGTGTTACCATAATAATTAATGTTTGTTTGTTCAGATGATGATTACAGGTGAAGTACAGATTAGTCTTCAAGTAGAGGTAGGATGACAGTGATTCCATATTCTGAAACTCTGGTTACTTATTTATTACTGACTGAAAAGCTTCCTTAATCTAAAATAAATGTATACATTTTCAGAATATGGTGGCTAATAAACAATTTTTCAGTGTCAGACCAAAGATTATTTAAGAAGTGCTATCAAATGAGAGCACAACCTTACCATGGTAAATGTCAAGTGAAAAAGACTGCTTTCTTAAATCCAAATTACATTCTTCCCAGATGGTTATGCCAATTCTAGTGCTTCCTTCTCTTGTGAAATACATTGAGATTTAAGGTAAGAAGTAGAATCTCAGTGCACGGTCTCATGTACATGTTGTCCTTCTCTGTCAGATGTCTTCTGGCAAAAGAAGGGACCCCAAGGTTTTGTAAGTGATCAGTTGTCTTCAGATCCTACATGTAAAGCTTTCAGTCCTTGAACAAACAACAAAAATATTACTTGATGTTACCAGAAATCCTGCACTTCTTAATTCTAAGAAAGCAATTCTAAGGAAGAGTGCAAAAGATGAAAGTACAACAACATGATGTTTGAAAAAATAAACCATAGTATCAACACTGGTTTGGTCTGTTATCAATGATAGATTCTTCAGTTTAACTGTCTAAGACTTTTTTCTCAGTTAACTCCATTTTTTAAATCTACTGTCACCTGTTAAAAGTAGTGATTCTTTTTTCTGCCTCGCCTCAGAGAGAAACGTGATCTGATCTTGGAATATAAAATTAAATGAATAAGCACATGAGTTAAGTATGTGAGCAGGTAAGAAATGCCCTTCTGACTGTGTAGATGATTTCTTCTTAGTATTTTGTAGAAGTGGGACTTGAGAAAGGATAGTGAAAATATCACCGGTATGACTGTAGGTCTGAAGCACAGAAAGATGGGCATATGTTTTTGAAAAAGTTCGAACTGTGGTTAAAGCTGGCATGGTAGATGAAGTGGAGAGGATGAGAGAAATCCTATTTAGAAACAGAAAACAATAGAAAATAGAGTAATCAGATAGGAATGTGGTATTATGAAGAGCTTTTGGTGTTGTGCAACCAGGTGAAATGATAAAGAAGTTCCAGTAAAAGAGTGACCAAAAGTGATGAAAAAAGTAGTGACTACTTGCGCACGAAGCTTTTTTCTGAACTGTATACTGACTGAAGGTATTCCTTGTGTCCAGAAATTCGCAAGAGAAATCAGTGAAAAAATTCTGTTTCTGCTGAAGGAGATCTAATTATAAAGCTATGTAATGGTATATGTGGAAATTATGTGGAAAGAAACTGAAGGTGCATGCAAACACTCTGTGTATTTTTTTTATATTTCCAACTGTTTATTGGTTTTTTTTCCTAATACCTATAAGTGTCGGAGCCTAGAATGTGGATAAATACCACATAATTTTCTGTATTAACTTGGGTTGCTGTGTCAAAAAAATAAATTCTTTTCATGTAATTATTTTGCATTCAACAACTGATGAGTTCTTAAAAATTAATCCTATTCCCAAATTCACAAGTGAAAGACTAGTGAAAGGTAATTTTGGTGTATCAGCTGTTACTTGATGAATCAAGAGCTCAAAGATTGGTGTACCTTCGGAAGGCTCTTTTCCTTTCTGTATACTGTAAGGAATTTAAATAGACATGCTTGAGATTCAAGGTATGGCTGTACTGGTACCTGTATGCTTACCTCTTCTGTTCTTTTCCTCTTCTCAGATTGTTTGATGTATGCACCGTGTCACGAACAGACAGAGAGACAAAGTTAACATTAGTGTTTGAACATGTGGATCAAGACTTGACTACTTACTTGGATAAAGTTCCAGAGCCTGGAGTGCCTACTGAAACTATAAAGGTATTTAAGGAAAAAGATTTTAGGAGATAATATTTCAGAGATAAATCAGAGAGACAAACAGTGTTCTGATCCCATAGAATTTTGTTGCATCAAAATTGAGTAGTGCCTACTTGGGACATGAACTGCAGCGCAAAGTAACAGATATACAGTAATTTCACGACTATAAGGCACACCCTTTTGACTAAAATTTTGGCCTGAACCTGGAAGCGCACCTTGTAATCCAGTGTGCTTAATGTAATGGACAAAGTTGTGAAATTTGCCGAATCAGAAGTGTGAGCTGCAGTGGGGGGGGCGGTGCCGCGTGAGTGCCGAATTGCGAGGTGGGGCAGGAGTGGGCGGCCGCAGCCGGCAGGAGCCGCACGGGGAGGGAGGGAGCTGTCGCCAGCCCCGGCCACCGTGAAGGGAGGGAGGGAGCCAGCGCCGGCCCCGGTCGCCGCGTGGGGAGGGAGGGAGCCGCTGACCCCGAACCGCTGCGAGCTGCAGCCGCCCTAAGCTGTGCCTCGCCAGCCAACGCCAGAGGCGGACGGGAGTGCCGAGGCCCACGGCACGGGGAGGGCGCCTGGGGCTGCGTTTAAAGGCTACGTCAATCTGTGGAAAATGTTTGCAAATTGAGCACCTGCCAGTAATTCGTTACTACTTTGTTGCGCGCAGTGCAGCTCCTCGCTGCAAAAAAAATGTGCGCCTTATAGTCCGGTGCACCTTATATAATGTACAATGTTGCGAAATTTTCCGACTCCCGGGGATGCGCCTTATAATCTGGTGCGCCTTATGGTCGTGAAATTACTGTAATCTCTTCATGAAAATACTGCACTTGGTGTTTTTATTCCTCTTTCAGAACTCTACATTTACTGAATCTCTGCTTTTTTACCAAATGTAGCATTCAAACACAGGCAGGACAAGGACCTGTTGGAGCAAGTCCGGAACAGGGTCGCCAAGTTGATTAGAGGGATGTAGCACTTATCTTAGGAGGAAAGGCTGAGAGAATTGGGATTGTTCAGCCCAGAAAAAGAGAGGGCTTAGAGGTGACCTAATTGCAACCTTCCAGCACCTAAAGGGAGCCTACAAGAAATATGGAAAGAGACTATTTACAGGAGCATGTAGTGACAAGAAAAGGGGGAGTGGTTTAAAACTGAAAGAGTATGTTTAGATTAGATATTAGGGAAGAATTCTTTACTGTGAGGGTACTAAGGCAATTGGTTGCCCAGAGAAGTCATGACTGCCCCACCCCTGGAAGTGTTCAAGGACAGGTTGAGTGGAGCTCTGAGCTACCTGGTCTAGTGAAAGGAGTGTGGCAGTGGGATTTTTAAGGTGTTTTCCTATCCAGTAACCTCATTCTATGATTCCATGATTCTTTGAAATCATTAAGAATGACCTTTACTTCCAGCTGCAAGCAGATTATTCTGTTACTGTTTAGGCAGAGACTACTTGAACCTTCCCTTAAAGGTGAAGTGCTGGATATTGTTAGAATGGATAAAATAAATCCTATGCTCCTTATCCCTTTTCCTTTGCCTTTTATTTTCCCAAGAGATTGCTTTTGTTTTATGTCCTTCTTGCCAGGAGAGTTTTTGTACATTCTGAGAGCAAGAAATGTTCATTGTGCAACCTGTGGTGTGCTCTGCAGAGAATGAGCTGAAGGGTGGGGAGAGTAATGACCAGTTGTTACAGAAGCTAGGAAGGTTCTCAGTAACTGGGAGGACAAAAATGAAGTTTTATTGTTGTGTTATCTCATATTCTGCATATGTGAGGGAGGACCCCTACCTAGGGTAGAATGTGCTAGCATTATTATTAATAAAATGCATATGGCAACTCCTCTGCTTTTCTGAGAATTTCACAGCAAAGTGCCACATTGAGAATCATAGGTTGAAGGGTCTGACAAAAAGTTTATACCTGGAAAGAGAAGCAGAGGGATTGATGTTCCTACATTTTGACTGTGCTTCTTTACCATTTCTTTTGATTTTTTGATTTTTGTGAGGAGAAATAATGTATGCTTTCAGAGATGCACTCTCTCGTATAAGTACTTTCTGGAAGTGTAATGTATCATCTTAGTCCGGAAAAAGTCCCCAAGGAGGAAACGAAAACATGAAAACAGCTTCAAACTTAGGAGATGTTTGATCTTTCAGTATAAAATTAGAACTAAAGCAGATAAAGATATATTCACTGGTGTCAAAGTCACATATGTATAATATCAGTCAATTCCAGCAGCCATGTTTTTAACCAACTGTAGTAGATAAAATTTTTGAAAAATGGATGCAGCTTTGATTCAGTCAGAAGAAGACTGGAATGTAGCTATTATATTGTAGGACTATTTTATTATAATGCTACTAAGGTTCTATTTTCCTCCTAGGACTTTGAAACTACTTACATGAACTGTATTTCATCTTAAATAACATTGTGAAAATAAGATACAGGGTGATTGGCGTATTATCTAACTAAATAAATGTATTGAAATTGATGGGAACTGAAAGACCAAGCCTCTGAAATCTCAGTTTGAAGTATCTTTTGATCTATGTTTCATTTAAAGGTAATACAAGACATGAGCACTGTACTAAAAATTCTATTCTGAAATTGCACTATGAGACTGTCAAATATATGTTTGAATATACATTTCATGGAGATTATATACTGATGAAGGCAATCATTGCGCTTGCATTCAAAAAACACTCTTCTGCAAACATGGTTTACTAGTTAACTCAGTTGCTATATCTCATAGTTTGGCACAATAAAGTAGAAAAGCCACACAGAAAAAAGAGGAGCTATTTTGGTCTTTTATGTACAGTGGAAGTTCCACTGCAACCAGTAAAATTAGTAACCGTAAAATTGAGCTTGTGGTACATAATCTCCTTTTAAATGGGTGAGGAAAAATGTAAAATTGCTGTTTACTTGGTCATCACTGTTGATTTCAACATTTTCACAGTAGCTGATGTGTTTTTTCTTGAATCATGTTTGGCACAGGAGAAGAGATAGATTCTGTTAAGTTGCACCCTGTTGCTTCATGTTTATGTCAAAACACCCGGTTTATGGAGGTACTTTTGCTGATAGTCAGGGAAAGGTCTCACATGAGGAAGGATCTCAAGGCTTATTTTTAGTATATTTCAAAACCTTTGTAATTATACAGTCTTTATGAATATTCCTAATAGAAATTGAAGCAAAACGTACTTTTCGTGGCTGCAGGAAAATACTACAATTTTGTAACACCTGAGCATTTAACCTAGAGCATATACATCGTTAAATGACTAATCTGACTTTTTATAGTTTGGCTTTTGAGGTTAATATGGATTTATTTGTACTTCATTTATTTTCCAGAATTGCAGACAATTTGTGTAGAGTATTTCTCCTCACCACCAGTACAGTACAAAACAACTGCCAGTATTGTAAGACCATCTGTTAAAGTTCTGCATGTGTCAGCAGCACAGAAGTGCCAAACGAGCCAAGCTCTGGATAGCTTGAAGTTGAAGGATCTAATATACCTCTTTGGCACTGTGGTGTAAAATCAACAGTTGTTAGTGGGCCTTGAATGACATAAAATGATTATGAGAGAGGTGTCAACCCCAAAGATCTTTTCTGTGTGAATTGACTACCATCATTGCATAACATTTAGGGAAGGGAGGCTCAGCTTTTGCTGGTTTGGGCCATGCTGGGGTTTCTGTTTACCAGCTGTCAAGAAATAAAAGTGACACTGGCACAATTTTGAGAACTTCCTTTATGTTTTGCAGGCAATCATCAGACTGTAGCAGTTCAGAGAAATGAACCATCTTGATATTTAAACACCACTAGAGCTTTTGCCTTAATGCTGCTCAGCAATGCCTTTCTAATGCGTAAGGCCCTGCAGTAGAAGTCACCCCAGAGGGTGTTTCAGGAGGATACAACTGGTGTCCTAATATGATAGAAGAGAAATTTCCTATGAGACATTGCCTGGCAGTGGGAATACACACCCACAGTGTAGAGCAGACATGCTCACTTCCCTTTTCTGTCACTAGGATTGTGAATGCTCTTGTCCTTCTCTGAGGCTCTGACTTCTGAGTTCTAGGTTGTTCTGAACGGAGGAATTTTAAATCTTTTCTGCTGAAACCCTTCCATTATTATTTAATGGGGTCTACTTTGAGCTAGAGGGATGGTGAATACTACTCCAAATACTTGTGGACATAGTGTTCACTTTTGAAAGAGAACCATATTCAGCCTTTAATCTATTTAATAAGCCTTTGTAACTGCTGGATTGTAGTCACACTCACACTTACTGGCTTCCTCTGTCAGAGCTGATGAATATATGTTCCATATGGCAACATATATTGAATGAATCAGAATGGCATGAATCAGAATCGGGAATGACATCTTCCTTCTTTCCTCTCTACGTATCGTCTCCTCTTTTCTTCCAGGGATACTCTTTAATTCTAGGACAGTTTAAGTGGAAATTGAAGGTGCGAGTTCAGTTTCCTTTGGACACAGCTGTTAGTCATGCACAAGTCTTTGGTAACCTTAATGGTCTTAGCAGTTGAGCCTCTTGAGAGACTTGGATCATTAGGAGCTTTTTCTAGTTGACATAAGAGTAGTGGAAGTGGGAATGACACGTCTGCCGCAGAAAGATGATTTTCTTTTAAACAGTTAACAGATGACTAAAGCATTTTGATGTCTTAGCCTTTGGGACTGAAGCATGTTTAAGCTCCATAGCCATATTTTGTTCTGATGCTTGTGAGACTGGCATGGTTTTTTTGCTCCTGAGTAATTTTGATATAGATAGGTTATTATAACACTAACTACATTTTTCATGTGGAAATCATGTGCATGCAACCAAGAGGGTATTTATTGATCTAAGATACTGCAACATATTTAATAATACATAGCTTTAAATTAATCTATGCGTGTGATGGCTTACTATATAAAGCTGCACATTAAGTTGTTATAGAACGGTTCCTTGGAGTTCCTCCCATTAATTTTTTGCTGCTGGACTAAAGAGTCTGTAAAAGTGAGAGGGCACAACAAACTGTTACTGAGATTCTTTAATTTTATTAATGAATAAAGTTAACTTTGTGAGGTAATGTCATTATAAGTAGATTTGTGACTTCTTGCAATAATTTTCTTACACAAATTCAGAATTTAGGCTACATGTGCTAAGTGGGCTGTGTGTGTTTCAATCTGACAGTCAGCACAGGAGGAAGCAGAACAAAGGTTTCCAGTACAGCAGGTGCATATGTTACCTATCATGGAATGCTGCAAAAGCTGGGAATGTCCTTTTACCCAGGCCTGTGATTCCTGAATCTTCATGGTATTCCCTCCAGCCCTGAACAGGGCAGCCAAATCACAAGTGAACAGGGTTCAATGTATATGCTTTTCTCTGTTGTGTCCTGGTTCCTCAATGAATGGCTTCTGTGGATATTTTTTGGATATTTACTTCCTTGCATAGAAAGCTGATATACTCATCTGATTTGGGTATACAGATTTTGGTATTCAGCTGCCTAAAATTTAGAAAGTACAGCAGTGAACCTAATTCCCTTTTGTGCCCTTATCAGATAGTGGCCCATAAATTGAATTTTTAAATATTAGCCTCAGTCATGGAATACATGTTATTGTTGCATCCCTGTGCATGTCCTTAGCTTATATTACCTGCTATTAAACCAGGCAGACTGATCACATCTTTGCAAGACTCTTAGAAAATTAATATGAAGGTGCTGTTTCTCAGAAAGCAGACCAGTGTTCACTGTTGTGAGGTGAGTCAGCCGTATGCCATGGTTGTACCTACTCAGTTGATCACGTATGAGATGTGAAGCAGATGTCGCACAATCATACAGTTCTGAAAATAAAGCAAGATATTCCAGGAAAACAGATTCACCAGTACTGAGAGTCTTCAGAGTGTGGCTGCATTTAACAACATCAAAGTTGAAAACCACTAAAAAAAAAAAAGTGCTTGAATTAATAAGAAAGATACTAACAGAAGAGCTGTTATTATCGTTTTCCTGTCAGTGCTTTTATGGTAAAGAAAGAAGCAAAACTTAGTGAGGAATTTGGAGTGTACAAATAATGGATCAGATCCCGAACTGATACTAACAAGTGTAAATCCATTAGCTTCAGTGAAATTATTCCCATTTACAGCTGCTAAGGATTTCATTTTTGTGGATTATTTTGCAACAAATTTTGTTCTGAATCTGTATTATAAATTAAGGAAGAGTTGTCAGTAAAAATAAATGAAAAAAAGGGCTGAACTGATACATCATTGTGGGAGAAATACTTTTTTTCTTTCTCTGTTATCCTGCTATTAGGGGTTAGATTTCTGCATGAAGAGTAGGAGAGAGATTAGGTGTCCTGCACAAGCTCTGAAGGAACTAAACATTAAAAAACGGATATTCTCCAGAGTGGTTGCTCCCTCTGTTGTAGGTGGTGTAAATTCTTTCCCATACTGTGCTGCATAGAGAGGCAGAGCCACATCTCCTCTGGCTGGTAGCAGGTAGCCATGTACCAGCTGACCAAGTGGTTAAGAGTCATGACACTGTGAAAAAAGGGACTGCTGCTCACAGGGTGTTATGCAATATAGTCTGATATCTTTGTTACTTCTTTAGCTTGGACCTTTTTACTGTTAGTGTGCAGCTACTGATTTTCATTATGGTGGCATTAAATAACTTCGAATTCCTACCATTTCCAAATTCAAATGCAAACTTTTTCAGTCTGATAATAATGTATAGTTGATTTTTGCAGTGCTGTAGCCTAGGACTGCTCAGACCTCCATTGCTTGGAAACTGAGAGCTCATAAAAATGTGAGGCACTCCAATAATTTTAAATCACTGTGTCCTGACTGGAGTGATTTAAGATCATTGGAGCGCTTCACATTTTTTCAGTTGTTCCAGTTTGGAAAGCAGTCAAGCAACACTGGAGCATAATGCATGAAAGCAACCTGTCTGAAATAATAATTTTAGTCTTTCAAAACAATGACACTGAATTAGAAATGTCACTGTGAAATGATGTCTATCAAGGGTTCTGTAAATAGACATCTCAACCTACTTTTCTTTTGTAGTCCCTACTCTCTAGGCAGCTTTGCAGTCCAGTAGGCCCCTAAGGGACACATCCTTTTTGAAGACAGAAGGAAGCTATTGTTTTCAGTAGATGGAGGGCCAGAAATCATCTTTATTAAGAAAGTCAGAGGAAATTAAGAAACTGAAGAGATTCTGAATTCTGGGCAGGGAAGGAGATTGAGTCTTGGTAGAACGGATTTATGATCAAGTCATTGCAAAATTGCAGTATTACAAACACTGGAAGTGAAATGTTGCTATCAACTCATTTAATTTCTGTTAATTTGGCAGAGCTGGACGTGGATGTGATACATAAAAAAGTTTATGGGTCGTACTGATCTGCATTCCCTTGAGACGCTCTGAGATTATTAATGACGCTGGTTTTTTGCCACTGGAACATCGGTGTGGTACCAATTGCTATGTGAAGTGCTTTGATGACACTGAAAGAAAGGGAGCACGTGGTGGGAATAATTGTCAATCAGGTACAGAAGTGGGGCTGAGCTGCCAGGCAGCATGTCATAGACAGTGCCACGCTGTTTTAGATCCAGCCAGTGAGAGTTCCTTCAAGTGGAGGGGAGTATTTTTGAGATGCTTTCCTTTGTCTGATGGTGGTGGTGCACAGGCACAACTTGCTGTGCAAGCACATCCTGCCTCAGTGATCAGAAGTGTCACCCATGTTTCTAGAATCTCTCTTCATCAAACATGATATGCCACATTTAAAGCAATTAAGAAAAGCCGTGGCAGCTGATGGTGCACATAAAGCAGTGGCAGAAAAATAGACTGAAATGTTTGGATTTACCCATGTTCTGAATTTGTTTACAATCCATATTCTACTTTTGACAAGTAAATTGAAGGTTGGACTGCAGCAGATGGGAGGTAAAGAGAAGGCATTCTAAGAGCCATTCTTGATTTTTGCAGGGGCAGATAAGAATCACTTTCTTAATAGTAGTTGCTGCACTGGAAGGATATCAGTCCCCTGTGCATACACCCACAAAGTTGTACTTCATCCCAAAGCAAGCACACAGAGATGGGGAGAGTAGACAGTAGCACAAATTGTGACGAGGTAGATACTTGGGAAAACTGAGCAACATATTTTTTATTATTGAACTCAGGATTCTAAGGGTGGAACTCAGCTGATCTGGGACAAGAAGCATTGTAGCAGAATATGTTTACCATCTCAGTCAACCCAAGTTACTGCAGCTCAGATTCTCTAAACTAGAATATTTACAAAGTGTCTATATTTGCTCACAGCAATTATAGAGCTATAGTGGTAAACAATTCAAAAGTTGGCCATGGGAAACTCATAGCTAATAAAAGATAATATAGTCATCAAGTAAGTTATTTTTCCATATAACTGTTTTCTCTATTCCACCCCAAGAGAAATTTAATACTTTTGGACTAACTGTATGCACTGGTTTTATGCCAGTGAACAGGCAAGTTATTGTATCCAGTAAAAATTAATTTGAAGCATGTTACTTTAGTGGCATTCTGATTTAATCAAGATATCTTTTGTTTGTTTCTTTGCCTCCATAAAAGATGTATTTACCTTATGCCAGAAAACGAAGTCCATACAAGTGGGCAGAGATGGAATTTTTTTGTAAGACATGTTTTCATATGTAGAATGTAAAGTCAGCTTAAAGAATTTTCAATTATTTATAACTACATAGACACATAAACACACATACATATATAAATGTGCATTGTAAAAGTCCTCCAACATATTTGCAGAAAAAAAAAACATTGCTATTTGAGTGAGAGAAAGGGAAACTATGATCATCACTCTACTGTCTCCAGAGTTCATTTTGTCAAAATAGGTGTGGCCCAGAAAAAGCCAGAACTGGCAATGTAGAGTCTTAAAGAGTGTGCAGATACTTGAGGATTAGCACCAGTTTTCCTGCTGTGCCTAGAGAGTGGTTTGGTGTATATTGCCTTTACATGTATACATATGAAAGCACACTACACGTACGTGTACAAGCACGTACACTTGTGTAGGTATGAAAATATATATGTGTATATATATGTATGTATGTGTGTGTATATATACAGACTTGTAAGTGCTGATTCCCAGAGTCCATCCAATAGCTCATCACCCAAGACAGCTGAGCTGTTACATTCATAGGGAAGGAATAAAACCAGACCCAGCTGAAGCTGTGCCTCTCCCTCCTATTCAGTGTGTCAGATGAGAGACACATGGAGAGAGCCCCGGTCCCACCCGCCCTTGTGGGTACCAGAGCAGACACGGTTCCTCCCTGCTTCCTGTCCTCGGGCCATCAGCCATGAAACTGCAGAGAAGCACCCGCCGGGGGCATCAGCCAGCTACATTCAGCTGCTGGAGCAACCAAGCCAAAACCTCTTGACACTCAGAGCTGCTTTCAGTGATTTCAACTCCATGTTCTCTGCCTGTGCAATTCCTAGTTTTTGGTCTCTTTTCTCCTTAATTTTTTCATCTCACTTTCACTTCATATTTACACAGTAAAGTACTCTTCTGTTCTTTCCCTTCCTCCGGAACTTTTCTGTCCATTACTTTTCTTTCTGTTTTGCCTGTGTCCACCTGACTACTCCCATTAAAATGTAGCATCCTGGAACTGTCTCACTATTTCTCCACCTGGGGTCTGTCTTGTCCATTTTATTTGTGAGCTTTTAATGGAAGAGGCTGTGTGAAAAGCCTTGACTTTGGTGCCCACCATAACAGGTCCTCCTTTTTGAGTGGTCTTCACACAATATCTTGTTAAACATGAGTCATGATAATCAGATGCTACAACAGCATTATTTGTGTTAAACAGTGCTTCTCCACTGCATTGCAGTTTCCCCACCACAGTCACTTCACACATTTACACAACTGCTTCCTTTATATATCAGTGCTCTGTAATCAGCGTATGGTTCATGTTACAGGTTTCTCAGGTTTCAAAGTGAAATAAAATGAACTTCCTTCCATTTTGAGATTATCCTTTTTAAGAAGTCCAAACAAAAGACACACATTATTGGTAAATTCACAAGCAACTGCCAGAAGACAGAAAATTCAGAATGGAAGCACGAGTGAAATAACAGAAATACTGTTTGGTGCAACAGCAAGGGAAAATATTTAGAAATCTTAATGATTAATTCATTTGTAGTTTTAATAAATCAGATGTGGTTTTGTAGCATTAGCCAATGTTGGTACTCCAAACACAAATCCTTCACAGAGGGTCAAATCCTTCTGTGTGTAACTCTGGGGTTCTCAGGGTTTTCTTCTAAGAGTGAGTATGGAACAATGCTGTTAGCAGCAGCAGGCAAGCAGTCTTTCATTTGTTTTATTGCAAAGCCTGAATCTGTCCTTCATTTTTTTTATTGGAAACCTTATCCAAAGACTTACAAACGTCACTATTTTAGGTTCTTTTTACTTCTCCTTTACTGTTACAGCTATACAGTACTAACACATCTCTACACATAGAACATTTAAACTGATGCTGTAATATATACTTGCACTTTCTGGTTCAACTTCAGCCCCAAAGGAAAAAACCCAAAGGGAGCAGAGACTCTCCTTCAGCAAAACTTTCAAGTTTCTGCTTAATTTTATGTCAACAGATTGCTCTACTATTAAAAATGAGGTTGGAAGACTGAAATAGAGGAGCTAACAGAGGAGAATCAGTTGTTGTACTGAGCTACTGACCTGATGAATTCTAAGGTTAGAACAAAGAAGAATTGAAACCATTGTTTCCTTAGTCTCAGATTAGTCATAAAACATGTGTTTTGCTTGTGTTTAAATGCTTTGTCAGAGTGAAGAAGTAGTCTTCCCTCAAAACTTACATGTAAGCAGTGCCTGTGCATTTGGAACTAGACTCCTGACTATTCACAAAAATGTGTCATAGCTGGTCAGCATGGTAAATTGACTCAGTAATGGCAAAGGGCTCCAAGGATCACAAGGTTTGGTGGACTTTTTTGTTTATATCTGTTTTTCATTAATATCATAGCTGTTGTGTCCACAGAATATCCTATTTGCCTTCTTTGAAAATAATCACCCTTGAGAATTCCCATTTCCAGGAAGAAGTAGTATTTTACCATTGTGACCAATTCAACAAATGCCATCACATCCTGTCTTTATTAATGTTGAGCAGTGTCTTATACCTTAAAGGGTCCTTTGAAATTAGTGGCTTAATTGAAATAAATTTACTGCTCAACAGTTTTCAACTGCTCACTGTTTTCACTGTTACTAAATATGTGACTTGACAAACAACGCCATTAGTATTCTAAAAGTATTCTAAAATGTCCCACTTCTTTTGTCTATACAATAGGAAGTATTGCACTGTAACTTTAAAATACCAAAAATAATCAAGAGGACATGTTAACCATCTCTTAAAGAGTGCTTAAATTCCAAGCCAATAAACTCAGCTGCTGAATTTTTGTCCTTTGTTTTAGGCTGTGATAGTTCTGTTGCATAACTACAATTAGGAAACTTCAGAACACTCCAAAATGTTACAGTATTTTGTGGATGGAAATGCAGGGTTGTATTTAATTTAGTTTTACAACAGGGAAGGGGCATTGAAATGGCAGCCTGTTACCTTTTTTTAACATCTAGTTCATGATTCATTCTAAAATACTCTTTCATTTGGAATTAACTTCAGATATTCCTGTTCTGACTAGCAGGGTAAATATTTTAGCAAGAGCTTTTTAGAGAGAAATTTTGACAGTAACATACTCCTCCCTTAGTGTTACAAAGGAATTACTTGCTATCCAAACCCAGAGTTGGCATTTTAATGGAAACAGTTCCAAAAGAATATGTAGAACATTACAAATGTAAAATGCAGTTAATGAGAGAGTATACAGATATCTTTCATGCATTTAAATAAAAATGTCTAAATTGAATTCTGAAAATGTCAACAGTGATCTCTGAGCCATATGCTTGTTATTACAATAGTATGTTGTGTATAGCTGTCATTCAGTGAGAAACAACACAGACCAAAAAGGAAAATACATATAAAAACATTAAGTTAGAGGAGAGACCATGTTACAAAGCATTTTGTGTTATGTTTTTGCCTTGCTTAGAAGATACCACTTTTTCTGGCTTTTTGTTTGCTCACATAATTCCTGCTGATGTCTAAAACACTTACTGAAGACATAGCAAAAGGAGAATAGAGGCCAAGCTGCGTGGGCTATAGCAAACCAAAATGCAGAGATGCATGCTTCACAGAGAGTTTAATATGAAAATAAACCACAGTTTCTTTGCTTGGTTTCTGGAGCAGAAAGTCGCAAAACAAGCAGAAAACTTTTGGTTCTTGATTAAATGGTTACTTTAGCTTCCTTACATCATCTACTCTTGAGTGTTTCAGACCCTAACTTCTGTTTCAGTTAAAGGAATTTATACCTAGCTTGACTTAGGTTTATCTCTGTGAAGCTAGGGCCTTGGAAAATATTTCAGAAGTAGTTTTAGCCTTATGTTTGTATTTTGTTCTTCTGCAAAAGTGGTAGAGGTAACCTTGATTTGCTAATTAGTGGAGTCACGCTTTATTGTGACAGAAAACTAAGAACAGTCCTTCAGTGAAAATAACAAAGACCTACCCCATGGTGATTGATGAGAATGTTGTACAAGTGAAATGAGCTGGAAAGTCATCATCTTGTCTTTTCCTTTGCCACAGGAAAGGCATAACAGAGAGATTTCTTTTCTTCTGCTCCTGATAAGGAATCTAACGAAGCATAAGGAGAGGTTACAGAGCATGGAAATGTGTCACACCCAGCTGCTCACTAGCTTGCAAAGCTGCAGTAAATAATACAGTTGCTATTTAATAAACAAAAGAAAACAGAAGTCCTTTGATAGTGATCCCTAGCCTCTCTCATTTGCCCTTCTCATTGCCCTTAATTGACTGTAGTTTTGGAATAACATAGAATTTGATATTGGATTGTATGATATGTAATTGTTTTCTTGTTGTTGATAGGGCAAACAAAAGACTTAGGTTTCTGGGACCTGACTCAGGCATACATGGTCCAGGTTGTCTGGATCATAGCTACTTTTTTTCTCATAGGTTCTCCATGAATAGTTACTGTAAAGACACACAGGAATAAATGTAGTTTTATTTTCCAAATTGCATAATTAATGGCATATTTTACTGCTTGTCACAGGTTACCCTTTTGAGAAGCAATGTTGCATTTGCCACAAGCTGCATTTTTCACATGCATCATTTGTGACACTTCACTTTCAAAAGACATATCTTCGAGGAAGCAGTTTGTTCCATTGATTGGATCTTTTTGCACACTAACTCCTAACATACCAGTGGCTTTTTATTGAAAATGTCTTAAGAGCTTGTTTTGTTTAGTGTTTGGGGAGGTGAATAGAGGAAATATCCTCTGCCTATGAAATACCGGAGGCCATGTTGTCCCTTGCCAAGAAGACTGTAAACTCTCACATTGCACCTTTCCTCTCACCCCCAAAGTAGAGCTGATTCTTGTCTATTGTGTTAACATTAAGAAATAAGTAGACTCAACGTTCAGTTGACGGTACCTACTTTTTTTTAGAATCAGTCCAGTGTTCAAAAGAAAACAAGGCAAGGTTTACACTAATGTGTGCTAATGTAAATCAGTGTCTGTTTGCTCGGAACTGG
The DNA here is from genome assembly GCF_009819885.2 of Catharus ustulatus. Taxonomy (NCBI): domain Eukaryota; kingdom Metazoa; phylum Chordata; class Aves; order Passeriformes; family Turdidae; genus Catharus; species Catharus ustulatus. The sequence continues at coordinate 24,466,354 of NC_046221.1, read as the reverse complement.
AGGGGCTGTGGCACATGTCACTTTGGAGAGAGGCTCAGCAGATGTGTGGAACCATCTCCCACTGCTGCAGCCATAGCGGACATCACAGTCACATCGCTACTGCAGTTTGTTATATCTGAAATCCAGAGATAGAATGCTGAGGAATGGTTGTAGCTGGTATCTTGCAGTGGCCTGCCTTGCGTGGTTATCACCTGGGCCGTGGGAGGCAGCAACCCAAAGAGATGGAGTAGGGCCACAGGCGCTATGAGTGAGTGTGAAGTGAAACAGTGTGCAGTGCTAGCATGACAAGAAGGGTCAGAAATGGGAATGGGGAAGGAAGGGGCAACAGGACTCATGAAGGGAGGAAAGAGAGATGTAAAAGAAAAGGTAAGAAATAAGAAAAGAAAGGAGAAAATGATAGACCATGTAAATGCTATAGAATGGGTAGCCATTCCCCTAGTCTGGTGCTAGCAGCAAACTTCTCATTCTTTCAGTGAAAACAAAAGTCTTTGTGTATATGCTCTATTCCTCTTGCAAAATGGATTCTCTTTGCCTTGTCTGTTCCCTTGCCTATTCCCTTTTTAAAGCTATTGGTTCAGGAACTGCTAATTCAAGTTAATAGAATTGCACAGTAATTGCTACTGTAAACATGGAGAGCAACTCGATCTGCTGAGTGCTTCCAAGAAATTGTTATCTTGTTTCCTACTGTTAATTCAGGTGTAGTAAGGCATCAGTACAATGCTCATGCTGAAGACTATTTCGAGAGCTGAAACAGTGCTATAACAGCATTGCAAAACCGTATGTAAAGGTCTTAGATGGGATTCCTGGACAAGCTGATTCCAGTAGGCCACTGTTCCCTCTCAGATTTTTTTAAAGCCTATTTTTTCCTGTGAATTGTGTAAAAATAAAATATTTCCTCTTCTAGATACCTTTGATTTTCTTTAAGCTTGTTAAGTCATTTAACTAGAAGCAAAATCTAGTTCTTTGGTGTATTTAACAAACATTAACTCGATAATCTTTGCAATGCTCATGAATTAGTTTACCATTATCCCTGAATTTATAATATGGAGCAAGAGAGGCGGCAAAGTTAAATGTACTCCTGTGACTAGAGCTGTGGTAGTAATAGACCCCAGTGTTGAGCCATTTTACAGTACTTAGGAGCATCATGATTCTTCTGCTGTGCCAAGTACTCTACAAGCAAAAAAAAAAATTTAAAAAAAAAATTGAAGTGACTTTTTAAAAGTCACATAGTTGAGTTTTATTTATTATGTATTCCCTGGAGAGATTAGGAAGGGATTGTGTTCTTTCCTCTGTGTTCACATGTTCACATCTTTAGTAAAAGCTGTTAACTATTTATTAAAGGAGTATCTAACTTTAGAGAATAGTAGTATTTTGATGCCTGGTGTCATGCTGACATTTTTGTCTTGGTGAAGGTTGGTTACATCTCTCTGAAGATGCAGTTGGTTCCAGTGACTGTAGGAGGAAAATGGGAATATTAAAAAGCAGTGAGACCATCTTAGGTCTTCAAAAATTGATGAGTAGTGTCACAGTAACTTCATTGGACTTCATTGTGCCTAATATGAGGCCATCTTCTTCCTCAGCATGCAAGTGCCATTCATGACTACACTGAATTCCTCAAAGTTTCTATGATGGAAGCCCTCAAAATTAGGTCCAGACTCTTTAGTAACCTCAGTTCCTAATCTGAGAAAGTGACTCCGCTGTCCAGCCACCGCCTTTTTCAGTGCCTTGAGCCCTGACGTAACTGTATAAGCCACAAATATATTTCCTTATATATTAGGAGATTGATCAGGCCTGTGTTATTGTAAGGTTAAACAAGATTTTCATCAAACAAAAATTGCTGGAATGAGTTTATAACTGTGAAGGAGCCATAGGAATTAAGTGCCCAGGTCTTACTGATTTAAAATGATGGTTGTGTTCCCAGTCTCTAGGATCCTATTGGCTGCTTTTTTTCTCAGTTTTAAAAAAAGCGTAACTTGTTTTCTTGTTGCCATCAGGTGTTTCATCAAGGGCCTATGCACTTTCAATGGCTACTATTTATAAAAGCAACTGAAGAGAGAAAATAAAGGAATAATCTTGAGCCTTTTGTGTCTAGCCAAGGATCTGACAGTTTCAAAAAAGTCTGGGCTGAAAGGTACAATGCTGCTTTGAGTGTATGAGATCTGATCATCCAGATCCCTTGGGATACTTCTAAAGGTTCATCCTTTGTTTTTATGTATCAGCATATAAACAAAATAGTGTAAACACTGCAGACAGATTCAATGAGACTTTCTGCAGAAATGTCAGTAATGTTGCCAAGGTGTTGACAGACCATTAGGAAGAGTAGTCTGTCATAAATCTCTATATATTTACATAATTTGAGTACTCCTTTGGACCAGAATCCATGTGGTCTGAACTGTTTGTTCATTATTTTGAGCACATCAAGATGTTAGTCTTTGTTCTGAGGTTAGTCCTTCTTGCACTTAGGTGACAGCATAGGCCAGTCATCTTCCAGGGCCTTCTGCATTATTTCTAATGTTATCTTAAGTTAACAGTCCCTAAGATAAATTTACAGGTTTACTCTGCTAAGATGCTTTACCACGTAAGTCCAAAGCTGCTTGTAAAGCATTTTTCTTGATGTATATGCACAGTGTTGTTTGAGCTTTCTAATCACTGACCAGCTGGCTTGTTAGTGAATAGAGCTGTGGGCCCCTTGCCACATTTCATGTGAGGTCTTGGCTGGGTGGCCAAGCAGGCAGCCTGCAGCCAGTGTCAAAGCAATTCAAGAGGTATTGGCACAGCAGTGTCCCCATTAATTTCTGCTTGTCACATGCTGTCATGCAAGTTACACCAGAGAGGAAATGACCGTTAAAAAAAAAAGTACGCTTGTGGCACTTGGTCCCCTCCAGACGTTATCCCCGAGGTTAAACAAGTGGATACAATTAGCTGCTGTCCACAGACAGCTGCAGGGAAGGAGAAGCTGAGATCTGGGCCCCACAGCAGCGTGTCCTTCCTGTTAGCAAGGAGTGTCATCTGTCAACATATGCCATGTTTTAACCCTTCCTGGAGTTTGAGGAAATTAGGAAGAACTGCTATGGCCAATAGCATGAGGAAGACGCTGGTAAAGAGCTGTAGTGCTGCTGGAGCAGCATTCTTCCTAGAGAAGAGGGTTTGTTGGTTGATACCTTTTCTCATTAGGACTCGTGTGAGAGGCACAGGAGGACAATCAACTCATCAGTGATTGATAATTTACTGTAGTTTGTGGATTGTGGCAGGGAGCGAGACAGTGATTTCTGTGCACTCCTCCCCAAAGCATACTGAAGTAGTTTAAGGGAGTCACATCCAGCTTCGTGGATTTTTGGAGTGGACTGATTTCTCTGATTATATCAGGAGAGCTTCCGCAAGGATTGCAAGTGATGGTGTCCCAAAATACAGATGGGTAGTAATGTAGAAACAAAGACTTGGAAGAGGAAGTGGCAATGATATCCCACAATGAGAGAAGGAAATACATACTATTAGGAGAAAAAAATCTGGTTTTGAAAACTAAAAGCACTAAGGTGATAGAAATAGGGGTGTATAGACAATGTTCCAGAACAGATTGACTTAGTCACCCTAAAGTCTGGATTTTACCTTAGAAGAAAGAGGCTCACAACATCAGCTGAAGGAAAAATGTGACTTATCCTGTTGAGAAACATAGTTAAAGAAGCTGTAATTATATGAAAAGTGTGCTTCAGAATTTAAACTGCAGTGTGACCTGCTGTGATGCTAAGACACCAAATTTGTGCAGGTGTCAATCCCTAGATGGGCTAGAAGTGTTTTCATAGCCTATGCATACAAATCACAGGTGCTGTTTCAAGTCATTTGTATGGAACTTTACCAACTGGGTGAGGCAGTAAAGAATTTGGGGGATTTCATGGTACATTTTAGTCCTCATCTCTTTTTCAGATTGTATGAGGGATGAAAGAACAGAGTAGTAACAACTTGTCAAACCAGGAAGCTCTGTGAGAAACTGCTGTTTCCAATACAGTTATAAAAAGCTTGTAATAAAAGAAAGGAAGTTTCCCAGAAGATATTTGGGGGTGTACAAAACTGATTTCATCATCCAGCGATACAAGAAACAAACATGGCTGTTTTGCTTATCCAGGCTCAGATGCATAAATCCTATTAAAAGCTGTGCCTTGTGTTTATCCTGCAGGGCACAAAGAGTGGAAGGGTTTGAGCACTGAAAAAGACTGTCAATCACAAAGTTACATTTACCTGCTGTAAAATCTTCCCATGTGGGACAAGTCTTGCTAACAGTGCCACATGTGCCAATTTCTGCCAGAATCTTAAACCAAATTTCCCCTCTGTTCAATTCTCATGTATTTTATCTGACAAATACCAGTAGCAAGATGGGAAATGCTGTGTGTTTCATTTGCATGTCTGGTAATTCCACTTTGACAGGAATTTTTGGTACACTGAATGACTGATCATAAGCAGAGCAGTAATTATTGTTGTACATTTCAGTCATGTATATTCTTCTGATCAAATATGAAACACAGCAGATGGAAAAGTAAAACTTGAAAGGTCTAGATTTCAAACTGACTTGACAGGTGTTGAGATATAAAATTAGAAATTGATGTGGAAGGACTTATATAAACTTAAATAAAATGCATCCATGTGTGTGCTCAAGCGTGTGTATGTATGTATGCCCCCCAGAGATGTTAAGTAGACATGTTATATACTGAATTTGGTTCACAGCTACTGAGAGCAGCATGGCAATCTGTCAGCATTAAGGTTCTGGTAAAACAGACATGTACTTAGATTGAAACTTTTACAAACCCATAAAATATGAATCCAGGTCCTTATTTTAGGGAGGGTAGACAGAAGGAAAACTAAACAGCTTCTTGAGCACAGTCAGGTGCATCTATTGTCATGGTCTAGTCCTACTTAGGCTGCCTTTGCTGCTCATGAGCTCTGGTATTTGAGGAGTGTTTGGAGCGCTCGAAAGTATGTTCTCCTGTGACAGTACAAATTCAGCAGTTCTGGTTTTCTAACTCAGAAGGAACAGTTGGCAAGTTTAAGTAGAGGGACTAGAATATGTTAGGCCTGCTGTGATGTTAGACCTGAGTTCAGTCTGTGCACTGGTGCACAGAAAGGGAAAAAAGGGACTCTGTACTGAAAGCTGTGATACACATTCATGAAATTCAGTCATAAGCTTACAGCAATGCAGTAGCATTGAGGAGCCTCAAAGTTTTTCAAGTACTATCATGGACCTTCGTAATTCGGTTAAAATTCTGTATTTTTCCTGAGTCTCACGCACAGTTGCAGTTCTTTAGATTGGGACTGACATACAATGTTCATAATATACAGGCAAGTCTGTGCATAATAGTTGCATTTGCCATTTTTACTAGGCTGGCTCTGAACTAATTGACCAATTACTGTATTTCAAAGTAATTTATTTAGGATTTAGTAATATTGATTCTCTTGCTACTTCCAATAGTAACCAAAATAGTATTTAGAACAGTGTTCTATAGACTCCACTCCTTCAGGTATTTTATCTTTTAAATTGCTACACAAATAATTCTAGCCATTAAAAAAATGATAAAAAGAACCCCGCAGAAAACCAACAAAACACAAAACCAAACAACAGAACTATATTCTTTTTAGTGTTTATTGCAGTGGACTACTATAGATAGCATGGTCTTCAGTGGGATTATTCAAAGCATTATAATGTGTGTATACATATATGCATACTTTTGTGAGTGCATGTCCATAGGGTTCTTCATGGTTTTTCATGCTAACAATTGGATAACCCAAAATCCCTGTATCAGCTGTACTTTCTTTCCTACAAATGCAGTTTAAAATTGGTTAGAGGTTGTTTATCAGAATATATTTTAACATGTCTTTGAATCTACTCTTACTGCATAAAAGTACCTTTTATATTATTAAAATAGTTTTACAATTTAAAGATAATTGTGCAAGTATTTTACTTCATGTTTAATAATATATGTAACTTAATTATTTTTCAATAAATTATTTACCTTTAGGGTGTCAGTATAGAAAATACCACCTATTCCTTGCATATGCTTATGAGATATTAATAATACACTAAATAAATTGAGGATATCTTTCTTTGCACAGTATTTTACTCTATGAACAGAAAATGAGTATGGTATCTTGTATGGTAAGGTTGATTAATAAGGCTAAGTGAATAGATAATTTGAATTTATTGTTCTCTTGTCAAAACAGTAAACATATTTAAATTGAACATGCTGTGAAGTTCACATTCTCTTGGTACTTCCTAGTTAATTGACAGGAGTATCACAGCAGTCTTCTCTTCTGAGAAATGACCCTTACCCTGTGAATACTTTTATGGAAAGCAGTAGGATTTCTCTGAGATAAATACTTACACATTGTAAGGAAGATGAAGAGCTCTATGTCCTGTATATCTTTGGTTGGATCATGGGAGAGTGGCTAGGAGAAGGCAAAGACAGCCTCCTCATCCCCTTTCTGAATGCCCTGCAGGGAGACTGATCAGAATAGCTTTCTTCTGAGAAAAGGAACAGGGCACAAGGGCAGGGATCTGTCTGCCTCTTACTGTGTCCCAGCCACTGCATCCAGCCAGCTGCATGGAGAAGAGTATCCTGCAGCTCCACAGACAGTGGCAAATTGCATCTGCCCCCACCATCACAGTCATGGCATTCTAGATAGGCTGGTGATGGTTCCCAGCCCAGTGTGAGGACAAAAACTAAAAAAGAAAATCACTGCATTTAACAGGGAATCACTGCATTATTGCTAATGCCTTTGGGATTCAGTGTAACAACATTAATCATGTCTTTTGCTATTCATGTATCTGTACTGTGTAATTCCTCAGGAATGCCATTGTTTTTTTGGCATTAATTAATGTTGACTGTTTGTTACAAAGTATAACCATAGAAGGGCTGTAATTATTCTCTTGCAAAAATAGGCCTCAGAGAATGGGACAGCTCTTTAAACTTTCATTCCAGCATGTGTAAAATCACCCTTTAAATTGAAAGCAATTCAGTGGTTGGGAATTCTATATAACTGAGTAGGACATGAAAGAAGCCTCATCCTGCTCCCCTTCTGCTCTGAGAAGGTCCTATTCCAGTGGGAGGCAGTGATCCTTTAATGAAACTACCTTGACTGATTCATCACACTTTGCTGTCTAAAACCCATCCCCTTTGTTTACACTCGTGGTTGCCTTTTATGCAAACACTCCTACAGGAAATGTTCAGTATGAGTATCCCAACACCTGCCATGTAAAATAGGGACATTCCATTCTGCTCAGCAAAAAGAAAAATGAGTTGCAGATACACAGAAACTCTTGGTGAAGGATTCAAGTTGTGAAGGTGCATGAGATACTAATGAAGAGTAGGAGAAGTGTTAAGAGATGCCGAAGGATTGTTGTGCTTTGCAAAATGTTACCATAGAAATAGGGCTGGAAGAGGAAAATAGGTTAAAAAAACCCCCCAAAACATATAAAACCTGTATATTAGTACAAATTTAGGGTCTGTTGTGGTTTGCAGGGCTCTGTAGTGTGTTGCTTTTATTTGGTGACACACCTGAGTATATTTGTGGGCTTCCACTGAATTACTCTTTGGTATTAGGAACTCCTATCGCTGTAACGAAGGCTAACCTGTTTCAAGGTTTTTCTTTCTTCACATTGTAGCCAGCAGAGGAAAAGCATGGGCTTCATATGATGAGCAGCCAGTCATAAGTGTATGCTATCTCAGGGTGCATGTGTTCCCTGAAGATACATTACACTTGGTGTTTTCCTTCAGGTTGCATCTCACTGTGTTCCCCTTTACCAAGGCAAAATCTAGCATCCATACTTTACCATGGTGGTGTGTTAGCCTAATCCAGCAGTCAGACTCCCATCCAGGACTTCTTCCACCTCAGCTGCAGAAAGTAGAGAGCAGCAAGGAGCAAGAAAGCTCATGGGTGATAAAACACCCTGTGTCTAGCCCTGCTCCCTGTGTACTCTGCAGAGCTAGCCTGGGGTGCTATCATGTAGACCAGGATAAGATATATAGAGGCTCTTCACAGGGTTTTCCTCAGTTTATTTCTTCATAGCTTCCGAAGGGGGAGAAGAGGAAGATCCTCAAGGTCTGGGGGTTTTTCAATGATCAGGAAAGGGAAGGGGAGATCTTGGCTTCTTGCCAATCCCATTGCAGAGGGTCAGTCCATAGGTTTTACAGGGGTTACAGGGTTACAGGGACATACCATTCTTAAGCATCTGGGTACAGGGTTACAACACATGGGCTGAGGTAAGAGAGGAAGATTGCTTACCAAGTACCATCATGGGCAAAACAGATTTATCCTGGGGAAAGTCTACTTAGTCTAATGCCAGTCAAGGTAGATGTTTGCTAGTTCAAATGGTGGGCAAAGAAAAAGGCAGATACTCAGATAATACCTTCTCCTGACTTTTCCTGGCCAGCCCAAGCAGCATAGGAGCAGCTCCTTAGTCCTGCTCTTTCCTCCTCACACTTTGTGCCTTTTCTATCCTAAGTTGGCTCCACAGGCTGCAATTCCCTTAGGAATGTCTGGCTGATCCATGAGCTGCAGTGCAGATAACTCCTGCGCTGTGGACTATCTTCTCTTTCTCCTCTCTTCTCTTCCTCCTCTCTTGCCTTGGTGTTTCCTGTGCAGTTTCTTGCTCCTTTTGTTCCCTTCTCCTTTTCCCCTGCAGCCTTTTCTGCCCTTGAATATATCTCCATGGAGGCACCACCATGCTGACTGCCGGGCCCAGCCGTGCGCTGCGGTGGGTCTGTCGGAGCCGGCTGGAGCTGAGCGCGTCTGGCAGGGCACAGCCCTGGTGTCTCCTGGCTGAGGCCCCTGCAGTCCTGGCTGCTGGTGCCTAGGCACCACCACTGAAATCAACTTCATGGTTTCTTTTGTCTTTGAGTAGATACGTGAATGTTTTGGTTGACAGCCATGCCATCTTCTTTTGGATTAGGCAGGTGGAGTCCTCCGGAGAATCTGGCGAGTCTTAAACAAGCAGTGAGTTGCTGCAGATAATTGACAGGTATTTTTGTTGAGAGTCAAGATGGTGGGTGACTCTTAAAGGATCAGAGTAATATTTGAAAGCCAGTGACTTGGAAGGGATTTATGGATCAGATGCTGGAGGAGGGTTAAGAGGGGTCAGTGAAGCATAGCATCAAGAGGAGATAGGACAAGGTGGAGACAAAAATGTATAGGAAATCAGGACTTTCTGTTCCTGCTGCCTGAGTTGGAAAATGTGAGCCATGAATATTGCCTTTGGCAGAGGCAGTAGAAGCAGCTGCTCAGTCTAGCCCAAGCCCAGCCCCATCCTCACTGATGACAGAGGAAGAATATGCAGGATGTATTTCTGTGTATTATTGAGACTTGTGACATAATACAGTGTCGCTTGAAAAGTTCATCATAATTTGGTCCTGACATTCAGAGCTGATAAATTCAGTAAATGTCAGACTGAGCAATCATCATCAATACCTTATATAGTGGAACAAGCAAAATGCAGCATTTCCATAACAAATTTTGGTCCTGTTTTCATTATGAGACTTTTACAAAATTAAAGCTACGTATTTTCCTCTAAAGAAAGTGTACTTGTTCATTGCATCCCAAAATAGTTCAGTTTTCAATTGAGTTACGGGTAAATATTTTATATTTGCACATAAATGGCATTGAAAATGTAGCCTGAAAAGGAACAAAATTGTAAAGCTGTGATTGTCTGAAAGAATTGCAGTGGGATAATGTGTGCATGTGTCTTCAACTCAAGCAACACTCAGCTATCCTAGGTTTTGTGATACTAGGGCATGGCAGAAATTTCTAATAGGAAACAACAGGCACATTCTATGTCTTTGTTTGCAAACATATAATATCCAAAGAACACTGATAGACATCAGTAGAGGTCTGATGATGACTCATTAGAGCTTGTTCCTTCAATCTCCTAAGACACAAAGGTTTTTATTTGTTGAATAGAATAGATTGTTTTTCAATTAACTTTTGAAATACGATTCTGTGATTCCAAAGTGTGGTATGCTTGTCTACCACAGAAAATTTCTCAGGGAAAAGCAGAGATGGAAAAAAATAATGCTTGAGGCACATGAAAACTCTCTTGCAGTTATTTCTAGAACTTGGTAATTGAGATAATACTGGGCATTCGTCACTAATAAAAATGGATGCATTTCCGTTAGATGAGTGAAATTATCCTGATTTAATTAGGTAGTGATCTGGTTTGTGCATGTTTACAGCCTTTATCCAATTTGCTAGCGAAGGTTAGTATCTTCTGATGTTAGTTACAGTGTCAAAGGAAGCACAGAGTCCAGACCCTGCCTTATGTTTCTTGCAAGTCGCTGACCAAGTGAATGAAATAATTTTACGAAAGCAAGGTCTAATGGTTTTTGACTAGGCTTACGTGCAGCACAAAATTTTAAGCTGCCACATTTGCAATTCTGTTTTTAAGGTTCATAATAATAAGCGTATGTTGTGATTTTGGCTTCTGCTTTTTTTCTAACTTGCTGCAAATTTTAAAACTGAGCAGTAATGATTCACTTTTTAGATCCAAGTGCCCTTCTTTACACACACAAAACTTTGGGCTGTTCTTCCAGATAATTTTGAACTGAAATCTGTTAATAGCTATCATAGTTAGTAATAAGTGTAATCAACAGTCCAACCTGAGTACTAGAAAACAGCTTATATGGACTAACCCTGAATTTTCAGGAAGAGGAGATACAACACTTTTTTCCCTCTACTTGCTCTTCTTCTTTCTAACACCTTTTAAATGTACACTTTCCCGGTACACTTTTCTGTAGCACAAATTATTTCTTGTGTGTGTGAAGAGAACTTCTGTAAATGATAGTCATCTTTTGAGTCTGGTAGGTAGAAAGGAAGATATGTCAGTTTCCATTTTCAAATATTTTTTTACCTGTGGCTGTAAGAAGACTCTGAATATAGAACCTGAAGACGTTGTTTGCAGCTTGAAATGAGCAGAGCAGAGTTGTGTTATGCTGAGCTTGAGGAAGAAAGTTGAAACCAAACCAGCATCAGTTGTTGGAAAAAATATTCTTAATATGTTTGGTAACTGCCTGAATGAGTTTACAGAGTTGATAAATGAATAGGATACATAAATGTCACCAAAAAGGGACTTGCCAGGGTCTACTGACTAATACTTCAGTTCTTTAAATAATTTTCTTATTTGATACTATGTCAACCTAGAATAAAAAGAAAAAATAGGCCTAAATTCAGTGAAACAACCAAGTTCATGTTTAAAACCGTATAACCATATGTACAGTAGTTTCACGAATACAAGCCGCACGGATTATAAGCCGCACCCCCGGTGCCTCGACAATGTTGCTGTCTTTGTCAATAGATAAGCCGCACCCCGAATATTAGCCACACTTTCGTTCGTCGCGAGAATCCGTGCGCAGCTTTCACAAATTGGCCAATTAGTAACAGGATCGTGGCATAGCGGGCTTTACTGGCTCGGGGCGGGGCCAGGAAGGCTCGGCCCGCTCATGGTTGCCGACGGGGCCGGGTGGCCCAGCTCAGCGCCACGGCTCGGCGGGGCTGGCCGGGTGGTGCTGCCGCCGCCGCCGGGCTCGCTGGCCCCCCTCTCCCGTCAGCACCGCCCCGCTGCCGCGTTCGCTCGCCCGGCTGGCAGGGCTGCCGCCGCCGGGCTCGCCGCCCGCCCCGCTGCTGCTTTCGCTCGCCCCGCGCCGCGCCCGCCCCGCCCCCGCGAGCGGCGCTTTCGCGAGCGGCGCTTTGGCTCGCCGAGCGGCGCTTTCGCGAGCGGCGCTTTGGCTCGCCGAGCGCCGCTTTCGCTCGCCCCGCCGGCAGGGCTGCCGCCGCCGCCACCAGGCTCGCCGGCCGCCCCCTCCCGTCTGCACCGCCGCCGCGTTTCCTCGCCCTGGCCGGCACTGCAGGCCCCCGCACCGCCGGGCTCCCCCACGCTGCTGGCCCCGATTCTGCTGGGCTTCCCCCGCTGCCAGGCAGCCCCACCCGCCGGCCTTCCTGCTTCTGCCATGCTCCCCTGCACTGCTAGCCGCAGTTCTCCCGGGCTCCCCCGCCATGCTGGCTCAGGCTCTGCCGCCCTCCCTGCCCCGCCCTGCTGGCTCAGGCTCTGCCGCCCGCCCCCCACACTGCTGGCCCCGCCTCTGCCAGGCTTTCCCACCTCTGCCGGGGCCGGCCGGGCTCCAGCTTGGCTTGGGGCTGCCGCGGGCTCTCACTTCCGTGTTGGCAGCTTTTAGAATTTTGTTAATAGATTAGCCGCCCTGGAATATTAGCCGCACTTCCGGGTTTCCACCAAAATTTTGGTCAAATTGGTGCGGCTTGTATTCGTGAAATTACTGTATAATGTTGTTGGCATGTTCTTCACATCTCCAAGACTGTTGCAAAGACTTTTGGGATTTGGTAGAAGTTAAAATGGCACAGAGTGACCAGATATGATACATATTAATTCTACTAATGACTGAAACCTGCAGAGCTGTAGCCAAGTTCTCGCAAACTTCTGAACTGCAAAAAAAAAAGTGTAAATACAAGAGGATTCAATATACTTTGTGTATTTCATTTAAAGGTCCAAACCATATTATACCGCTTGTCAAAATGACCAGTTCCCAATTTTTTCTGGGGAAGCAAAGGAAATAAAAGGCATCATCTAGCAGGAAATGAGGTTCTCGGTTCACGACCTTCCTTCAGGGATGGTGATAATTTAATACTGTCACAGCATCCAAATTTCATGGTAAAATATCCATCATTTGGATCTTCACATAAAAGCTGATTGCTTCATTAGGTGGCTGTATAGAGAAATGGCCTTGTTTTGTCAGAGGTCAGGTAAGAGCTTCCAAACTTAGTATCTATATATTTTATAATATTTTCTATATGAATGACCAAGAAACATTACAAGAAAATAATAATTTTGCATTAAATTATTTAGCAATATCTCTGAAGCCTACCTTAAAATGCATCCAACTTAACCAATATTATCAAGCTGAATGTTTTGAGCTATTTTTATACCCATGTTCAGATATAATTCCTTTCAGTAGTGTGCCTTGAATATTTACTTGGAACATGCCCAAGTCCATAGAGAAGAACAAAAGCAACCAATGTCAAGTTATCCTTCTTTTGTTCTCTTTTTCATGCCATGCCCTTCTCCAAGATAATTTTGGTTGCTAACAACAGGACAGGAGGACACCCTGCTGCATGGCTTATGAAAAGGGCATATGCCACCAGCATACACAGAACTGCAGTTTCATGAGCTCAAGTCAATTGCATGCAGAAAATAAACTTATTTATCCATTTTTTTTTTCTTCCTTGTTGCAGCATCTTCTTGTAACTGCCTGTTCAGCAAATACAATTTTCAAGTTGACAGTATCCTTTGAATTTGGAATGCAGGGGATTTCTAGTATTTGGTTTTGAGTCTGCTGGTTCATTCTTTTCACATTACTAAGATTGTCAAAACATGAGTACAGATAAAATAGTTTCTTCTGCTGTGGAAATGTTGTGGAAGATTGTATCACTATAACAAAATAGAAGAATCAGAATTACGATTATTACACTGTTTTTGTGCTAAACTTTCTTCTATAGGTAATTTCTGTCCTATTCAGTAAATTCTATACAACAGGTTTTGGCAAGTGAACCTTTTCCCTCTGTAACATTAAATAAAATTCAATTTGTCATTTAAACAGTTTTTCTGTTTGAAACAGGTCCTTGTGTCTGTTAAAATGAATTATAAAATTTCACTTCAGCACAGCAGGACAAAGCATAAGCTACTGAGAATTCAAAGTGGAATGTAGTTTAAAGAGCAAAAATGCTATGTATTTTTCTTACTTGGACAGCATTCTTTTGAAGTTGTCCAGGGATTTAGAGACACACTTTCGATATTTTTTTAAGTATATTGATTAATCTTTATACTACTGTTAGTCAACCTCAAGTAATTCAACTAGAAAGTGTATATTAACTCAGCAAGAACATTGGGTCGATTCCATTTGTTCTAGCAACATTCTGTCTATTTTATTTAATAGTTGGTTTTACCTCCTGTGCACATATTTAAGTCAATATTAAATCAGTTTTTCAGATTATGACTGGGGTATTACTGACTTTGCCACCTTGTCTTGATAACTGCATATTGGTTTCTTCTTTATGTATAGGATATGATGCTTCAGCTGTTTCGGGGACTGGATTTTCTGCATTCGCATCGTGTGGTGCATCGGGATCTGAAACCCCAAAATATCCTGGTAACCAGCAACGGGCAGATAAAGCTGGCTGACTTTGGCCTTGCACGAATCTACAGTTTTCAGATGGCTCTTACCTCAGTGGTAAGTTTCTGAAGGCTTTTATTTTTCTATTGATGTTGCAGTGTGAACCATGTGTACAGCTAAAGTTACTTGTGTCTCTGAAAACAGTTGCTTCCCAGCAAGGATTGAAGTTACGGTGTACAAGTAATCAGTTACTGACTACTGGCTCTAAATTAAATTGTGACTGATGACAGAGGATAAGTATGTGCTAGTTTTCTGAAACTCCCATCAGTCAAGCTTCTGTACTGACACTGACTTCCTTTGTAAATTAAGTCAGGTGTGGTTAAAGTTTCTGAAGTATCCGTTTTAAGATAAAGCTTTTGCTGAATCCCAGGTATTTTGCCTGAAAAAAACCCCACAGATACTTGTGAAAATGCCACACCATCATGCTCTGATTTTCCACCTCTGTGAATATGCATCAAGTGGTTCCTTCCATATGTTACTGGGTTATTCCAAATAGAATTGTGCTGAAGGAAGCTCAGGTGCACCTGGCAGCCAAAATCACAGCTATTTCCCAAGCCAGCTGTTAAAGAGCACCCCGATTATCACCAGGTCTGCTGCAACTGTTGTCCCTCTCCTACCAGCTCTTCTGGTTGTCCTTGGCTCAGACATGAGCTCACTTGCAGATTTAGCTCTCTCCTCCATTAATGCCGGAGAAACCCTGCCAGCTTCTTGCTTTTTGACCCCATTTCCACGCTTTCTGGCTCTGCCCCCAGAATCAGCTGCTGTAGCTTGGCACAGCATCTCTGGAGCATATTGAGGAGCTGCCATGCTGTGTGCATGTTGGGTGTCTTTGGGGTTTGTTGCCTCCTCATGATTTTTTTGTTTCCTTTTTCTATTCTGAGTATCCCAACTGCCATGAGAGTAACTCTACCGATAAAGACAGAAAATGCTGAACTGCTGAAAAGAGAAACTGAAAGGATCCACTTTGCATTTTGCAGCATATTGTAAAAATTACCCTGGCTCATTGATAAGAAGCAATGCATTTTTATTATTAGTTTGTGCAAGGGTCTTCCCATTGTCATGTGATGTAACTATGGACATCGAGCTTCAGAGTGAATGAAGGCAGGAAACAGCAAAATTACATCATCTTGCTAAACGTAGGGAAGTATCCTTGTTACATAAAACATATGTAAACCTGTGTTTTAAGGCTAGTTTTTTCACTGTCTATAGACTGTAGTCTAATTCAAAGGTGAAAGAATCTGGCTGCTGAGATCAGGTAAGATTGATTGTATAACTCAAAGCAGAAGAAAAGGAGAGAAAGGTTCTTCCCGACTTGCTCTTATTTTGTTTCCCAGCTACTGGTCATTAGCAGTTTCAATAAGTGTTTCTGTTGATGCATAAAATCATTTAAGCCAGAATTGCTGAAAGTTACAAGGTTTCCAGCAGGACTTTGAAAAGTTCTGTATTAAATGAGGAAAAAATATCTACAGAACTGAGCGGAATTTTTTCCATGACCCTCTAGCCTTCTTAGGAAGGAAGTTTAAAACACCCAGAAATCTACCACAGCAAAACAGAACATTGCCAGGATTACCTTGTGAAGTTTGTACATTTGCTCAAGCATCTAATATGTGCATACTGGAAATCGTGTTAAAACCCATGAGCTGGTACCCTTGGCGCTGCTGTGAGCAAGAGGTGTTCAGCTTAAGGGATTATTATCCACATGCAAGTTTTTACTATGTTCAGATAAGCATCCAAGAGTCATTGCAGCTAAGCTAAAGAGTATTAAAATAGTTGAATTATCCTGTGATCAAAGATAAATTAAGTATATGGATGTAGACGTAAGTAATGGCTTTCACACCTAAAACTTAGTGTGTCATTATTTTATTTTAAAAAAACCAAAACCAACTATGACCATAGCTTTTTTAAGTTAAAAAAATTTAGTTTAAACGTTAAAGTTAATAAATGTTTTAAAACGGTTTTCAGCATCTTCAGAACAAACTTGTGTCTGGGTATGTAGGGGTATGTTGCTCAAAATGTGGTATGGTTTTAAATGTCAGTCTTCCCTGCACCTGCAAACTGATTGCAGGTTAGAAACTTCCATTAAATGTGCTTTACCTATCAGTTTTCCTTTTCTGATTTTAACTTCTGCCTTTGGCTAACTGCTTAGGTGTGCAAGTGGTGCTTGTTTTTTAATCTCCATTGAAACTTGGTACGGGAAACACAGCTAAACAAAACAGCTCCAAACCCCCAAACTTCTGTTTTTCAAACATAAAGACATTCTTGACTGTAGAAGGCCAAAAATAATCTAAATTTCAGCTTTTCACCAGGCAGTGAGTAAACTTTCATGGACTTCAGCAAGACCAGCTTGTTTTGAAGCATTTGCAGAAGAAAAGTGTTGCATTATAAAAGACAGAATATATCTATACATGTATTAATTAATAGGAGTCACAGCTTGCAAAGATTTGCTTTGGATAGTGATAGTGCAGACAGCCCAGTGATAAAAGACTATCACTGTGATCAATACAAGGGCTCTGCAGCATTTCCTTCAGAGAAGAAGCTTACTGCAAGATAAGCTACAAGAACCATCTTTTGAAGTATCACACCATTCCCAAGATGCATTCTCATTCATTGCTCACAAAGAAACTCTTCAGATGGGACAAAAAGCGCTTGCCATGAAAGTAGCCCTGTAAAAACTGATCAGCCCAAGTGCTGTGGGTGCTACAAATGGTGACTTCAAAGCAGTTTCTCTCTAACAACCAGTTATTTACACAGTGATGAAGATCCTTCTGGCAGACTGATAGTCCAGGCATCTTGCTGTCATTTAAAAAAAACTCTTGATATTTCTGTCAGTGAATGAATGAATGAATGAATGAATGAATGAATGAATGAATGAATGAATGAATGAATGAATGAAAGATTCAAACTTACGTTACTCAGGCTGGAGGGGCAGGGTGGAGATCACTGCTCCCAGCTGTGTTCAGACTGAGACCTGATAAAAGTCTGAAATAACAGCACCAGAAAGAATGAGGTTAGGTGGGGGAGTCTGAGATGGTGGGTAATATGGCATGCTTTTGGTTTCGTGGAAAGTTAGACTCTTTTCCAAGTGTTGGTCTTGGCCCTTGGAGAAATTTTTAATAGGCTTTGCGCTAACAGAGATACTCCATGGGACAGAGGAGGTAGATTGATGTGACTGTCACTTTAGAGTTGGATAGCAGAAGCTAATGAACTGTCACATTTTTCCTGGTGCAGAAAAATGGGCACTCAGTTCTAACTTTGCATGAGCAAAGGAGCAGTTGGGTGTCTGGAAAATCTGAAGCTGTATTATCAAAAATTGATAATCCGTTTATTTATTTCTGATTACTTTTGACTGCATTAAAGAAAGGAAATGAAGCTGAATGATGACATAGAAGAATGTTAAGTGAGATAAGTGCATGCAGTTGTGATCAGAGCATCTAGGTGGAGCTGAGACTATCCAGCTCTTAAAACCTGGCCTGCATCAGGATCTTGCGTGAAACTGGCAAAATGTTAGTGTATTTGTAACACACTTATAATACTTTCTTTGAATATATGTGTGCTTTACCTTAGATGTCAACACCAGTGAGGGTTTTTTTCCCAAGAAATGCCAACAAAATTGATTTATATCTTCCTTTTAAAAAAAACCCACTTGTTTTCAAATTGAAGAGAAAATACGTCACTTTCTCTTCTGATGCTGTAGGTTATTGAGTACTAGACCCAATTAAATAGATTTTCTGAAAAGAGAGGACACAAAATATTCTGCAGTTACTTTCAGTAAATAAATTGAGATTATGCTGGCATTTTATTTGCGCATTTCTTCAGGATAAAAACTTTTTATCCATGTCTGGCAGTCACTTCAGCGCAAATGGTTTACATGTCACATCATGCAAGACTTTGGATTTCATTTTGTTGGTATAGTAGCAAGGAAGCATAAAATAATTTTCATTAATGGGGCTTACTTTGTAAAAACAAATATGTAAGTTAGTTACAGCAACAAAAACAACACCAAAAAATGACAGAAAAACTCTCTTCCAAAGAGGAATGAGTACTTCTGAGTTTCCTGCCCGCTGTTGCATTGTAATTTTTCACAAAGTGCTCCCCATTAGCAAATAATGTAAATGTAAATGCTTATCTGAGGCAATATGATTGAAAGTTTTTTGCTTGGCCTTGTTTTTTGTCATTTTTTCCACTTTTTTATGGCTACCTCTTCCAAGTCTCTTGCAGTGCAGCTTTAACCTGAGGTTCCATTGAGGATCTCTAAATGGACCTGGTTCAGCAATCTATTCAAAGCTCACAGTTACCATCAGACATCAGAGGAGACCTATGGAAATTAAGCAACCACCTGCCACTCATTAAACTGTTAAAGAGTGTCCTAATGATATCAGTACAAATCAGTACAGTGATACTTGATTTTATCTCATGCATGATTTAAGAAGATCCTAACTCTTCCCCCTCTGACAGGTGGAAGTTGCCCTGTTTTGCTATGTCCTTCACTGTTGTGAGGAAACAGGTCCCTGAGATCTGAGCCCTCACCTCCAGTTCTTTCATTATGGTGCATTTGTCTACTCCACCCAAATGTCCCTGAAAAGGAAAATGAGATGCAGACATCCAGTGGATCAAAATATGTGGGTTTGAGCTTGTCAAGTGCTGCTGCTGAGTGTTTATGGCTATTTAGAAGTGCAGTAAGATCAAAATTGTTCTCCTATTTCAGGAATATCTGTCTTCCCTACTAATACACAGTTCTGCATAAAAAGTCCATGTGTCTGGCTTTGTGGGAAAATTAGTGAATTTTTATGATATTTTAACATCTGGTGGGATCTTTATTGCATCCTCCCAATACCCCTAGGAGGGTTATTTCCATCACATAAAATGAGTAATTTATCTCTGGAGTCATTTTAAGAATGAAAATCATTATCGGCACGTTGACTGCAGATGACTGAAAACATTTTAAGGTGTATTTATGATGACTTGTCTCAGATGAGATCAGATTTATATGAAAATAACGACGAAATAGATCATTCAATATCACAATATTAATCAAGGGGCAGTATGGAAATACACATTAACAAAATGAGGAAATTAGAAGTTTCTTGTTCATTTACATTATAATCATACAAGACAATTTTCAAAACCAGCTTAATTTTTATTGCCAATCATAAGAAATTTTTTTTTTTAATTTTTAAGGCTTGTCTAAAAGAATCGCACTAGCTACTCTTACAAAGACAGAGGATTTATGACAAGGTTGTTACTTCTAGAGACATGTTCTATAAATAATCTACAGGTGCTGTTTCACATACATACATACATAAGTAGATGTATCATTGCTGCTGATGCTGAAAGGGTGGCCCTGCTTTTGACTGCACACTTCCATCACTTCTCTCTCTTTGGCAGTAGTGGTTGCTCCCTTGCAAATGACTGAAAATTAACCCTGCATAAAACAGTTACTAATTTTCAGGTGGTTTAGTAGATGCAAATCACTGCATGGCCACATGACTGAAAGCACACAGGGGAGGGTGAGCAGAAAGATGGGGTCATCCACTTCCCTAGATACCACCATCTTAGATTTGTTGGAGTCAGTTATGAAACCACATCTGAAGTGTTCAGCTGAGGCCTCGAATAACTGAAGTGACTCAAAGGCAGAAATGATTTTCAAAACCTTGCATCTCGTGCTGATTTACGCTGTTCTGAGGGTGTTAGATGAACCAGTCACCTGGTTCATTTAAGGCTATTACTGTATCTGACTGTAACAAAACTTCTAAGGGCGTCTGTATCAGTGTTTGAAGTATTTTTTACCCCCACGGTGCCAAGACCTGCATTCTGCACTCTGTGCTGTTCCTCTGCAGCTGATGCCAGGACTCACCCTTGAGACCTGTCAGGAATGCAGGGAATGCAGCCCTCTGCTCTGATTCAGACCCAGGTTTGTCATGAACCATAAAAAGCCTATCTTTTAATCTTTCAAAGAAAGTAAATTATCTAACAGTAAACAAGCAAATTCGCTTCACATGGGAATATTTTCTGTGCCCTTTTCCAGAAAACCCCTTTCCAGAGCTGCAGACATTAGAATATGTAGTATGTGAGGACAGAGGTTGTCCATACTGACCTGAGCATGTTTTGCAGCCATGCATCTACACCAGTGCAAGCCTGCAGAATAAATTTACCTTATCCTGGTGAAAAAAAAAGGAAAGTGCAACTTTGAGCACAGTTTATTCAGAACAAAGGAAATATCTGCTGGGCTGGACCAAAGTGCTCTATCAAAACATTATGTTTAAGAGAGGATGCTTAGGGGGGAGAGAAGAATCAGCGTTCAGCAGTCAGAAATGTAGCAATTTCCAATGCTGGAGCTTCTATCTAGATCATTGTCTATAAAAATTACTGAAGTACCCATCTTTCATAAACTAATCTGCTTACTTTTTGAACCATTTCTACTCTGGGCTACAGTTAATTTCGGCACTGTGAAAAAAGTTTTTTATTTTGTTTTAAATCTGATACCTGATATTGCTCAGGTACCTCTTAATTCTGCTTTTGTGAGGCATTGCCTTTTCACCTCAGGGTGAAATTTGGTGTCATTTTGCAACAGCACAGTTCCATTGGTGCAAGAAAAATGTACTCAGTGAAAATAGTTGATGTGAAGATAAAATGGCTTGTTCTTCTCTTCTCTTCTCTTCTCTTCTCTTCTCTTCTCTTCTCTTCTCTTCTCTTCTCTTCTCTTCTCTTCTCTTCTCTTCTCTTCTCTTCTCTTCTCTTCTCTTCTCTTCTCTTCTCTTCTCTTCTCTTCTCTTCTCTTCTCTTCTCTTCCTTTACTTTTCACTTAATAAACTGCAGTGGATGTTAGTAATGGTACAGTACTGCATTAGACATTTCAAAGACTGTAAGATGTAGAACTGACTTTATAAGGAGCAGGCTGTGCTTAGTCTGCTAAAAAAATCAGGTCAGAGGTTGTAAAAGGGAGAAAGGAAGGGAGAAAATTACTACTGTGTATTTTCTCTATATTATAAAAGAGCATCCTGCTTTTGTGTGACCATATTTCTGTCTCCTGTTTTCAGATGTAAAAATATGTGGTGCATTTCCCGCACCCAGTGATTTACATCTGTGTACTATTTTTCTGTTGTTTTAAGTGGCTCTGTTTTTACATCTACTCCCAGAGATAATTGAGTGGGTTGGATTGTAAAAACAATTAGATTATTTGACAAGGTCTCTCCCTGCGTATTTACAAAACTGTTCCCACATAATTTCGAACCATCCTGAAGCACTAAAATACAGCCTCAGGTTATGCTCTTATCAGAGTACATTGAATAAGCAGGCATGGGCCTGTTTGGCACTTGAATGTGAGACATCTAAAGAAAGAGGAGCCGACCAAATAGCATACTGTCCTTGGAGCTCTTGCTACTCCAGAGTGAAGGCTGGTGTCTGTACAGTGCTGACAGAAATGCTCTTAGGGCTTAATGTGTAATAAAAATGAGTCATTGGCACTTTTTTGCAGTGGCAGGGAAGTAACTGTGAATGTTCTCTTCACACTGGCCAAAGCCTGGCTGTAGAAGGCATTTCTAATTGAGAATTCCCTTGTGCAGGTACAGCTCAGGAAATTCCTCTTAGCCTAACAATATTTAGTACTTGTTCAACATTGCTGGTGTGGAATTCTTGAGCTTAAAAGGAAAAGAGCTGAGAAATCATCTAGTCCAGTGAAACAAGTAAGATTGTTCTGTGTTGCATTTCTAAAGTTTTGCCCATAACTTTAATGTGCCCAGAAGTAGGGTTTCCATCGCTTCCCATGGGAGCCTGTTCCAAAATCTCTACATAATCACTTTCAGAAAGTTTCCTTGTTGTCCAACCTTCAATCTCCCATTCTTAATTTAACTCCATTGTATTCCTTGTTGTCGTATGCTCAGTGGTTGTGGTGATGACCAGTGCCTTGTAGTTGCATTAAAGAGGTCAGTTGTCTAGAGCTGTAATACATTCATCCTTGCAAAAAGTGCTAAGAGAAATAATTTGATAAATAGTGGAAGTATATTAGCCTTAGATTTTCCAGATTTCAGTAAATTACAGGACGTCAAAGAATTCAGCTAGATTTCCCTAGATGTCCCATTTTCAGCATTTCAGTGGATAAATCTAGAGGAAGATAGTTACGCTAAAAGAATTACTGAACTACAAGATTAATTCCTCAGTTTTGGGACCTTACAAATAGCTTGGTAGCAAGCTGCAAAGATCACAAATGGACTATGAATTGTCATTGAGATGCATGAGACCATATGAAAATGTATACTGTTACATATAGGATAATTCATAAGAAATTATTAAATACTGGTGCCTCAACACAAATCAGTTCGTCATACCTCATCTAGAATACTGTAGGCTGCTCAGTTTCTCTGTGACTGAGAGATGTTTTTGGACAGGAAGAGTCATGGGGAAGGACAGATTTCTGTGTAACAGAACGAGGGACGCTCTTTCTGTGAGGCACGAACAATCTGAATTAATTTAACAAAATTTAACAAAATTAATCATAAGAGTAAATACAATTGATACCTAAAAATATCATCAAAGATCCAGAGAGGGAGAGCACATTAAAAAAATAGTGATGGCATGAGAACTAGTTAGTTTAAAGTAACTTACATAACTTTAAATAACTTAAATTACTTTTGTCAGGAAGTTAGAAAACAAGTGGTAGGAGTCTGAAGCACCCTAGAGTAGGACCACTGCAGGCAAGAAATATAAATAACTTTGAGAGGGAGCATGGTGAATTTCTCTGATGCAAATTGGCAAATTTTGATAACTGTGGTAATCTGTTACAGTTCCGTATTTCTGTATTTGCCTCTTCAAGATTTGATGTGCATTATATAGTCAGCTTTTTCAGAAACACACTTCATGTGCTCCAGTGGTCGTAGAAACAGCTGTCAGCAGGCCAAAGGGATTGGCATAAATGTCAAAGCCAAATTCATTTTCCAAAGAAAGAAATCATGAAACTTTATTAAGATGAGACAGAGCAAATAATGGAGATGGTCTTCAAAACCAAAGGAGGCTACAGTTTAAATAAGGGCTATGAAAGGAAAAAAAAAAAAGATATGTAAAAGAGTGACCCTTCACTAAAGAAGCAAAAATACAACCTGAAAGTTTCACAGGTAGGGATGAAAGATGATCTGAAAGCAAGAATTGAATCCTTGTTGGGACAGCAAGTTGAAAAAGTCCACATGGAGTGGGAAGTGTGGTTGCAGTGTTCCCCATCTGGAAATGGGATGAACCTGGCAAGTCACATCAATAAATGACAACCAACGTGGTTGGACCTTCCATGAAACAGGGGATGCCAGAAAAGCTTGGATAAACTTGGAAGTCATTAACAAAAATAACCTTCAAAAAGGACTTGAGCAGAAAAACCAGCACACACAAGCAAGCAGGAACATAGACTACTGTGGAAGTAAACACCTGGACCTAAAAATGAACCCATCAGGAGACTGTTTATAATTCTTTTACTTCTTGTGCATTCTGTAGACCTGTATTTTCAGCTCAAATAATAGAAATGCCTACTGAAAATCTTGGGGAAGCTTATTTCAGCATTGTACACTATATGTATGGTGAGGAGAAGGAACAGAAAGGAGACTTCTGGTAATCTTTTAAAGTAGTCCAACTCTGTCAGCGCTTCAGAATTTGTACTTGCTTCAGTTGCTCAGGTCCACTATAAGGCCATAATATAATATGTCAAGGACAGTCATCAGTCCAAACAGGATTGGATACTGAAAGCTTCAAAGAGGAAGAAGAGAGAGACACCCAAGGACACTTGCATTCTTACAATATACAGATACCACAGAGGCTGACAGTGATGGGGTTTTGTAATCAAGGTAAAGCAAAGAAACCTTTCAAAAGGACTCTGAGGATCTGTAAGATTAACCATGGAGATGGAATATTTTCTTACTGAAAGGAATCAGAACATGATACAGTTATAACAGAATCTGCTTCTCTAAAACTCCAGAGCAATTCTGTGTTTAAAAGACAATGGAAAAAGAGATTCTGATCAGATAAACTACATTTGTTTGTAAGTAGTAAAAATACTGTGGTTCATAAAACAGGAAAAAGTTGGGTAAGTACTGAGATTAAGTAATAATTCAGTTAGATAGAAGTGTCACGAAAGATGACTGCAGAAAGTTATTCGAAAGTACAAAATCAACCAAGTCATCTTGCTATGTATCAAAGACTCCCAGTATAGTTCAGTAAATTGCACCTGACTGGAAGTTAGACCTTGGAGGTACAAGCAGGGGCTTGAGTTTTTGTTTAGGTCTGTCAGAGGAGTAGCAGTAGTTAAAATTGGTCTAATAAAATGTATAACTGGTTCTATGAAATATGCAAAACTGTCATAGATTAGTTACTGAAGGAGACATGCTAAAAAATTAAGCAGGGAGTTTGAAAACAAAACTTAGGAGAGTTCTAAAATACACAAAGTTGTAGTCTACTGCAAAATTCTGTAGAATTCAAGTGCAAATCAGAACAGCTGAAGGAGCAGATGAATTAAGCATTGCATTGGATTTTGTCATTTCTGTAATGAATGCAAAGAAAATTTGTTCTACAGATACAGTCCATGAAAATACCCATTAAACTTGTGATCAGCATGGAAGAGCTGATGTGTGGATAATTCGAGTGCAGTCAGCAAGTTGTTCTGCTCTCCAGGGCAACTATCATAATGACATCGGCATCTTGGTAGTAGCTTTCCAGTAAAGAAGAAAAAAATAATTTAAAAATGGAATGATTGCATACTATCTGAAGACTCAGTATATTTTTGCTTTTAAAGTTAAGAGTGATTTGAAACAGGTTCAGAGTTTTCATCATTTACTTGGCCTAAGTGACAAAGAACAGATGATAAAAAACCAAAACAAACTAACATTAAGAAACACGAGTAATTAATCTGTACAGAAGCACAGAAACAGGAGAAAACTGGTGTAAAAAAAAAAGGGGGAAAACAACCACCTGCAAGTTCATGCGGATTGAGTTCTGAGGTAATGGATTTAAAGGAGGAATAACGAGAGTAGGGACTTTCTGCTTAGGAGGCAGGAGATATTTTTTGATTTAACAAAGATATAGGTTGTACCATGTGGGCCCCATGCAAGATTGTAACCATGGAAACCTGCCTTGTAAACAGCTAGTTCATTGTTCACCAGCAGGAAAGAAGAAATAAGTTTTGAAGAAATATGTAGAGAGAGAGAGATGTGCTTTCAGCTAGTTCTTGGGTTTTACCCTTATCTATGATTCAGAAATGACAGCACCGTATTTTTTATTACTATTATCATCCAAAATTAATACAGTAATTTCACAGCTATAAGGCACACACTTTTGACTAAATTTTTCCCCCGAACTCGGAAGTGCGCCTTATAGTCCGGTGCGCCTTATATGATGGACAAAGTTGTGACATTCGCCAAACCGGAAGTGCAAGCTGCAATGGTGGGGGCGGTGCCGCCGGAGCGCCGAGTCGCGAGGTGGGGCGGGAGTGGGCGGCCAGAGCCGGCAGGAACCGGGAGGGGAGGGAGGGAGCTGCCCCCGGCCCCAGTGGAACAAGAAGCTGAGCGGCGCCACTCTGGGCGCGGGGGCGAGGGGAACAAGAAGCCGGGCAGTGCTGACCCCGGCCCGGGCGCTGGGGGAACGAGAAGTGCGAGCCCGCAACAGCCCCGAGCAGAGCCCACTTGGCAGTGGCATTGGAGCAGCAGCGGTGCGGCCCGGGTGGCCAGGGGAAAGCGGGGAGAAACAGCGTGGCCACCGCCATGGGAAAGCGGGCGGGGAGAAGCACTGCCGTCGCCGGCCAGGTGGAAGCCGGGACGCAGCCCGGCCGCGCGGTCAGAGCCGTGAGCCGTGCCAGACGACGCCGGGGGCAGGCAGGAGTGCTGGGGCCCGCTGCATGGGGCGGGAGCTTGGGGCTGTGTTTAAAGGCTACACCGATCTTTGAAAAATGTTTGCAAATTGAACACCTGCCAGTAATTTGTTACTTTGTTGCACGCAGTGCGGCTCCTTGCTGCAAAAAAAAAGTGCGCCTTATGGTCCAGTGTGCCTTATGTGATCTACAAAGTTGCGAAATTTACCGACTCCCGGGGGATGCGCCTTACAGTCCAGTGCACCTTATGGTCGTGAAATTACTGTACCCTTAAAATAATTGTTTATTACAGTGACTAGTACACTTAATGCTGTATTACTTGTTTTTCACCTTAACTGTTACAAGTATGTAGTGTCAAGCAAGTCCAAAGGATGGGGAAAAAAGTTTGCTATCAAAAAAATTGAGGAGGCAATCCAGAGCAAGAATTCTTTGGCTGGATCAGAAATAGCTGAGTAGCTAGTGGAAAAGACAGTCTACAATATTTCTTTTTCCTGTACTGCACAGATTCTTCTGCTACACTTAGAGTAAATGACCTGGGTTTGGAAGAAACGTTTTGAACAGCGTTATTCCTAGCACAAAGGATCTGCAAAAGCGTATATTCTCTTCTGTGGAACAGGAGGAAAAATGCTTAGTGGATGGTGAAATGCTTCCAGAAGAGTTCTTTTACTTTGCATGCACGATCTGTGACTGGGGGAGTTTCCACTGAAGACAAGAAACTTGTGGCTCTACAGAACTGTCATCTCCACAGATACTCACCTGTACTGGACATTAGAGAACATTTATTTAGGCATTTCAACACTGCAAAATTATTTGAGCTGAAAAGCTGTATAAGTTAACAGAAGTCAGTTTTTAATTTTCAGTGTTGGAAATAGTTCTTGTGAGTTCTTTTCCCTTCACCTATCACTTTTAACACCCTTTCAGAACTGTTTCTGTTCACGAGTACAAATCCTAGAGCTTACAGTTCCATGGAAGTATTGACTCAGAAAGGCCACAAGTTTGTATGATGATCATATATTACACCACTCAACAAAATCAAGACATTTAGAATTACAGTAATTTCAAGATTATAAGCCGCACTGAGTATTAGCCGCACTTCCGGGTGCCAGCAACTTTTCATTCTTTGTCCATACATAAGCCACACCTGATTATAAGCCGCACGTTACAATACAGAGTGTGATAAAAGGTATCTATTCTATCACCATCTGTTGAGGGTGGGGGCAGTGATCCTTATCTCAACGGCAGATATTCTGCTAATGGGCCATCCATTGAAACGAGGTGGGGCATTGTTCTTTATCTTTTCACAACCAGTCCTTCCTCCAGGGAGTCATTTTCTGCCAATGGCCCATTGAGTCCCACTGTGTGACTGATAAAATTACTTCATCCCATTGGAAGTTGCTCCAGCCAGGGGGAAGAGCCCAACTTTCTTACCAAGATAAAAACAGAGGTTTTGGGACACTAAGGGAGCCCCTTTCTCCACTGGACTCCGGAGGACACTACAGTGTCTTCCCTGTCATTTGTATGAGAGAAAGTTTGAGGACAGAACAGATTGAGCAACTTGATGAAGTTCTGATTGCAAGTGCAACATTAAGTGGAACCATGAAAAATATATTGACAAAAAAAATACATCCTCCAAAGATATTTATATTCTCTTTTCATGGAGTTTACGGGAGGATGGATGTACTTTACGGGAGGATAGCTTATCCACTGGGGCAACTGGAATGATTCTCTGCTCTATGAGAAGCTTCCAGAGAAGAGCATTATGATACCTGGGATGAAAAGTTTTTTACCATGTGGAATGAAAAATCGTTTTTGGATAACACAGTTATGACAGCAGATGTGTTAGTCTGGAAGTTAAAGATGAGATACAGAATCTACAAGGAGTGTGGAGGGACATCAGGTGATAACTACAGATATCAGTGGAAGAAAGATTCAGCTAAGCTTGTTAAACTGTTCCACATTTTTGGACTGGGAAATCCGTTCTTAACCCAGAGGAAGAATTCTATTCAGCAGAAGGCATGGAAAAAATTGAAAACAAATGCAGAGTATGTATTGTAGAAATAACTTCCCAAGAGACAGATCCAACTTGTTACTGTATCGCTGAGTGTCACAGTGAAGCACAGGGCTACTGATGTGTTTTGACCTCAGAGTGAGGAAGCACATCAGGCAATGCTAGATGGTAGCTGTACACAACTTTTTGAGATGGCTGAAGGTATGCAAAAAATGGAATCAAGAGGCTTGACAGTAGCAGACATTGTAATGACTTCATTCTTCACTAGTTATGGGATCCCAGGCAACTTGCACACAAACATAAGGGAAAACTTACATCCAGAATCTGCAGTTTTGAGGCTTTTCATACAAAACAAGAGTTTAGCTGTGTGCCTTTGTAAACCAGCACAAAAGGGACTGGAATCAGCATCTGATATTCATTCTGATAGCATATAGAAGTCACTGAACCTGTAGTGTGCCTCAGCATTCATTTTGTCTAGGTATGAGCTAATAATCTACATTTACATCATGTACACTGCATGGATCTGCAGGGACCATGATTTGCCTTGCAGGAATTAGATGATGAGCTTCCCTCTTTCTGAGGAAAAATTGGTGAGAGAAACAATGGGAAGCAGTGCACAAATGCGGACAGTAAAGTCACAGACATCAACAGGAACATATACTGCAAAATGCTGAGAAAGCTGAGAGCTTCTGAGTGGAGTACTTGGAATAAGTCCTAGAGGAAAACTATATCCTCCTGTTTGATTTTTTTCAGGGAAACAGGACTTTCTACACCATTTTTGTGAAATAAAACAAGTGCATGACGTTCATCATCATTTCACATCTTCTTGCCCCTCCTCACCTATCCTGTAAAAACTATTAAGTTCCCTATTTTGATTAAATTTTCAGGCAAAAGATACTATAAATTAATACAGTGTGAGGATATTGAGTCTATTTAAGATGCTCTGTTGGAATCAAATTATAATTGAGTTCGCTTTCCTGTACTATGTTTTAAACACCTTCAGTATGAATATATGAGTTCATTTCTTCTAATATTCTGTAAGAATGGTATCTTATGTCCATTTGAGGCAGAGCAGTTTTTGCTGCCTTGCAAGTGTATTGCTGATCACTTCAAAGAATGTATTCCACCACTGGTGCTGTAATTTCATTGACAGTACATCTCAGAAAAAAAGATGTAGCTGATGCTTTTTAACCCTGTTTTATTTGTATGTGCATCTTCCCACGTGATTCTTCAAAGTTCTGCTTCATATTGCATTTGCAAGGAGAGAAAAAATCAATTCATTATTAAAATGCTAAAAAAGATTACTGGAAAATTTGAAAATCTTCCTGTGAAGTTTAGTATGCTGGGTTGACCTGGAGGGCATGATACCTTAAGAAAAAACACAAACATACTCACTACAGCATGTAAACAGAAAGGATCAGAGGTAGATATGTATCTTCTTAATGTAATGGTGTTTTCCTTAATTTTGTTTACATGTTTATATTCTTGCTACATAAAATGAAAACTAGCTTGGAAGCATAGCTTAAAAGTTGAAAATGCTTTACTGGTTTATATTTTCTTATGGCTATTGCAGTAGGTCGTAATTGCCACATACTTCAACTGATGTAAATCATCAAGGCCTTGATGAACTAAGCAGTTTATAAGGTGGATAAGAAGACCTGTCTTTAAATCAACAGTGAATTTTGCATTTGGGTTTTTTTTGTTTTTTATATTTAAAATTTTTACTTAAATATCTTTTAGTTTCTTTTACGTTCTGATGGTGCTCAGACAGTATTGCTTTGAAATGAATAAAACTATTTAAGTTAATAAAAGCACAGCTGACACTGTAGATGGATAGATTTAAATTATTTGGGATACTGAAGACTTCATGCACCTTATGCAATTTAATCACCAGAAGAATAAGGAGGGGCCTGTGTATGGTATCAGTTCTTGTGGGAAAATATGCTTCATTGACTTACTGGCACTGTTTTGGAATGTGGCATTTAAAAGTACCTTTTTACAGTGGGAAAGAATTTGGTCAAGAATAAACAGTCTGACCTTGTTAAATGGACCAAAGTCCCTGCATAACCTAGTTTCAGAAAACTAGTTTTCACCAGTCTGTGAAAAAAAAAATCAGTTTATGAAAAATGCAACTAGACTTTCTAGACAAAAAATTATGTTGATTGACCAGAGTGGGTGAAACCACCTCGTTTTTCCAATATGGACTTCCCTGATTTGCTAAAAGTTGACTTTGAGGTTTAAACATGGTTTGAACTGTGATTTCAGTGGACATTAAAAGCACTTTATATTGTAAAGTGTCCTACAATGTCGCCAGATGAATTCAAGTCATTCAGGGGATGAGTGAATAATTTTCGACAGAAATCAAGACCATTTGTACTACTATCAATATCCAAAAATGTAAAAACTTAGTAGGAAAGCAGTATTTAAACTATGAACTAAGTCTTAAACACAAAGCTTGGTATTTGGAGATACAGTAATTTGACTACCAAAGACCTTTTGATACAAATGAAGAAGAAACTTACGCCACTTTGGTTTTAACTTCAAATTTTGCTGATAGGAAACTGGCATGGTAAACCGGTACGATAATATTGAATCTCCATGCTATGAAATCCTGGCTTCCATGCAGTTGATGGAAAACATCCTTTTAATTTCATTGTGGCCAGAATTTCATTCCAGGTTTTCATAATCTGTTTGAAAAACACAAACACATTCTGTGAACAGATATTCAAACTGCTTTGGAGGAGTGGAGTCTACAAAGAAGAGCAAGGACATTGGGAAAATGTATTGATATAAGTGCCTATCCAGTCTGTGGTTTTCGGCACAGAATTCTCATTGGTACTTTGTAGAACACAACCCCCTTTTTCTTTTTGACATGACAGTGACAAGTTAAAATATTAAAACTCTTAAGGCCTGACCAATGATCCATTTTTTTAATACAAAAAAGAACAAAAAAATCTTACGATGGGTCACGAATGTGAAATAACATTGAAAGACATTGTTGAATAATACTTTTGAGTGCCTCATCTAAAACTGTAGTACTCAGTTGAGAATTATTGCTGCATAAAAATGAAAATGTATCCATAATTCAGTTATCAGCAAAACTAGTGAGAGCTGTATTTCCATGCTATAAAATGAAATTTGATGCAAACAGTAATTGATGCAACTGTTAAAAAACAGTTTACATAAAATGAGTGAATTTAAGACAAAAAAAAATGTTTCCATCAGGTAAATTTAGATTAAAAATTAGGTGTATGCATTAGGTTTTGACAAGTTTGAAAAAAGGATATGTATTAAACCAGAAAAGAAGAAAACCTGTCTCAATGTAAACACCATTTTCAGTTTTTATAGTCAATGTAAACATCTTCTGAAGTTAGTCTGAGTTTCCTGAAGTCTGTCTCGCTCTACTTTGTGTTTACAACATCAGCTATATATTTACCCTGCAGAGATTTTTTGAGGCCCTCAAGGGGGTGGAGTTCCCACCCTGCTGTGAGGAGGCTCTGTGCATTTTCTATGTATAGTCACATGTGACATCGCCTTCTGCACCACTTCAGTATCAAACCGTCGAGTTTTGAAAATGGAAGTCATACACAGCTGGATGTGTGCACACATTATCCTGTTCTGTAATTTACATGGACATTAACTCAGAGAAAAGCAAGAACAAAACTACAGCTGTTCTTAGAATTTACAAGCAGTGATAGATACTTTAATGCCCCAACTTTGATTATTTTTATTTATGTGTACATGTTTTTGTTTTCCTTCTGTTCTCAGTGCTGTTTGTCATCCAGATTAATCTGATAACTCTGGCCTCACCTTTTTAAAGACATTTGGTTCTTGAGAATGGATTCACCAGGAAAAGACTGAGGAGCTATTTTTTACCCTTGTCTATGTCATTAGTGTGCAGCATAGTGTGCAAAGACCAGGTTGTCTGAGAGGGGAACTGCTGTGCTTGTATAGAACTTACTTTTCCTGCAGCTGATACACTGCAACTGTAATCTGACTCACTGTTTTAGCAAGAAAAATGTGTGAATCTTTCCAAAACTCCTAATCCATACTGAACTGAGGAAGCTATTAGACTGACTAGAAGTAAAAATGTTCATGATAAGTGGATGCTAATTCATCTTTATATTAAGTAACCTATATCACTTTGTGTACTGCTACCCTTTGTGCTGGGTACTCACTAGTAATTTTTTCTTACTCTTTTTCATGCCAAGGGGGAAATAAAATTTTAGTGAGAGGACTGTTGATATCTTCCCATGTCATAGGCAGTCAAAAATGTACAAAATGACTGAGGCTTTCTAAGTCACATTAAAAATTAAAGAGTTTTTATTTTCCTCAATGCTGTCAGTAGCTTCGTAAGCAGTGGTAGTAGGCTACAGTGCAAGATTAAGAATTTGTAACTGGAAGGTGTTTTATACTTTATCTTGAAGAATAGCTAAAAGTAAAGGGATGGAACCATATATTTTGTATTTTGTATGCATTGGAATAGGCTCTCTGGTCACTTGCTGCTTTCTTTGAAGCAAGTCAAGATTTTTATACAGTTGATACTCAGGTCTTTTTTTTTTTCTTTTTTTTTTTTTCTTTTTTTTTTTTTCCCTGTGTTGCTAGTCAAATCATCATGACAGAGAAGGTTTCACCTTGTACCTTGAGAAGATTGGATTTTCCTTTGATGCTCTGCTTTGTGCTTGTGCAACTTCACTTTGAGTCCTGTGTGCAGTTTTGGACAGCACAATATAAAAAAGGCACTGAGCTATTAAAGAGAACCTCAGGGGTGGTGAAAGTCTGTGGAGGGGCAGTTTTATGAGAAGTGACTGAGGTCACTTGGTACGTTCATCCTAAAGGAGAGGAGACTGAGGAAGACCTCACTGTGGTCTTCAATATCCTCACAAGAGGAAGCAAAGGCGTAGGTTCTGGTGTAGATCTCATTCTTGAGAACAGTGACAGAACCTCAAGGATTTGGTATGAAACTGTGTCAGGAGAGATTTAGGTTGGATATTAGGAAAAGGTTTTTCTCACAGAGAGTAGTTGTGCACTGGATCAGGCTCCCCAGGGACATGGTCAAAGCACCAAGCTTGACAGAGTTCAAGAAGGGTTTGCACAATGCTCTCAGGCTCATGGTGTGACTCTTGGGGTGTCCTGCACAGACCCAGGAGCTTGACTCAATGATCCTGATGCGTCTCTTCTAACTGAGCATATTCTATGATTTTGTGATAAACATGAACAGCTCCATTGACAGTAGCTACAGTTAAGCCCAGAAGTCTGAAAGAGCAGCACGAGTTACTAAACAGACAACCATACCTGTTGTCATTTTGTTATAATTTTCTTTTGAGGATTCCCTACATGTCCCTTAGGCTCTAACCCCATTCAGAGGTATGAACACAAACCACTTGGTAATTCCTGGTGCATACTAAAATGGAGAAACCTTTTCATCCTGATTGAACATTAATTTCAGGACTGAAATGTCCTGCTCTGAACACTGCTTTGGGTATTTCCAAAAATTAGTGGGTCTGTAGTAAGCACCTTGTCCAGGTGAGAAGCTCAGCAGAACTCTTCCTGCATGCTTCCACCACAATTTTCAGGTAGAACAGGGGGTTTTTTTTCAGTTTTACAGTTTTTACACTTAAGGGATTTCAGATGTGGTCAGTAGAATGGGAGGTTACATCACTGTCCTGTCAGGCTGTGGTAGTTTGGAGAAACCATGTATTTCTCTTTTGACATCAGGAGATAACTTGTCTGCAGTGAAGCTTTTGCATCTTAATCCCCTCAGCAGAGACAATTGCTTTGAAACTCCTTCATCATGGAACAGAACATCATTGTGTTACAAGCTGTACAAATTTGAATCAAGATCTGTTTTTCTGTTTAAATCAAGATCTGTTTTCTTTTTTGAAGACATTTTACCATATTATGTATTTACAGCCAAGCATTAAATTTCTCCATTATGATAATTTCTAGTTAATAGACTAATTTTTTCAATTAGTCAACATTATTATTTTAATCAAGGATTTTAACATTATCTCTTATTCTTCACAGAAAAAAGATTTCTTTATGGGAGTGTATTACTCTCCTTTGATATTTGTAAGCATCCAGATGTAGTTATGCATATAGCTTTTCATTCTCATGGTTTTACCCTCTGAGCAATGTCATTAATATTCATGTAGATTTAAATAGTGAGTTGTTACATTAGTATTTAAGCTTATTTGCTCAAGAAGTGAAAATAGGGAAGAATCTGGAAATCCTGGGAGGAACTTGACCTCTGTTACGTCTTAAATTACTTTTCATAAGTACACTGCATTTTTTTTAATTCTGGAGTTCTAACTGTAGTACAGGCCGTCCCAACTCTTTCTTTGAATCCGGCATCCTAACTCTTCCTTTGAATTCAGCCTGACATAGTTCCTAACATCTTTCTTTCCCACAAAAATGATATATTTCATGGCACACCCATAGCAGACTGAAGAGTACATGGAGGGAATTAGGGTAAAAGAGAGCAAAAAGGAATTGAGAGAGCTTAAAAAGACAGTCAATGCATTGACAGGAAAAATTAGGCTGTACTAAGTACAATTACAAGGATTTTTTTTTGTTGCATTATACTTGGTTGGGTTTTTTTAATTTCTTGTTGCTTTAGGCCAAGGAGTGTTTGAATTCACTTTTATTTCCAGTTGCTACTTTGCCTTCTGGACAGAAGATGCTACTTTTTTATATGCAAGCAGTTAAATTTTATACTTGGAATTCTTAATTTGAACTGGAATTCTTTCATAGTGAATATGTGAAATATTATACCCTGAATATGCAATTAATATGAAAATGTCACCTTTTTTGTTATATTCCCTGCTAAAGGTACTGAACAGGCAGAATTGTTCCAACTCAATTAAGTGCTATTTTATTACTAAGTGAAAGACTTCTCATTTTGCCCTTGTCTGAACCATTCTGACTTGTTAACATTATTTTTTGCTGAAGTGACCACAACAGAAAATCTCTTGTGCTGCTTTCCATTCCTATGATGGGTTGACACATGAACTAATCAAACCACTAACATATATGTTGATCACTTGCAGACCTAACATGGCAGTATACCTATTTCATAAAAGAAAAATGAGTGAAGTTCAGTAACAGTTCCTCAGTTGCCATAGAAACCATTGCATCTTATACAGGATACTTGACTCTGTTTGGGCCCCCATCCTTTGATATGCCAAGTGGCTGTGAATCCTTAATGTCCTCATCACCTATTTAAACTGCAATCAAAATCAGGCAATAAGAACTTAAATGCTGCCTTGAAGACCGGCAGTTTCTACTTTACTTTCATTTACTCGAGTTATAACCTACTACAATTGGATTCCTTTGAATGGGCTGTGGCGACTAAAAGGTGGATTACGCATGTGGAATTTAGGGCCCCAGTTCAGTGTGCTGAAATTAACTCATATGAAGGGACCTTAAAGCATCGGATGCGCTTGGAATCAAATGCACTTATTGAATTGTAGGGAGCAAACCTTTTCATCATGTTAGATAGTTCAGCATTAGTCTAACCTAAAATAAAAAATGCCACCATTTCCCAGGAAAGCAGAACTGACTAAGCACTGCCTATACATCTAACCCTGCACAGCCAAAATTCAAGGTGACGCAGTATTTTGAGTCATATGCTGACCTTACTGTGAAAGGGAACTTCAATTAGATGTCTATTGTGTTTTCAAATACAGAAGAATGGCTTTGTGTTCAATGGATTACCCCACTGATTAAGACAAGGAAGCAGATGCTGCAAGGGAGTATAGAGAAAAGAATTTAATTTCTCCCATTTTATTTTAATTCAGAATCTATTCCATGTACCAGACCAATTAATACATAAACCAAAAGCCTGCCAACATGTTCAGACCATGCAAATTTCCCAATAGACAGAAGTACTGGTACCTATGTGTAATGAAACCAGCACCTTCCATGTCCCAGAATGCAGATAGAAAGGATGGGGGAGGGAGGAGAATCATGAAGGGAAGTCTTTTTATTTTCTTCTTTTCACGTGAAGGTTTATAATTAAAGGGGAAAGTAAATTAATTACATGAATATTAAAAGGTTACTCTTCTATTCTAACATTTGGTCACAAGTTGTCTAATGAAAAGGAATGCAGGCTGGAGGGCTGCCATGCCTTTGCTTCTTTCTGCAGAGGGCCACAGGCTGAAGCAGTGATTGTGCGTGACAGATTCTGGGAACAATGAGCCTGCGCACAGATCATCCAGATGGAGCATGCTTTTCTAAATTACACCAACAACAGGGT
This sequence comes from Catharus ustulatus, assembly GCF_009819885.2. NCBI lineage: Eukaryota > Metazoa > Chordata > Aves > Passeriformes > Turdidae > Catharus > Catharus ustulatus. Next base: position 24,430,037 of record NC_046221.1, on the reverse strand, counting down.
GGCCCACAGGCAAACAAAATAGTTAAACAATACATAATAAAGTTTTTATTTGGTATTTCCTGTGAGCCTCTGCCAGTTGCCAGGGAGTGTACTGTATTTTTCTTTTGCTGTATTAATTGTTGACCACAACTGGCAAAGACCCAAACTAGCAGGGACAGATAAGGGGGGGAAAATGGCATCTGGACACTAAAGCCTCAAGTGTACTGGGAAAAAAAAGCACAAAAAATTACAGCATATATCTGGAATTTTCCAACTAACGATGTGCGGATGTGGTAGCACTAGGGAAAAAGAGCCAAACTGAGCCTGCTTTGTTCACTAAGAGAGGCCCCCCTGTAACATTCCTTTTAGCTGTGCATATTTTGGCTTCAGTTCTGCAGTTTTAACTATATACTGTGTATGGAGCAGTTCAGTTGTTGCTTCATGAATCTAATGATTTTGTTACAAGAAATAAAACTACATCAATGCACACGTATTGTTATTGTTTTGAGGTGCTTGAACAGAAGCTGGGTTTTAAATGTTAAATCATAGGTGTTAAGTTTCCAGAGGGAAGAGAGAGAAAATTTCATTAAATGCAACTCATCACAGCAACAGCTGCAAGAAGGAGACCCTCAGTAGCAGTGAATGCTGCCTTTTTAAACTCATCGGTGAAATCAGACCTTAGAGTTATCTGGTTTAGGGAAAAGTCCACAGTATAGCATTAACACTTGGATAAAAATAGAAGGCTACATAAACGTGCTAGTTTGTTACCATTTTTCTGTTTTCTTTGTCTTTATAAACAGTTCAGGTGTTGGCATCTTTTTAAGGAAATTTTATACTCCTGATTTGCTATATGCAATGTCGTAAGTCATTTTGCTCTACTAATATATAGCAGAGAAAAGGAACAAGAACGAATTGCAGGTATTAGGTCACCTCTCCAAAGGAGATGCAAGTTGGTGTGAAGGCAGTCAGTTTGTATGGAAAGGAGAGAACCATCAGTGAACTAGGCAGTGACAGGATTTGCAGCTACAAAAGGTTCAATTGATGAGAAATAAATTACTGTTATGAGCTTAAGTTTTCACAGCATTTTTAGATGTACTTTGAACCAGTGGCCCTTGATGCAAAATTACTTGTTTTTTACTAATAATTGGGCTGTTTCGTATGCATGGATGCCTTCTTCATACCCTTATAACCAGCCATTGTGTATCCTATCACATGTGGAAATAGATTCTTACTCTCTTTAAAAACTCTCCACACGTTATAGTCCTTAGTGGAATCTATTTATGTAATTTGCTCATAGTTAGGGATGTCAGTTGGAAACAAGCTGTCAAAGTGGTGTAGAAGCAGTAGATGAAGAAAAGGGTCAGATCTATGGGAGGGATAAAGTACAGCTTGCTCCTGATAACTGGCAGGCATGAGTCTTAAGTCCCCTAAGCCACCAAAGTTCAAGAGCAGGCCTATGTTTAGCAACATAAATGTACTGATACCAAAATCACCTTCCAAATTACAGATATACCTTTTTTCCCTCATAAAAATGAAAAAAGCATGCATTTGCGTGTAGTGAGGTGTTACTCATTACAAAATACTTAAAACTTCACAGGAAGTTAGATTAATTAGAATAGGCTTCATTTTTCATAAGTACACTGGTTCCTTCTGCAGTCAAGGACAATGAAAGTTTTTCAAACTTTGAAAAATAAGCTGATTTATAGATCACTTATTATGAGAGTGGTATGTAATCTACTTTGTATTTACCTGAGATGTGATTGATTAAAATTGCACTTGTGCCTGACAGATGAGATACAGCACATAGATAGCATTTCTTGTGTACAGCATTTCCCAGTCAACTGTTGTTCGTCCCAGGTCCTACAGATAGGAATGACAAGATGGTTAAGAGAGGTCATCTCCAGTACTCTACATTATTTTTCAGCCTGAACATTACACCCCAGACTTGTATTAAGAAATACTATTACTCTCCATGTAAGTGATTTCAAGGTATGTTGTTAGGCTAACACTTCAGTTATTCAGAAGCACTGAAAGCCTCTTTTTTTGATCCCCATAACACCTTTGCTGTAACTAAAAATCATTCTCTTTTTTTCATTAGTTGTGCTGTTCACTTCTGTTTTCCTTCTCCTGGATTGTGCTCATGGGTTATTTTAGTCTTGTTCTTACTTCTTTTCAAAGAAGTTTCATTTTCAGATTTTCATGCAGTAGCACTAAACAAAACAAAGTTTATCTGGTGTTTAAAGATGCTTTGTAAATAAAAAAGCTTAAGGAGGGGTCATTTAGACCCATGTTTTGTAAAAGTTTCATATTACAGAAACTAACTTGCTCTAAATTCAGCCTAAGTGTATCCTTCCAAAAACAATAATACTGTTAGCTCTTGAAAACACTTAGTTTCTGATCACAGGGTCATCAATGATTTTAAACAGCAGTAACAAAACCTCGTATTAACAGAAAAGAAAAATATTCCAATCAAAATATGTTTGCTATCATCAAAAATTCTTTTCCTTGCAGGATGCCATTTTCCTTGGGGAAAAACAAAAAAGTATTTAATAGTTGCAATATTATATTCTTTAGGAAACATAGACTATTTATAATTTTTTTTCTAAAACTGTTTTCTGAAGTATTAACAATTAAAAACAAGCATAGATCTAAATATCAATGATTTCACTGCCTGCAGATGTCTTCTTCTAACCACTCAGAGCTTCCTACTGAAATTGCTAGGAATTATGTGCATATTTGGAGTTATGTTGGAGCTCTTTATGAGATGACCAGTTGTGTTTCTTGACACAACCTAATAACATTAGACTTCTCGTGCAAAACGTTTTTTGCCTCAGAAGAACAGCTGAGGTACTGCCAACTTGTCCTGTTCCTCTTAAATTTAGAACCTTAGACAACTCAACAGCTTCAGAGGCTGTTGACCTGTGTCAGTCTCAGAGCTGCTGATACTTGGGCTTGGTGTCTCTGCAGAAGCTCTGGCTTCTGGTACTGCTTCTCACTTGTCCTCCTCAGCATCCATGGAGCCACACATGGATGTTACACAAGTATTTCCTGACCACATGAGGATATTATTTACAGGACTTCCTCTGAAAATTCAAGGAGGAGATAGATGTTGCTGTCTCTATGTGGTTGTTAATACTGTGAATGTCCTCTGGAGATGGCAAGCACTTATTGCCTTTCAGGGAATATGTAAAGAATTTTTTGCATGCAGTGATTGTTTCTGAGAACATGTCTTTTTTGGGAAAAGGCTTAGACAAGTGTCAGAGATGAGGGGAAAACTTATTCCAAGGTTAACTGGTAGTAAGGTTGATGTTTTCACAAAACATGTTTCACTGTCTCTCTGAGACCATTAAAGCATCTACGCTAGTGCTTGAATATTAGTTTTATTGGATTTATTCTCTTATTTTCAAAGATGAGTATCTATTACAATAAGCATTTTAGAAGGCCTTTTTTGTATTTTGTTTTGTATTTTGTTTTTATCTTTTTTAGTAAGGACTCTTCCTGAACTGTTAGGAGTCATGAGTGGTTTACAGTGCAGCAAAAGGGATGGGGCACAAGAAGAGATCTCCTAAATATTGTATTTTACGTTGTCAGGCAGAAGAGGGGCAAAACCTTTTTAAAGCAGTACATCTCCTTTCCACTCTGTTGTGTATCTTCACTGCACCAATGGCAGTCTGTGGTTCAGTCTGTCTTAAAATTTTAGTACTGTTCCTCTTTCCTCAAGAGGAGACCCCAAGAGAAGGTATTGCCTCAACATTGCTACTGACTGGCCAGAGAGAATTCAATTGTATCTCTATATGTTGGATTTTTCCTTCTGTCCTGGAGACTCATTATGCTCAATGTTTGGCAAACCCCTGTGCCTGTAAATTGAGGTACCTTCCCTGAAGCTGAGAATATTCACTTTGTATCACAAAGAACACAGCTAAGCCCAGTTCTGGACTACTAAAATTGCATCTCAATACCACACTTCATCAGCAGAGGTAGAGTACACATATTAGTGCACAGTCCCTTAACCACTGCTGAAATTGGAGTCTGTCAAACAGCTGCCTCAAAGTAGGTTTGGACTCTCAGGGAAAGTGTTTTCTCTCTGAGGCCTCTCTGCATGCAGTGTTCAAGGAGTTAACAGGGGAGCTACTTTGAAAATAGAGGCAGAAGGTCATTGTCGGCAACAGCAAAGACTCCTACAGCCTGCCATGGAGAGCCTTTCACCCGTCATTTCCCACCCAGGGGATTGTAAACATTGGCTCGCAGCCATGGAGTCCTACAGAACTTCTCTTCACTTTCAACATATACATTTATATGTCTTAATGGAAACTGAAGCACGGCAAGTTATTCCTGCATGTCCAGAAGGAGAGAGGGAGCTTCTGTTCAAGTTAAAGAGATGGGAGAAAGAGCCATTACTCACACAGGAATTTGAAAACATAGAGATACGCTTGTTTAGTGGTGCTTCACATGTAACATAGCTGCTGTTCTCAGGCAAACTTTCTCAACTCACAGGAATGTGTAGAATGCTGTCACTTAATCAGAATCCAGAAGAGGTCTTTTATCTGCCATTTGTTAGTAACTAGCAATATTGCTGTTATCTCATTGTCCTTTAGCCTGATGCAGTGCCCTCAGACTTGAGAACTTGTAACATGAAAGCACTCATTACCTTGAACATTCCTGTTTGTATTGTCTTAAGCTATTATCTCTTTGGCTTAAATAATTGATGCTTTGTATCAATTTTGAGAGTGTTATCTGTAGAAGTCTGATCTACAACATTATTTTCATAAATAAAACATTTTATATTTTTATAGGTCTGTGACCACTCTGGAGTAGAGCCTGCAGTGATCTAGACTAATTAAAGTCTTGTTTATCCGACACAGTATGTTATCTGTAAATAATTTTCTTTGTAATGTGACTTCTTGAAAATAACATAAATTAATCATACACTCTTTAATGTTAAAATTGGGAAATAATGTCTATTAAGGTCTAGTATTGGACCAGCTGTAACATTCTGGTTATCTACTGAATCTTCAGATAGTTAATATCAGTTCAGAAAGTCCTATAACATTTATAAGTGGAGGAAATTTTCCTTTGGTTTCTTTCAAAATCTTGGGCTTCACTTAGTGCTGTGAACTCTAATTTTGGCTGCTAAGTAGTGTATCAAGAAGCAAGGAAGGAGATAGATGTTGCTTCTTTCTCCACAGAAGAAAGCAGAGTGCTGTCTTCTAGAATTTTTCTGAGTTCCATCTGTTAGAAGCAGAGAGGTGGAATACAATCTGTCTAGATACAAAGTAGAATCCAGCCTGGTTTATGTAATTAATGCCTACTTTTATTTTTATCCAGTGATGGTCATAATGTAAAATGCATACACATTCCAGAGCAGTATCCAGAAACTCGGCTCCTTGCCCCTTCCAGCTGATTGTTCTTAAGCATTCAGCTGCTTTCAGACACAGTCTTGCCCCATGACTCATATACTCCTGGCAGAATAGTGATTTGGCTTCAGCAAAGGCAAGGAAAGAGCTGTCACCCAAAAAACCCCTAGCATAGTGGTCAAAGAATGTGCTTGGGTGTAGGAGATGCCAATTAAATCCCCTTCGGCTGAGTTTCCACTTTGAGATCAACCTAATAACATGTGCACAAGATGTTAATGTAGATGCAAACATATATTGCTTCTACCACCACTCTTGGTTACAGGCTTCACCAGGTAGGGCTCCATATGGACTTCTGTTGAAAACATCCATTTACCGAGGGTATCTGTCTACCAAAAATGCATCACTCACAGTAGTGCTTTAGCTCAAACACAGCCTCCTGTTTCTGCAGCACAGGCCTTTCTGATGTGTGTGAGCATCCACATGTAAGATCCACAGACACTTCCAGAGTAAGAAGAATTTGATAACTAAAGATGCCTATAAAGAGCTTTGGAACCTTATTGGATTGTGCCCAGCATTTTATTGGTCTTAAGCTCACAAAACCGCTTAAATGTGAGATTCAGACAACCTGAAGACCCTTCTTACTGTTTTTGACCTTTCTCTCTAGTCCTTGCTTTTGGATGACAGGTCTTTGTCCTGGTGATGTTTATTTCAAGACTGATTTCTAATGACTGTGGTATGTTTAATTATGCATGAATGCGTACACCTATACATGTATTGCATCTGTATATGGAAAGTTCAACTTTTTCTTATTTTCTTTGTGTGTATTTACAAATCTCTTTTCACATTTGTTTTTAGAAAGATGCTTCATGAGGGTTTTGTTTCCCAGATGTAACTTCAAGGAATTCTTGAAAAGTATTTCATAGGAATTTCATCTCTATGGTATCATTTACAGTTTTGCTTACTTCAGTTTAAAGCCACATATTTATGTAAAACCATAGTAAATCTACTGCGTTTAGTTTCAAATGCAATGGAACTGATTTGCAGTGTTCAGAGTTGCTCAAATTTTGTATACCATAGGTTTAGGAAGGCCCAACTCTATGATGTTTGTCATAATCAGCCAGTTGAAGTCTGTACCTTGTGAAGTAGTGAGGACAGGTACATCCCAAGTGAGACTTCTACTGCAGAGAAGCTGACTAGCTTGTGACCCTGGGTTATCTTTGAGCTTTGCTGTAATATAGGAGTTTTTATTCTAAGCTATTGCTTCACATGACCATCTCTGACAGATGTTGATGCACCAGCCTTTTATCTACTATACCAGGCTGACAGTGAAATTAGTACTTTGCCATCAGACACAACATTAGTTTCTAAGTTTAATTCTCAACTGAATGAAAATAGTATCTTGTAGAATTTGTTTGCACCAAGTTTCTGCTGTCTAGACTCCCAAGCTGTCCACAGTAAAGCCTCTCACCTAGACAATTGGCCCAATTTAATCTGTTCTTTGTGGCTTCTCTGTGCATGTCTTCTTTCTGTTCAAGATGGCTTGACAGAAGTGGTCCCAAGTTGCATGGGAGCGTGGTCTGTGGTGGTTTTGCTTCACGTAGGCTTTTTCTGTTCAGGACTGGAGTCCAGCACAGCACCCCAGGAAGTGGGAACACTTTATTCTGTCAACCAGACTCTTTTTTCTGGTGGCAGTGGAAAGCTGGTCATCATTATCAAGTCCAGCTGTAGGTGGGAAGGCTCAGATTCTCTGGTCTGATGAACCCAAGAAAAGGCAAGCAGTCACTAGGGCAACTTTGGGGGATCTTGGCATGGAGACAACCACAGTTTGGTCCTTGGCACAAGTTAGAGCTGTGTGTTCTCCTGGTCCCAGGGACAGGGCATAAGTGATGTGAGAGACTATAGAAGAAGTAGAAGCCATCCAGTGGGAATATGCAGGGTGCTTGATTAGTTGATTTTGTGATTTAAAGATGTAGAGGAGAGCAAAGCAACTGAAACAAAGCCCAAGATGCTTCTTGAAGTGCTTCTAAAAGTTAGGACTGTTCCCTGGTCTAGCTAATGCCAACAGGTGACTGAGCAAGTGGAAACATGCCAGATTGCTGCAGCCAGACTCAGAACAAGGTCTGTATTCCAAGGCACAGTCTCAGGCTACCACATTTTAGGTATTTTTAGGGCTTTTTAGTTTTAGTTTAGTTTGGAATTGTGGAAGGAAACATCATCTTCCTTACAGTAAGTGTTTGACTTGATCTGCATTAAAAGACAGTGGTGTTTATTTTTTTCTGCCTTTACAGGTTTTTTTTAGTTCTGAGATAGATTATTACAATTTGCTGTTTTGGTATACAGATTTGATTATTGAGTCTTGAAGCATGATTGAAGAATGGCTACTTCTGTTTAAAATCTACCACTCTCGGTGTTGTTAAGTATCTCTATCTGTAAATACATTGCAGTAATAAGCACAAGTCTCATTGCATGCAAAGCTGACCATTTCTGTAAAGAACAGAGTTGTGCAGCTCAGAGAAAAGGGAATCATGATTTTGATTTCAATACACAACAAGACCTGCCAAGTGTGACTTCTGTGGGATCTGGATCAGGTAGAGTAGTGTTGCTGATAGTATTTTTGGTCCTTTTTTTGTGTAAAGATAAAACACTTTTCACCTGAAGTCTCAGGTAGTCTTTCAGAAATGTTCTCCACATTGTCTGTGTAGGGAATTCTATGAAATACTATGCTTTGTAGAAATACATTTCCTTGTATGAGTTTTGAGGTAAGGTCTGAATCACTAGTGGTTTAAATATTACCTCATGTTAAGAGCCAGTTTTTTCCTTTCTGGTAGCTGTTCCACTAAGATGTTTTGTGCACAGAGACTTTTATGGTAAAACTCTGAATGTAGGTAAAGTATCTTCATCTAGCACATGATGTGCAAACATGCACGCACACACATTCATGCCTCCTGACAACGGATGTACCTAGAAATGCTCTTCAGCAGCACTGTCACACTGAGTGATGTGGTTCTTCCTAGAAATAAAAAAAGGAAAATTCTGGTTAGTTTTGTGTGTATAGAACATCTGAGAAATGAATGGCTTCTTTATTTGTCATGTTATCTTTCAGTAGATGCTAAACTATGTTTCCTTCAAATCACAAATGTTTTAGTATCAAAAACAGGAGATCCCCTTCTAAAACAGTGACTTGATAGTGGGCGGTACATGTGATCAGGATTTGTGTCTTCTATAAATAAATAATCTTTTGCTTGATGATCTAACTCATGGAATGATAACATTCATTCCAGTTTTCATAAAGCTGTTCATCAAGCTTGTGCCCAAAATGGAGACAAATGTGAGTAAAGGGATAAAATTAGTATTACCATGTGCACTTCATGAGACCCATAGCACTAGAAAGGATTTCATGTTTTGTATGCTAAATCTTTTGTCAAGAAATAAAGTGCTTTTTAAAAGCCACTAGAGTAGTTTGATACACACTTACTTTAAAAGGGAAACTATTTTAATGTTTCTATAAACAGACAAACTATAATCATCTTTCTCTAAGAAAGAAACATTTCTCTCTAGTCATACCTATCTCTGTGATGGAACTGAAAACAGTTAAATAACAGTGGAAAAACTACTCAAAAGAGAGATTAAACAAATACAGTTGTTTGGGCAGATACTATCCCTGGAAACTAAAGTACATCGTATGATGTAGCAATTATTACCTTCTCTATCACAGTTAGGAATAATAATGGATTAAATAGATAAATAGTATTTATGATTAAGAATAATAAATAGATTAAAGAGAGTCCTAGGTTTGCTTTATAAATACAGAATGCTCAGTGAATGCTCTAAGGATAGTGATAGGAAAACACAGTAAGACAGTTTTCAGCAAGTAAAGGAGACACACTCCTTTTCCAAACCAGAGGTGAAAAGATCATAGTACAAAGGCTAAAATTTAGCACATGCTAAAATCCCCTATCTTGGCCTCATTACACCTGTGGGACAGGTGGGTTTTGAACATGTTCTCTGCCTGTGCTGGAATTGTGCATGGTGCTGCAGGGTGGAATGGGGCATTCATTGTCTCTCCTCCCTTCTTCACATCTTTTCCCCATGCTTCTGCCTCCAGCACATCCCAGACTACCTCCTCCCTTATTTCCTGGAACTCACGCACACAAAAACACACACAAAAATCATATCCCTATATGGCATAGGTGTGGTCCACTTCCAGAGGTCTTTGGAGAGTTCCTTGGGAGCATGGAAGTTGATGGGGAGGGGGGGAATATCATCATTGCTGGAGCAGAGCAGGGCATGATAGGGGGGGAGGGTGGATCTATTACACAAGAGGGCTGGAAAGTGGGGCAACTTTGGGCTGTCAGGAGGACTCAGAGCAGCACACAGGACAAACGATCCTGCGGAAATGCCATCATGTCACACTAGTGTCACCAGCCCTCTGGATTGCCACTTCTGCCCTGCTCAGTCCTACTCCAAACTGAAGGCAGTGACACATTATTAAACAAATCCTTTCTTTTCCTAAGCAGTTTTTAATATTAAATTGACTTCATTTTAAGCAATGTTACTCTGTCAGGCCAGCAAGCCATTTTGGCATAGTCAGTTGAGAAATTACATTTCTTCTTTTCAGTCTCTGTGGAGTCTTTTCAACTGTGTCTTTACCAAGTGAGAGGGAGGTGGATTAGGCAGAGAGAGCCTCTCTGCAGTGGGGATTGAAGCCAGGCTTCAATCAATATGCTCGTCTATAATTCTGTCCTCTCCAGCTAATCTGTGGCAAATGTGTCAAGCTTAGTCATACAGCTGACATTTTTTACAAAGCTTCAAGAAAATGCTTCAAGTTGTTTTACAGTCCCAGACCTGAAGAACAAGCCATGAAGTAGCAGGTTTATAGTGAATTTGCTAAGATTCCACTTAGAATCCTCATGAACAGTTTGAAGCAAAAAAATTTTTTGTGAAATTGAGAGACACTACAATTGGGACCAATTGAAGCTACACTAAAGACCTTGACTCTGCATACTGTATCATATGTTCTGTAGCTTTGTTCCCTCATTTTACTCAAAAAAAATGACAAAAATGAATGAAAAACAGTCAAAAAGATGTCCTAAAGATCAAGTGAAAGCGTTGTTAGTGAGAACTGAACAAAAAACCTGCGTTTAAGAACCATTGTAAGGAACATTAAAAAAATAAATTTACAAGTAATCTTTCATGAAATTTACAGTAATTTCACTATTATAAGCCACACCATTTTGACTAAAATTTTGGTCCAAACCCAAAGTGCAGCTTATAATCAGGTGCAGCTTATAATCATGTGCGGCTTATATATGGACAAAGAATGAAAAGTTGCTGTTTTAGTTTGGAGGACAGGTGTGTGCTGAGAAAGGCAGGAACTTCTCTTTAAAATGGAGAGTGTAAACCCCCTCCCTCCAAATTATTATAATTTTGAAATCAAGGGGCTTTTAGGCAAAGATATGGGAATTAGGAATAGCAGTTCTTTTCTAAGGAAATTAAAATAGAAATACAGTACTACAAAGAAACAAACTCCAAACCCTGACAAAGTCAGAGTACAACCTGACACCCTGTCAGTCAGGGTGTTGGTAGCAGTCCCATTAAATGGTGGTTGCATCCTCTTGCAGTGACAGATGTGATTCAGTTGAAGCAGTGCTCCTGTACAAGGTGCAGTTTCCCTCTGGAGGTCCAGTGGTGATGTGGAGAAATCCAGTTTTCCTCTGGAGTCCAGTGGAGAAAGGGCTCCCTTAGTGTCCCAAAACCTCTGTTTTTATCTTGGTAAGAAAGTTGGGCTCTTCCCGCTGGCTGGAGCAACTTCCAATGGGATGCAGTAATTTTATCAGTCCCGCAGTGGGACTCAATGGACCATTAGCAGAAAATGACTCTCTGGAGGAAGGATGGGGTGTGAAAAGATAAAGAACAATGCCCCACCTCGTTTCAATGGATGGCCCATTAGCAGAATATCTGCCATTGAGATAAGGATCACTGCCCCCACCCTCAACAGATGCTGATAGAACAGATACCTTTTATCACACTCTGTATTGTAACCTGCAGCTTATAATCAGGTGTGGCTTATATATGGACAACGAATGAAAAGTTACTGACACTCGGAAGTGCGGCTTATAATCAGTGCTGCTTATAATTGTGGAATTACTGTAAGTGCTTTGAGGAACAAGATGAGCCAGCATCTAATGGACAATATAATTAACAAAATCAGTACAAAAAGATCACAGAAGAAACCACAAAAGCAAAATGTTTACAAGAAGAATTTTGCTTGAATTCAAGGATATTTTATGTGAATTTAAGCATCCTGCTAATTTCTTTTGTGATATGATTTCTATGAAAGTCAGTGTTTTAAAAGGTTTTACAGGCCTCTTCCAAGCCCCTTCAGAACTAATTAGTATAGAATTAGTCTCATCCGGCTTTGGATATCTAAAAGGAAGATGTCTATGTATGGACCAGTCAGATTCTCCCCATGGACATTAATCAAATGCAGGGTGTGTTCATCTGACCTGTGTAACACATTTAGGATAAAGTAAGACCAGTTGCTGGGTGTGATGAGGAATAGGCCATGCTTCCCCCACCCCATCATTCTTGTGGAGGCACCTCTGAATCAGAGGAGATGAGGGAAGCATAGCAAAATGCCTTCTTTCTGGAGTGAAAGGAAGACCCGGGGCCACAGCGTGACTCACTGGCTGGTAGATTAAACAGTGCCAGAAAACATTCGTGGGTACTGGAGCTCAATTGTCTATACTGTTAAATTATTAGAATGATTCCTGGCATGAGTTATTCCAACCAGCCCTTCCCCAGACAGTCCCTAGGCACTGGCAGTTAAGCATGGACCAAAGACCATACCCAATAAGCAGTTTGCATGCGGTCACCTTTTTTGGAAGGCTGAGAATTTAATAATATGGACATAGGCCACTCTGTACTTTTTGGTCTCAGTGCCAAAGGAACATTTCCTGTCCCATTTAATTTCCTAGCACAGACATAGCTGCTGTGTTACAGTCTGATCCTTGCTTTGTTCCTGTAGCTGTGCAACTGGGCATTGGTCTGTACTTAAAGTCTGTGGCAAACTGAAATGTAGTCTTTTGTGTCTGTGTTACTCAACCCCATCCCTAAACCACTGTTCGTCTTTGTCTTTTTTGAACTGAATACTTTTCAGACAGCAACTATATTTGGAAAGGGCTGTATATTGTGGAGATTCATTTAAATTAAGCAGTTATGCAAAAATGAAAATCTGTTCTGTAAAGTGCATGGAAATTGTATGAAACTGACACAATGCCTAGATCTTCTGTTGCTAGTGAGTAGACGCTTCCCACTAATGTGATTTTGCATCAGAAACTGGTAAGATGAAGGATTGAAACTAGGTGATACCCGATAGCCACATCTGCCATGTGTAGTAAGGCAGAAAACTTTATTTCAAAATGAAGTTCTCTTTCTTCATCTGACTCTAAATGCAGCTCTGCCCTTGCTTCTCACTGAGCAAGTCTCTCTGACTTCGGAGTGTCAGAAAGAACCTGAGTAGACTTCTGCAGATGTTCTTTTCCTTTCTACTGCATCTCAGATACACGTCATTTATTTTCATCATGAATTGCTGCCTAAATCTACTAACTTCTAAGTAGTTAGAGGTAGTGATCTGCAGCTACTGATACCTTCTTACCTGATACCATCCAATCTTATGTGAATAGTAGAAACATAGGGTGTGGACTAGAGAGGGAACTTAGTTACATCTTTAGGTACTTACTTCTTCCAGTGTGTGAATGTTCTTAGTTTTCTCATATGTAGCTGGATGTAATAAGTACTAATGTTACAGGGTATCTTCAGGACAGGCAGAGTGGACTAAGAAACCAAAGTGGGAAAAGGAAATAATTTTGCCCAGGAGCATTTGGAGGCAGTTGGAAGAAGAGAGGACAGGGTGTGAGATTTCAGGGACCTTGGAGGTGCAAAGGAGCCAGTGAGGAATGTGAGGGAAGGCAGAACCCGTGCGATATAGCAGGGGCAGCAGGTTGTGTCCAGCTGGGCATTTGCACAGGAGCATCAGGGAATTAGGCATGCTTGGTGATGCTGTCAGGGGACCACTGGTGTGTGTGACTGGAAGGCAGAGGAAGGCAGTGGAAAGAAACCAGGGGGTCATGGGACATGATAGAAACCTGGCTGGTGTAAGAGAGAAGCTGAAGAGACCAGCCAGGGTGAGCAGAAGCAAGAAGAAGGCAGTGGAGAGAAGTTTCTTAGGATAGAAGACTAAAATGCAACATGGTCACTAAAGTCTACAACCTCAAAGTACTTCGGAGTCTTGCACGATTTAGGATCTTCATCAGCATGTGAACATGAATCCTTTTCCTACAGAGCAGTCATTGTGCTGCATTTCATGTGCCAGATTTTCAGGAGAGACAGAATTTAAGTGAGATGTACTGATGCAGGTACTGAATCTTTTTTCATCCTTAAAATGGGACTTAATCAAGCAGCTCTGTTAAGTGCTTGTCTCCCTGCTAGTGTGACTTACCTAAGCAAAGCATTTTTTCACTCAGAACCACACTAAAGAGGAAGTGATGACCTGCTTGTTCAGCCTCATCGTATCCTGTGTTCAGAATAATTTTCATTTGTACTTCTCTGCAAATGTTAATGGAATGTCCAAAAATATTTTCTTGGTTTCTATGGTAAGAGAGAGTGTGAAACTGTTGAAACCACTGCATCATACACATCATCCTGTGCTTTTCAGGAGAAGACCCTGACCACAAAAGGAGTCATCTGTGGCATTACTTCTGTGCAAATTGACATTTAGTACATTTTGATCCCCTTCAGGTTGACATTTAGAAACACAGACTTGCATGTTTCCAACCATAAAGGTTATTTGATCACTTTTATAATGACACATTAATGACAGAGCATATCAAATCAGCTCAACTTCCTTCTTCTCTGACTATAATGCAGTCAGGCATTACCTGAAATTAATTGTTAGTCTTTTGGAAAACATATATTTTGCAGGTTTAACTTTCCAGATTACTGAAATAAAATCTCCCGGTCCCCTGTGTATGCATGCATGGAGCATAGCAGGGTGCAAATGCTTGGGGAACTTGCCAGTGAGGAGTCAGAGGGGAGAAGCAGCCACAGTGCTGCACACTTCCGCAGCTGTCTGAAAACAGCACTGTTCCCCTGAGCTAGCATGGACGCGGGCAGGAGCTGTGATGCGTCACTCAGGAAAGGAGCAGCTGTCCTGTGCCACGCTCTTCTGGAAGGGACTTCAGTTTGGGCATATGGTCCACAGCCATGCATCCCCCAGTTCTTTGCCTAGGAGAGTGCAGAGCCCTAATGTTGCAGGGCCTGTGGGATTGAGGAAAATAAGTCATCCTTATGCTCTGTGTGAGAAGAGCCATGTGGACCCCAAACCAGGAATCATGAGGTTTGGTGGTATTCCCACAGATGAGAGATCACACAGCTCTTCCTCCTGACACTACACCCAGCCATTCACAAAGTGTAATTGGTTGAAATTGTTATATCTAATTTCTCAAAGCAATATTACTTCAGTAAGCTTTTCCACCAATGTACTGCACGAATAAAAGCATAATTCAGTTTGAGAGATATATCTGCATTAGGAAAAATAACGTGTTTTAGGAGGAATTATATCTGATTCAGACAGGGCATCTCCAGAGAGAATCCCTGACTTCCAGTTATATTTGTCATCTTTCATTGGAGTGACTCGCTGAAGAAACTTCTCTGGTTTTTATAGAGAGAAGTATTTCATAAAACCATCACTGGTATGGTAGCAAATCAGGAACAAGATAAACGGAGCACCAGCTTGCACACAGGAATCTGTTTCTGTGGATGGCTATCTGTAAGTGTAGCTTGCCAGTGCAGTACTTTGTACTGTGTTATTGAACTGCTTCCTAGACAAATTTTATGAATAAACATCAAAGTGTTTGAAAGAACTGTTAGCAAATATGACCACTGTTGCAAATATCCATGAACGTCCCTTCAATAGCCATTCATTGGATCCAAGGGCTGTCAGGGCATGTAATGATTGTAATAAATGTTGTATTTCCCTTTGTTTCATCTGGCTTTGACCAGCAAATTCAGCTGATTACTTCCATTGTCATTTTTCTTTAGAAGACAGTTACATTGTTATTGTGAAAAAAACCACTATTCTTGCACATTTCTTTGTGTTGGTCTTGAAATTCAGAACTCACTATCCTAGTTAACATAATTTCTAAATTTATTTTCATTTTTATACTTTTCTTTGTTTCTATATTTTTCTTTTTTTTTTCTTTTCCCAGAGTTTTGGTTGGGTTCATGCTGCTTCTGAATGTTACATCTCCCATCTTCATATTTGTTGCAGAAAAAATCAGTAATTGTAGAGACCCTGCCAGCCCCCACAATAATAGTCAGAGGTTTAAATTATAGCACAGAGTAAGAAAATATTGGCACTTAGCTGATATGTTGTTATGGCTGGATTATAACTGTATTCAGGAGTGGAGTACTCTGTGGCTCTGAGATTATTCTAGTGAAGTAGTAGCTCACACAGGACTCTGCAGAAGCTCCTTGTATTCTTCTGCAAATATGCTGAAGAGTCAGTCAGCCTCATCTGTGTTTGGTCTACTTGTGGGATACAAAAGGATAAATATAAACTGTCCCATCTCTGTTATGGGTCCAGTGAGCAGGACTTATCAAAGTACAGTGATGGAGCAGTGCCAGTAATATTCCCACTGGGTCCCTACAACATGTTGTGACATAATCACCAGGACAAGAGCAGCCTAAAAACAGGTGCTTTATGTGGCATATGTTCGTGGGAAAGAGTGTGTCATTTGAACATACAGTGTGAGAGAAGTTACTGCTGGTGTGACCAGCAGCACATGGGCAGAGACAGTCACACACCTGAGGGAGGAGGGGGGGGGGGGGGGAGGGAGGGAAGGGAAGGAAGGAAGGAAGGAAGGAAGGAAGGAAGGAAGGAAGGAAGGAAGGAAGGAAGGAAGGAAGGAAGGAAGGAAGGAAGGAAGGAAGGAAGGAAGGAAGGAAGGAAGGAAGGAAGGAAAGGAAGGAAGGAAGGAAGGAAGGAAGGAAGGAAGGAAGGAAGGAAGGAAGGAAGGAAGGAAGGAAGGAAGGAAGGAAGGAAGGAAGGAAGGAAGGAAGGAAGGAAGGAAGGAAGGAAGGAAGGAAGGAAGGAAGGAAGGAAGGAAGGAAGGAAGGAAGGAAGGAAGGAAGCTGAAGGTTCCTTCACACACCTGGAGGTCAGGAATCTGGCAGGAATCCTTGTGCTGTGTTGCTTAGTTAAAAACTGACAATTTAATTTGTGTGCACGGAAACCATAGTAGCAGCACTGATGCCTTTGGTAAGGGACAGCTTTGAGAAGGGTTTGACTTAATATATATCCAACTGATTTTTTAAAAATCATAATTTCTTCAGTTTCTTCAGAGGCAACTTTGGAGGCAGGTCAAACGTGTTTACCCTAATTGACTCATGCACTTGAGTTAAACCAATTTCTTTTATAGAAAATAGTACATAAACCATAAGGGGCTGAGAACAGACATGCTGCAGATTCTGATGTGTCCTATGGGTAAACTGACAGTATTCCCTGGCTTGTTTGCTTCCGCTTTGGCTCTTGTGGCTACATCTACATCCACAAAAGTTACGGAAACGAGGCCTTGTTCAATTGACTTAAATTTGCCCTATGGTGAGTCCGGATCTCCACTGGAAAATATTTGGGGTCTGTAAGCTGCAGAAGTTTCAAGGAGCTGCTGGTAGTGTGGTGTTGTACTGTGATTGTCACACCAGTGCTGTACTCTGAAACTACAGTTTTGTTGTACCCCCAATTGCAATATTCTTAACGAGAAATGACCTCATATCCTGAGTCATCATCACTGCAGCTATGGATACTGAGATTTTCCATAAAACACCCTTTTCTTTGTGCTGGCTAAACTGCTTGGCCCTAATATATGAGTTTTTACAGTATAGATTAATCTAAATGGAAACTGTACATACAGCACTTAAGAGGTTGTAATTCTGCAGCTAAGCACTCTCTTTTCTGTTCCTTTTTGTTTTGCAGGTTGTTACTTTGTGGTATAGAGCTCCTGAAGTCTTGCTTCAGTCCAGTTATGCAACAGCAGTTGATCTTTGGAGTGTTGGCTGCATATTTGCAGAAATGTTCCGTCGAAAGTAAGAAATACAGTTTTATTTTCTTCATGATTTTCATTTGAAAAAATGTGCACTAATAATGCTTGTTACAGTACATCAAATCATGTTTATATTGGAAAGGCCTTGTAGGATGTTTTAGTTTCAGTGCAAATATGAATGCCCATTGAAATTCATACTTGGAGCTATCTCAGAGTCTTTTGATGGGGGTCTCAGCTCTTGATAAAACTTGCATAAGCATTGTTGTATTCTGGTTGAAACTGAATCCAAATGCAGATAAAACTGAGTGAGAGAGGCTGTTGATCAATTTGAGTAAAACTGGATTGTGGAAAGAATTTACCCTGAGGAAGGCAGGGCACTGTAGTCAGCAGTGTCTTCTTCCTCTGCAGTTTGTGCATTGAAGCATCAGGTATTTGCTTGTAGTCTGCTCTTGGGACATTTGAGATTTAATATGCTGCTGTAAAGTTGTTTTCTAGAGGTAGGATTTTTTAACGATAAGTTATGTAGCCTGAGAGTAGGGTAACAGAGATGTTAAATCTAATCAACCCCATCCCCCCCAGATAAACAACGGTTTTTTTAGCTGATTATATGAAATCAGAGCTTTCTCACTACAAAGTGTTGCAGCTGGATGCAGGTGAGTTGTGAATTCAAGAGTCTCTCTCATGTACTGGTATTTGCCTGCAGAAAGCCACTGATGTGCAGGTAGAACCATGTAGGGTGGGGAGAGGAACAAACCTGCAAGAATTTTAGCAGGGTAAATCTGTCTTGATGCTAACCCAATCACTTGCATTTTGGTTGAGCTGAAGGCGAAAACTGCATGTTGTCATCACCTGGGTGATCTCCATGTAGAAACTGTGTAGCATTTTGTAACACTTGTGGTGAAGCCAAAGGATTTACAGAAAGAAAATGTGAAAGAAAAATATATACTGGGGTGGCCTAGAACCCCAAATCAGTACAATTTACACGGAGATGCAATGCTATAAGGGCCTTGAGAAACAACTATGTAATTTGTACAATAAGTTCAAATACTAATTGAAGTCTTTCAAAATAACTTTGGGATTTTACTACTTATTAATGCTATATGGAAAAGTCATTTTTCTTGGGCTTCTTGCCTGGTAAAATGGCCTGGGTAGAGTTATCCTCCACCCTCTCTGACTCAGAAATGAAGTCAGAAAACAAGAGGAAAAATAGAATGAGGATTTTAGGAATATCACTTAACTCTCCATTGCAAATTTTTAAAGATTTAGTCTTAGCCCATATACCAACATATTCACAGTAGTATTAAGCTGCTGATGTTTTTCTGACTCAAATAGCAGATTCAAAAGCTTCATTTTAGCATTTGCAGTAAGAGTAATACAGGCCAAAAAATGAATGCAGAACTTTATTACATGCTCAAAACCTTTTTCCTCTTCATTTAATATAAGAAATACTGCGTATGCAAACTCCACCAATTTAATTTTCCTTTTTTCTTTTAATAGTGTATGAGCTTTTCTGAATCTCCAAATCCGCACAGCAAATTAAATTTTCTACTTATAGAAAAAGGCAAATATTACATTAATACTACAAAATCAGTATTTTTTTTTTGTTATGGAAATGAATGTGATTTGAACCAGAGTTAGATAAAACCAGGACTTCTATTTTTCTTGCCAGATGTGGGGTCAGTCTGACATTCTCAGTCTTACATTTGGGAGACTGTCAAAAACTGCAGAGGTCAGGAATCTGCCAAGTCTGTATGTACTATGTTCTTTCATCGCAAACAATATGACTTCTACATGCTTCAGTGAACAAGCATGATTTGGAAGACTCTTCTCAAGGTTTTACCATAAAACTACAGCAAACAACCCTGAATGGTGGCCCTGTGGGTTAGCATTGCAATACTCTCTGCATGATCTGTGTTGTCTTTCGGATTCTTCTGATGGATTGCAAAAGAAAGTCCATGTTACTGTGACCTTGGTAGCAATAAAATGTAAAATTTTACAAACTCCATGGAGTATATCCAAAAGATTGAATAAATGCAACGGCAGTTTTGCTGGGAAGTGGTAGTGCCCTTGGGTAATCACCAATCTGTATTTCCACTGGTGTTGGTAGGATAAGAGTGTGAGAATGCAGCTAAATCTTTGTGTGATAGGCATTGATGGGTTTGATATTAAAACAACCTTTTTGTTTTGCTTTCCTACTAGGTACTTACTGGCTTCTTTTCCTACTCTCTTTTGCTTTCTCTTTTAAAGTTCTTAAAGGTCTGTCATTTTTAAGAAACGTAGCATTCTTATATCCCAGAGACTTCACTGGGAGGAGTTTCATAATAAAACACTGCAGAGCATCACAAAACATACCAGAATCCTGTTTATGTCGATGAGACACTGGACAGTTTGAGTTTGCTCAAATGGAATTTTGTAGGCTGTCACAAATGCAGTGAGGGTGCTTTAAACCTGGAGAAATTCAGGAGAAAAGTGAGCTCTGTATGGATGATCCAGTCTTTGTATTACAGATTACTGTGTTTTTTAAGTGGATGGCACTTCAGTTTAAATCATCTTTAACCTAAAACAATTTAAAGCAAATGCAAGCCAAGTATTTATTTAAGAAATACAGTAATTTCACAAGTATAAGGCGCACCGCAGTATAAGGTGCACTTCCGGGTGTCGGTAAATTTCCGGACTTTGTCCATATATAAGGCGCACCAGACTATAAGGTGCACTTTTTTTTTGCAGCGAGGATCCACGTGCAACAAAGTAACAAATTAGTAATAGAATCGCACGATCACGGGGTTTACTAGCAGGTGCTCAATTTGCAAACATTTTTCACAGATTGGTGTAGCCTTTAAACACAACCCCAGGCATCCTCCCCGTGCCGCAAGCCCCGGCACTCCCGCCCGCCCTTGGTGCCGGCTGGCACGGCTCTCGTGGCTGGCAGAGCTCTTGCAGCTGCCACAGCTCGGCTCGCAGCTCGGCTCCCCCCGTGGCTCTCCCGGCTCGCACTTCCAGGTTGGCAAGTTTCTGAACTTTGTCCATATATAAGGTGCACCGGATTATAAGGCGCACTTCTGGGTTTCTATCAAAATTTTAGTCAAAAGGGTGAGCCTTATAGTTGTGAAATTACTGTAAATCCAAAATGCACAGAAGTGTATAAAGGACTTGGATGCAAAAAAAGTAAATAAATCTATCTGTGTCTAGACACACCTAGAGTAAATTTGAACATTTCTCTCGTCTTGGCTGATTCAGCTGAACAAATTACTCTTTTCAGCTCTGTTCCTCCCGCAGTCTGAGGTTTATATAAAGTCACAGTTATTTTGAAACTGCACATTTAGTTTTGGTACTGATTTATAGGCTTCTACAAAGATGAACGCAAATCCTTCAGTTAGATTCCCAAGCATCCTATTGTATTTACAGATCAGCAATAAACTGCTCAATAGTTAGGTGTACATTATGTACACAGAAACTCTTCTGCTTTGTGTGTCTTTTCTATCCATGTGCTCTGCTGATGACAGCACCCCCAAAATAAAGCATTACTTCAAAAATTCCTGGTATGACAACTTGAGTTTTTAAATTTACTGTGTAGTTAAGCAGTTTGCAGTGACTTCTAGACGTTTGGATAGAGTGTCATTATGTAACAGAAGAGTAAAGGTGTTTGTCATAGTGCCTGTTTTCTTTGTGATTCAAAAGTTCTGGTGCATGGGTAGTAAAAACCAGTAGGGGAAATTGTAAGCTATGCTATGGCTTGCTACCATATCAGAGAGTCCTTCAGAGATGCAGCTGGCACAATTGGCAGGGGCCTTAGGGCATGGGGACATCGTTTGGCTTTTTAATTAATGTTTAGATAAAGATTTGAATTACTTATAAAAAGATTACACTTTGAGGCTGAGCATTTTCCAGGCTGGTAGGAAAGGGCTTTGCGCTTTCTGCTCGGTGAACACCTCATTAAAGAGAAAGGCAAAAATGGGAATAGTGTCCGTTTCTGTCTGGAAACTTTCAGCTGGCTCAAGGAGTGTGGGCAGCTCCTCAGCAGGAGGCCATGACCAGTGTTTTAGGGAAAAAGAGAATGTCTTGTTGTTTCAATTAGGTAATACTTAATCCAGGTGAATGAGGGTGAATGGGGAGGAAGAGTAGAATCCCAGATTCAGATCTGTGTAAAATGCTCTGTAAAAGAAAACTTGTATCACCAGTCTTGGATTCTCTTCTGGGTAGGCAGTCTTGAGAACAAATGTCATAGTGTTTGGTGTTTCATTCTTAGTGCATCTATACCTGCCCAGTTTTCAAAACCATGCTCCTGTATAATTTCAATGCTTTGCAGTCTAGGAGGTTGGTAGGTGTGCATGTGGGACTCAGGAGTCAGGCTATCTATGTAACAATTCCAGCTAGACACATTTAACTGTAATATTAAACAAGCAACTGAATTTGTTTCCCTTTGGAATAAATACAGAGCTAAAAATCATCAGAAGAGACTTAGTTTTTGTAGCCTCTGTTATATTCACAGCCCAGTTAAGCTGAAGAAGTCACACTCTAGAGGGTGGCCATGTGACTGCATGTTTACAGGCACCAATTCAAACCCAAAACTGGAAAGACAGTCCTTTCCCAAAGCCCTTTTCCACCTCCCCAAAACAAAAGTAAAACATTATTATCTCAGTGCAACAAGCTACATTCTGTCCAGGAGGAAAATTAATTCCATTCACATGGGTTTCTTACTGAGACTGTTCATGCACCAGCTCCATGGTGTTTTCATCAGCCTGCTGTTGGTAAAGTCTTCAGTCCCAGAAACTCATAAGCCGCAAGATTGGCACAAATAGTATGACATTATTATTTATTCATTTTTAAATATGAACTCATGTTTTTAGCAGTTGTCACATTTTTCAGCCTACTTTGTCAGCTCCTAATATATATGAGATAGTTATTGCATGACCAACTGTGCTTGAAAATTGTAACAGCAGATAAGAGATGTGTGACTCTACGAGAATACCTATGGTGGGCCAAGTTCCCTGGTGGATGCAAACAGCAGACACAGGGAAACAAGCTGTTGGCGTGTAAGTCATCTCTCAATGGTATAAATTTGTCCAATTAAAGGACTTCCATTGTTGTGTGTAGAGAAAATGTGAGCTTGGGAGGGACTTTGTTGTTCTAGATTATGTATACAGATGTGATAATATCAAAGCTCTGGTGATGTGAACACTGGATTTGGGACCTACAGGCTGCCTAGAATCATAAAACATCAGGTTTTAAAAAACTGGCAGTACACAGATTCATTCTTAGCTATAATGTCTTAGAGTATTGAGTAATTGTAAATCATCTAAAGCACTAAAATACAGTAAATCTTTATTCCCCTTTCCAAACAAGCTGTAAGTTATTAGTACAGTTTGAAGTGCAGTCATCAGATCCATTGCATGTGCTTTCCTGTGTCAACTACAGAACCAGGTAGAATGGGTCTGTGGAAGGAGACCACAAGAATTATGTGGCCAGCAGGACTGGGGAAGTGATTGTCCCTCTGTAGTCAGCACTGGTGAGGTCACACCTTGAGTGCTGTGTTCCATTCTGGGTCCCTCATTTCAAAAAGGACATTGAGGTGTTGGAGGGTGTCCAGAGAAGGGAAATGAAACTGGTGAAGAGTCTAGAAAACATGTCCCATGAGAAGCAGCTGAAGGAACTGGGGTTGTTGGGGAGAAGAGGAGACTTGGGGCAACCTCACTCCTCTGTACAACCACCTGAAAGGAGGTTGTGGTGAGTTGGGGACCAGTCTCTTCTGCCGTGTCTCAAGTGAAAGAACAAAAAGAAATGGCTGTAGGCTGAGCTGGGGAAGGTTCAGATTAGGTATTATTAAAAAAAAATTCAGTCCAAGAGTGGTCAGGCATTAGAATAAGTTGTCCAGGGATGTAGTGGAGTCACTGTCTCTGGAAGTGTTCAAGAGACGGATGTGGCACTTGAGGCTATGGCTCAGGAGTCATTATGGTGGTGTTGAACTGGATGATCTTCAAGGTCTCCTCCAACCATACATATTCCTGTGATTGTGAGAAGGGGGATCCACTCAGAATATACCCCTCACTTGTACCTCTACCCGACTCGTGAGCAAAGAAGAGCAGCAGACTCAGCTCAGCAGCTGAAGTTTAAGTTAATGCTTTGCGGGATGAAGATGATCAAGCGGTTGCAGAAAGAAATAGCCAAGTGTAACAGAAACACTTTTTTTTTAAGCTGTCTCCACAACTTGAAGTTGAGAAGTTTGAACTCTTGCCATTGAGTGAAAAGACTAACTTTTTAGCAGGAACATGTGGAAAAGTCTTGACTTCACTGAAATCACTGTTGAAATTAACCCTGACTTCAGAGGGGATTGTAACCTCATCAGAGACAATTCAGTGTGACAGAATGGCACAAAGAGTGACAAAGCTATCCTCTGTTAATGTGCACAGTACAGCACTTGAAGTGATCGCTGTAAAAGAAGGTGCTGCAAGCTGGCAGGGCATAAGAGGGTGTTGTATAGTGGTGTCCCCAGCCTCCACACCTTGCACTTCTTTCAGTGATGCTGTACGAGCTCTCAGCTGTCTCATCTATGACATAAACCCAGGACTGTGAGACTTTTGTTCAAAATAAGGGTTGCAGTGTATGTGGGAACTATGAAGAACTGTCAGCTGAGAATTGACGCTAAGGGTGGAATTAGCAGTCTCTCTTCTGGGCTTCATGAGGCTGCCTTGCACAAGCAAAAGAGTGTGTGTAAATTAAATTTGCCCAAATTTAAGCCACTCTGAAGGTATGATTATTGTTACCTGTCTGTTAAAATACCAAACACACAAACACACACACAAAAAGGTAGCTACAAAGGAACTCAAGCCATGAGTATGTGAGCTACTGTATGCATGTCCTTATCGAGAGAATGATGTGCAACTCTCATTTGTTACCGGAGGCAACAAAGTGATAACTTGTAACAGAGCTTGCAGTGCCCTGGTGCTTTGAACGGGACACGCAGCTTTTCTCTAGGAAGAGATCTGCAGTCCAGTTCTTCCTTGAGTCTGTCCTAACTAGCATCAATTTCATCGTGTGCTCATTTGGTCTGAATTAGCTGTTCTGTAGGTGCTAATCTCTCACAGATACTGGCTTTTAACGTTGCACTTTCAAAAAAGAAATGAGGCATACATCTGGCAACGTGTGTTCAACAGAGAGCCACAGGTTCTCAGTGGCCTTAGTGTGTTCTTCATCTGGAGATTGAAGTAAAGAGAACAGTGGACATTGGGGAAAATTGTTCACAGAAATGCTATTATTGCAGAGAATTGCTTGGAAATTTAGAAGTATTGTGTCCTCTACTCCTGACATAGCCTGGATTAGTCATTCCTTACGATGAGTTGTTTTGCTGTTGAATGGTCTTGAGGAATAATCAATCTGTAACTGCAAATGCATACCCAATGGGGAGGCTATTTATGCTAAATGACTCTCAATTCCGATTAAGAAACCGTATGTCATTACTTAAATTTTATCTCTATTAATATTATTCAATTATCCAAACCACTGGGAAAGCAGAAACATTTGTTTAAAGCCTGTAATCAACAGTAAAGTATCATATACTGAAACATTATTAGCAAAATACTTTGCAATTGAATATAGAGCTTGTTTTTCTAAGTATAGGACGTATTCCTGCTGCAACCCAAGTGCATCACTGAGGTGACTGCAGATACTTGGGCTTGGACAGGAGCAGAACAGAGAGACTACATATTCATATAAACCACCATAAACAGAACTGTCTAAAACTGAAATCAGTTGATAAAAATTTGCCTGATTTCTGAAGGGAAGGATTATATTCCTTGTCTTTTTAAAATTATCTTTATTTGTACACCATTGTGAATTGTCAACATACAGGTATTTTAACTTCTTGCTGTGAGTAAGGATATTGCAGATGAAATCCTGGCCATACTGAACATGAGAAAGAAAGACAACTCTGATTGATAGTAGTGAAGACATCAGTTTTATTTTACCTTTATGCACATAAAAACCAGTACTATGAACACAGTCTGAAAAGAGGGTCTGAAGATAATAAAGAGCCTCTAAAAGATCATTTAGTCCTCACTGTTTTAAGTGGGCACAGTGGCTATGCAGCCTACTAGATCTTGTATTTCTCCATATGGAAAATTTCTACTTCTTTTCAGTTCTTAGTTTAACTTTTCCTTCTTATGCTATGTTCTCTTATTTTCAACACATTTCAGAAATGTTTTTCAAAAGCAAAGAAAAGATCTGTAATATATTTTCAGTCTTCTTTAGGTTGGAAAGAAGAGAGAACTAGAGACAGCAGCAGAGGAATCTGTTAACAAAAGTAAAAATAGGATGCATAACTGGATGTTGGGAGGGAAGGTATAATAGAACCAAGACAGTAGAGACATGGCAAAAAGCAACTGAGCAAGTACAGCCATGAATGCTGCTTATAAGTTAGGTTTTCCATATAAACTGCCAAACATTTTAAATGTGGTTTAAGAGAGAACTGTTCTCTTTATCACACAGCAATTTAAACACAGACTTTACAATCACATTATCTGGTGTTTTCCAGTGAACCTTAAACCAACCTATCTAGTGGACCAAGAGCTCCAAAGTGTAATCATTCACTTGTGTCTTGTTTACAGTTAGATCTTGGTAGCAGAAAGAAATAAAATAACAACTTTTTTCTTTTCTGTTTTGTCTTTTGTTCTAACAAGCAATGGTGGATGTTGCAGCTTAGAACTGTAAAAGCTACACAACTTAATTTGCAACCTTTGAACCAAAGTACTGTACGATTCTGGCCCGAGTTAGTTTCTGCCATTTTTGGAAATTATCTTGTTTTGTTACAAGAATGATTTAAGTTGCAAGTGCTGTAAAAGTTCACCACAGTCCAGACCAACTGTACTGGGAGAAGGCTTGTTCCTTAGAAAGATCTTGTCAGCATTCAAAGTTCTGTGCTTTGCACTTTTTATCCTTTATTCTTCTGCCATTCATGTGCATAGGGGTGTGTGGGAGGCTGATCATTTTCCCAAACTAGACCTAATAAAATGGGATCTTTTTCTTCCTCTCCAGATAAGTGGCCAGCCTATTACGAATTTTTTTTTCCAAGTATTTTTAAAGCTGAATGGACACAAGCCACAGTTTAACTTAGTGACCCTAGTGATCTGATGGAACAACAATAACATTCTGGTTCACACTTAAGGAAACAACATAAAAGGAAGCAGAAGACTGCACTTGTTTATGTTATTCCAGTTTTTTGGATAATGAGGATTGTTTTCTGTTTAACCTGACCTCCAAGGCAGAATTTGTATTGGTTTTCGGCAAAGGACAAACACACTTTAATAGAGAGAAGGGCAAACAGTCAGAGTAATTCCAATAATTATCAAGTAAGAAATAAATGTGTTTCCAAGACAGCATCATCTCATTAAAAGAAAAATACCATTTTGGTTTTTAGCTCACATTTTCCCTCAGGCCTTTTCTAGTTGCTATCTGTTTGTCTGCAGTTGGGGTGATTGATAGCCGTTAGTCAAATCCAGTAACTGTATGGGTTTGTGGTTGGAGATGAGTGGTGAGTGCCAGGCCATTCACTTGTGGTTTTGCTTCTAGTTTCCAGCTGTGCCAGACTTTCAGTCAGAGGAATAGATCTGTTGGTAAGGGAAACCGTTGATAAACCATAGAAACCAAAAACTGCCACTACCCCTGACAACCAGAAGGGAACCCCGAAGCAGTGCTACAAAGCCCCACAGAAATGGTGTTAGCTGACCGAATTTAATTTGACTGTTTGGGTCAGGTGTGGGATCATGTCAGGCAAGGCAGTGGCCAAGGGACCAGGACGGGTGACTCTGGGCTGGCAGCCAGTGGCTGCACACAGCTCAAGCCCAGATGGCACCTCATGAGAGAGGTCTCCTCCTGGAGAGCTTCCCTTAGCTTCTTCACAGCAGGTGGCACAACACTAGTCTGAAATCCCCCTGAGCACAAAGTCCGTAAAAATATATCCATTCCTTAGAGGTGCAGTATTCCAGTCTGTGACAATCTGAATTAGTCTGGCCAGAGGTCAGAGGAAAAGAGCTTGTGGTTAAGCGAAAGACCACAACATGTCAGTCATGATGTAGGTATTTCTAAGTCCTTGGTATTAACATCGTAGCGTTTGCAATGGACATTTGGAAATGCAGCTGGCAGCAGAAACATCTGGATCTGAGCTGTGCTGGGCACAGCTGCTGGCCACTTGCTGTGAACGTGCACCACTTACTTTTGTGTCCTCTGGAGCATCTCAAAGACAAGTTCATACCTGTGAGAAGCCAGAGCAGCCTGAGGGGTGCCTTGGTGGCATCCCCAGCTGCACATTGGTTTTAGCAGTCACTCCACCAGCCAGAGAACAGGAGAGAAGCAGAGCAATGTCATCCATGCCCCTTGCTCTCTAGCCTGAAGAGGGAGAGCCAGCTGTACACTGCCCAAAGACTTTCCATTTGAAAGGGTCTCCTGGCTCTTTCACACAGCTTCCCTCTGCAGGAACTTGGCTGGGAGAGACTTTGCTTTTTGCCTAGAGTTTGGCTGGGGGAATCTCTGTGTACTTTTGCTTGACTCATAATACAACTAAACAGTGTTTTTATTTACTTTTCTCTTTCATAGGAAAATGGCTACAAAACGGTATTTAAATTCCTGGGATCCTTTCCTGGACACTGGTGCACTCTGTAGAGCCAGGGGGGAAGACTAGGCTTTAAGTGTGATTCATGTTGCTGAGCTCCCAAGTGTGGGAGGTTTTTTTCCAAATTGAGTGTCTAGTCAGACATTTTGATTCAGGCAGCCTTTACTGAATTTTCTGTGTTTGATTGTGCAGGAAAGGAGTCTAATAATTAGCTACCATTGGTCAGTCATAAAGACAATATATACTCATGAGAACTATATAGGACAAAGCCGTCTCGGATATTTGTGTTTTTCAACAGCTTAAGACTAGCACTTCTCCGTATGTATTGGTCATCAAGGCTGTTAGATGTTCTTTATATGTAATAAAACACCATAAATGTGCATGACAGAAGTGGAAAGCAGACCTATAGGAACGGACAGTATCTGGAGTTTAAAAAAAGCTGAGGATAGCAGAGCAAAACATAACATCGTTTGAGACATTGTACTATTTTGTATGAAGTAAATAATTGGCTGTGAGAGGAGCCCTCAAAAATGTCAATGAGACAGCAAGAAGTTTGATATGTAGATTTCTGGAAAACAAAAGGGAGTCACAGTGCCTAAAGGCAGGTCCCCACTGCCTCTGTAGAAAAGCATACCTCCGTTGCAGGGTTCAGACTGCTGCAGAGAACTTGCTCGTCTGTGTGTTGCAGATGTCAAAGACCTAGATAGAGTCCTAACTTTGTGAGGAGGGAGGTGGCCACAGCCTCTCCTGCATGTATGTGTCACCTGCCACAGAGCAGCACGTGCTACCCATGTGTAGCTGGAGCTGCCTTTGCCATCAGGGGCCTGGTGTTAGCAGGATGCAGTTCACACTAAGTCACAACAATTCCTGTCCCTGCTTCCTTTGAAGCCATAGTTTGCCTTGTGATATGAAAGCACGTGTTGCTGCCTTGCTTCTAATTTTTGTTTGCACAGGGCCTGTGGCACTGCCGTTACATTGGCTTGCTTGCTCTGCCTGACCTGCTGGCCCTGGACAAATGAATCCATGTGAGACAGCCACCATGGTGTGCTGACTGCTAGAGGCAGAGCCAGGATTTGACAAGCTCTTGGTGCCAGCATGTGACCTGCCTGTCTGTTCTCCTGTGCTTGTGGCATGCTTCGTTTTGCAGTCTTTTAGGAACCATCTGTCTGGCATGGTAAAACCATGTGACTTCTTCCAGAAACTCAGACATAATCTGCTCTGCTTTCCTTTTATAGATGCACTGAATTAATTCTGTCCAGATGCAACTCTTAAGATAAACTCTGAGAAAGTATTTCTTCTTTTACTTAAATACTCTCCATATTCATAGCTTCTCTCCTAACATATCTAAGTTTGCCAGTAGTAAGTGCTTTTGGAATATAGACATTTGTCAAATACGAATTTCATCCAAGGAATTACTTCATTTCCACTCATTTATTCAACTGAGCTGGAGTAAATTGACATAAAGATTCAGTTACTATTGATTTTCACTGAGTCTGAATCAGTTACCTAAAGGTACATGACTCAATGAGCTATATCATCCAGAATTTCACCAACTACAGTGAATTATCAGATATTTTTTATTAGATTATGTCCATGAAACAGGTTTTATGAATATGTCCATACAGCATACACAGTGTTCTATACAATTTAATAATTTTTAAGTGCTCTTTATATCCAAGTAATTTGGAAGCAAGCTTTCAGCATCTAAAGAAGTATACATAGCAGGAGATCTTTCTGTAATGTTTCTATCTGTAGCTGTTAAATTAAGCCTGTTTGGCGGTGATGAATCATACTCTGCCGCTGTAAGAATGAAGATAGTCAGTTAAACCTAGATCTCATCAGACCATTAGCCATGAAAGAGTACATGTAGAGTCAGAACCATATTCTAGATGGGTGTCCTACCTACTCAAGCACAGAAACAGACTTGCTTGCTTCTCTCCTGCCTTGGAGTAATTTTACTGTTTTGTGAAGTAGTTGCTCATCTCCTGGATCTTTTAAGAGTTTGATTTTGAGGGCATTTTGTTGGAAAGTGCAAGTGGAGTTTAAAGAGGGCCTAGACTTTTTAGCAAACCCTCTATTTTTGGCAAACATGCCAGCCACAACTGTGTGAAAAGCAAGGCATAAAATGGCTTACCACGGGAGGAGACTTTTACTTCATTATTCAATAACTCCAGAGGAGGATTCTGGTTTTTTATTCATTTCTGAACAAATTAGGTTGGCTTTTTTTTTCAGAAATCCATCTGGATCTTGAGGAACTCCTTGTAGTGAACATAAAGGTGGTGAACACTGTGGTGATGTGTGGACAGAAGAGTTGAAGATATGGGGTGATTTAAGGAGCTACATGTGCTCAGTATTTCAGAGACTGAGGGAATGTTCATTTTGTGAAGACAGAGTTATGTGCTCTTCCCATTAAAATTATGTCAAAAACCAATAGAGCTGTGTCACAGACAACACAAAAGGCTTATGGGCCAGTAATGGCAAAGCAGAGATAAAAGCATAAAAATTGTTGCAAAAAAAATTCTGGGGAGCCTTGTAACACACAAATCTACTGCACAAAGTGTGCTGCAGTTGCATAGGGGAGGGTGGCATCCGAGCAATGTCATCACCTGAAAGTTAGGTTTTCGGTTTTCTCTCTTTGAGATAAAAATTAATTTACTTTTTCTTTTGGTCAGGATTCAAGTGAGGAAAAAGATTTTATGTGAAATCACTAAAAGCTGAACAGGATAAATGACCAGAATGCTCCTAGTAGGTGAACTCAGAATACTATGCACTGTCATGGGCCAGTGATGTAAATCTCACAGCTTCTCTGGCCTGAGTGTGTAGCATGGGACAAAGTACTGCTTAGGGCAAAGGTGTATCTAGTTTAACTGGCCTTTGAAAACTGTATCAGTTTTCCTTGCATGGTTGCTATACGTAACTTTCTACCTTAAATGCTTATCTCAAGCTTTTCTGCAGGTGTTTATTAATTCACTGTAAGCCAGCACAGCTGCTAAAAATTAGAGTATTTTCTTCACACCATCCTCCTAATCCATTTTCATGTCTTTTGACACTCAGACTCAGCAGCTGGGGAAAAACAGTTGAAATTGAAATGTAATCTCTGCTCACATAACAGTTTGCCATTTAGTACTGAAATGTTTTCCCTGCCCTTCTTGTCTGGAGGGTTGTAATCCACTTACAGAATTTTTTCTGACCAGGAGTGTTTTATTACAGCTGAGGGTGATGAGACATATTAGTTGTGGGTGGGCACAGTTCTGATGTTTCAGGCTTATCTGAAAATTTAGAGAGGCTTAGAGCAACAGGTGCCATTAACACTTAGTATGAGGGCAAATAAAGTGATCACAGATCAAAACATTACTTGACACCACACAGGAGCAGCTGAAACCCAGATGGAGAGAAAACCCAAGGATTCTCTCTCTTAGCCTTTAATCTTTTTCCAGAAGGGAAAAAAAATTCACTTTCCCTTAGATTGCATTCTGTATTGATAATTTTATGTTCTATATTGTGAGAACATCTTTGAATTCTGTTTCCCGTCAAACATGGGAATTTGACATCTCTTGAAGCTCCCTTTTCTGAAGTTTCACTGAATGCCCACATGCAGCCTCCATTACCTCTTTATCACTGTCACTGTACTACTGCAACTGACAGAAGATTGACTTATAGAATTTTTTTGATGCTCTTATAATCAGATACTTGCTTTTTTGCCTTACTCTTCCCAGTTCTAGAGTCTGTTGGTGGGGTTGGTTTTTAAAGTTAGACTAGTAATTTAATCACATAGATGTACCATTTTCTGTGTTGCTTATAACAGTGAAAATAAATCATCATTTATGACATTATCCTTTCACATTATTTTGTATAAAGTATTTCAAGTATAAGCTCTTTTATCAACAGAGTATACTTTCGTCTGTGAAGCTCCTTGCTTACTATTACTATGATAAAGCCCAAGAAAACCTGGGAACATATACTTGGATGTTAATTTACTCAGTATCTTTGGGGAGATCGAATGAACCAGTATGTAGACTACATGTGTTTGTGAGTTTCTTTTCTCTTTGATAAGGAAGACTTACAGGTAGGCAAGAGTTAGTTTCCTTTGGGCGATAGTCATGTGTGCATAGCCTTTCACCTGATACAAGAATGATAACAAAGTTAGACATTTGGTTTGCAAGAATTTACTCCAGTAGAAGTCAACCTAATGGCAAAAAACCTTTTAGCCTAAAGCTGTACTGTGAAAGCAATCTGATTGAAAATATATCCAGTTTATGGAACATTACTGAATTTTAATTAGAGGGCCTCAGACTTTAAAACCTGTTCTGTATCCATCCCCTTGATTAGAACTAGTCCAGCATTAGAGGCACCCTCAAGCAAAACCCATTTTAAAAGAGGTTTTTATACCAGTAAATACGGTAAATGTCAACAGATGAGCTTTCTTGAAGTCATCTTGGCAATGCAAGACAAATTGTGGAACTACAAAAAAATTCATTCTGTATCTCTGAAAACTGTGGTTTGAAAAGATTTTCAAAACGAAATTTCATACAGGATAAAGGAGTAGATACTTCATGTAGAAGACTGCTTTCATTTAATTTACATAATTGATAAAGACTAGGAACAGACAGAAATTCCTCTTACTTTCCTTTAAGATTGGTCTTATACTGTGATATACATATTCTAAATCTTTATGTTCATTTCTTTAGAATACAGCATTAAAGAACATCTTCGTATTCTGGCTAAAATGTCATTCTGGAGTCCTGTCTGCTAGATGTTTAGGTGAGGAGTAAATTATGAGTTAAAGAAGTGGTGAAAAACAGCTCTGAAATGCTCTGGAGGGAGGATATAGATTTGTTCAAGGGAAATATGGGCAAATTTGTTCACAGATATGAAGTTCTCTGCACAAACACTCACACACACACACACACACAATCACACGCTGCCTGCACGGTGTCCTGCACACTGATTTGCACCATTGCTTGTTTGAATGAACAGGAGAGTGAGGAGCCCTCTTGTCTCCTACCCTTCCACATAAGAAAACCTTTATCTCATCCATACCTCAGTTATTGCCTTCAAACCCAGCTGAGTTGCAGAAGAAGGGCAAAGCTGTGTGACAGTTTTAAAGAGTGCACATTTAAAACGGGGATGTGCAGTAAGTTCATGAGACAGAGTAGAATGCATCAAACTAAATAAATGAGTGTGGGAAGACCATGACCGTATTGTATGTGTCATACCAGTGTTTCTTTTCAGGCTGCTTTCAAAAGGCAGAAGCCTACAGTTTATTTATGTCATTAAATTTCAAACCACTGATGGATAAGTAGATGTAATTTAACTGTGCACAATGATGAGATGGGTGTTTAATACACAGACAGTTCGATCATATTGCTGGTAGAACTGACAGTACAAACAAAAGGAATGCTCCTTTTTCCACACTGAGCAGAGACCACACTTTTTTTTTCCCTCCCCTTTTTCCAAGGTCAGTTGTGTATGTATTTACAGAATTTGCTTCAAACGTTGCCACAGTTTTCAAGGTGCCACATTATATCATGCTTCCTGAGCTGAGATAATAACTCTTAAAGCCCTAGTGAAATAAGCCTACAAATCTTGTGGGGAAACAAATGTCCTGAGATAAGAGAACTATGACGTGCATGATGAGAGAAAAAGTGAAGGACACTCAACCTATCAAGGCTCTTCTATTTCAAAAAATAATGTTCAGTGATGAATTCTGAAGCAGTTCTGCCCAGGAACAGATGAGATCTGCCTACGTTACAACATATTCTGGTCAAAGATCATATCTACACTTATCTTACTTTTGGGAACTTCATATATATGAGTATACATATATGTATACACACGTATATAAAATGTATGTATCCTTCTGTGGAAGCATGATTTTTTTTCATAAAAAAGGTTTGAAACCAGATCTCAATTGATTTGAACCTGGGGTCATTGATGTCTCTGGTAAAGCTCCCCTTTATGTCAGTGGTGGGTGACCAGGCCCATGCCCATCATGGAGTTCCAAGGCCACCTGGAATTATACTTACCTGAAAGGTATCAAGCAGATTTTAAGCACCCAGAAAAGGATCTTGTTTGCCAGTTCTTAAGGAAGCTTTGAAGATGGTTATTTTCTCTTACAGAGATCATTATGCATATTGGATAAACTTCACTCTACACAGTAGGCTGGCCCTGCTTTGGTCATAAAACTGTACACGGTGCCTCTTGTTTGGTTTCACTTTTACTAACATTTCCCTTTCAGTTATGCATGCAAAGGGAACCTGTGAAATTGAGTCCTTCCTTGCTGGCTTGCGTCTGCACCCAGCTCTGAAAGCTCTTAGTTTTCTTCTTCAATAAAGAGATCCCGTACGTTTCTTATGAACTAGACCATATGTGCTTTTGGGGGTCAGAATATTATCTTTATTTCTAGAATTAATTTGCTTCATTTTGAATAGCAATGGAGAGCAAATTCAACACACTACAGAACTGGAAGTTTGCAGAACTATCTCTTTTTTATCTGCTTCTGTCTACTGGGTGACATGAGAAACTCCAGGGGAAATAATCATTGTTGTAGGTTTTGATGCATTAGATCTGGTTCAAATAATAGTTCAGTACTGACATAGCCCCATCTTAGAGCTCTTATTCATGATTGTGATACTGTCATACTTGAAGAATGATAGATTTTTGAATGGAAGAAATTGGGCTTTTAAAGACTAAAATGAGAAACTCAAGATGGCTGATCTGGTTTCTGTCAGATTTTAGCTGAAGAATATTTCCTCAGTCATGATGTTTATCTCTGTCATCTTTTCTCTTACATATAGGAGGGGCAAAGATAAGTTTCATAAAAGTTTTGAGCAATTTATGATCAAGTATAATAACCTCTACATGAAATAACTTCTTCCTAAGTAGTGTCTGGCACCCACCCACACAGAGATATTAAAGGGAAAGGAGAGAGAGAAGTACAAGAAAATGTTAGGTTTAAAATGAGAACTCTGGATTACACAACAGCTGAGGCAAGTCACTTGTGACTGGAAGTGGGTAACTGTCCAGAGTGTGAAATCTTGTCAGCATGGCCTGTTTTCAGATTAAAGTTTCATATTTCACCTTCTTCATCTTACATACCAGACAGGCCAGTGATTTTCATGTTTAAAAGGTGATACCTTTTGTTCCTTGCTTTGCTTTCTCTTTTCATATCTGTAGTACAGACTTGTGCAGGCAATTTGTCAAATAGAAACAGTGGCAGCAACAAGAGTGGCTAGGAACCAGCTCAGAAATAATCCCTCTGAATAAAGGTTTCCACAGGACAGTCCAGATCATGTTATTTCTAGTCATCTCATAATTTCAGTTTTAGGTCATGTATGGTTTTAATTCTTAAAATAAAAATATTTTCTTCATAACAAGTAACTAAGAATCTGACAAAATTATTTACCAGCTATTCACATTTTGTAATATGGAAAGAAAAAACCCTGCCCATCCTTTTAATATATCTCTGACTATATAGTTTGGCAGGTTTCCCATGGTATGATGCAGGATTCCTTGGCAAATGTTACTTGGCTTTAGCTTTTTTAGTTTCTTCACCATCACTTTGTTGCTCTTACATATAGAGACGTACAAACTCCTAGACTTAACTGCTACAACACTATCAGATTCTAGAATTTCATATACAGGTTCCATGTATCCTTGTTAGACCATTTCTCTTTACATTTTTTTCTTCACTAGTCAAATAATTTTGGACTTTCAACACCTCCCTCATTTTGTAAAAGGCTTTCAAAGCTGCAGCTCCCTATTCTGAATTCACTGCTCCTCTTCCCAGAACAACTTCTCGTCATCTTCTCAACCAGAGAGACTAAGTCCCACTCAATTTGCCCAAACATCAAGTTGTACCCTTCCCACTCATGATGTTCTTCTCATTTTAGAGAGTTCTTGTAGGACTTCCCTGAGTACACATGGATCATCAATATACAGGCTTTCCATTAAAAATATTGTGTATATTCAAGCTAGTAATTAAGAGATTATTCTTACCCTTTTTCTGTGATAACAAAGAAGGGGATGAAATTCCCAACTGCTGTTGTCACCACAATGAGCAAATGGATCTAGGTAGTTATTTTGTGTGTTATTTCTTATATCTGGAAAGAGAGACTAGGCTTGTCAAGCTTTGGAAGCACTTCTGTTGGCAATTCCAGAACTGTCATGAGAGGTCAGTAACATGTTTTGGTTAGAAAGTGAATTTCTTACCCTTTTTTCACTCTTCAATACAGTCTTTCTTCATGTGACCTTTTTTTCCATGTGTCCATTTTATCAATGTCAGAAATTGAAAGATAGTTTAAAATCAGAATGCCACTAATTAGTTAAAAATTTCAGTCACTGTCAAGAAACCTGCAGAAATCTTTTCCTGTGCTACAATGTGGTTTTATTAGGTTTTTTCCTTGTGTCTGCATTATAGTTTGACTAGAACAGTGCTTATCAATATCTTTAATATCAATCTTTATGAAAATTCTAACTTCCTCATGGAAAGCTTTAGATTCTCTTTGCTTTGTAGACCAAAGGTGGAAGATAAAATCTAGAAGTAATGTGGCCAGTTTACAGTTAAAACGCATTTATCTCTTGCCTGTCATTGCATTGTCATTGTATACAATACTTTAAAAATTGCTTTGGCATGTCTGTAGAGTTGCACCAGGGAAAATTCTTTCATGGAGACTTGCTTAGGAAATGTTTATATCTCAGTTTTTACTGAGTAGTACAGACATGAAGCACAGTGTCTATAAAATAAAGTACTCAACTTTTCAGACACGAATATCCAATTCAGATAGAAGGTGAATTCAGCGAAGGTAAAACTCAGCATGAGCAAAAACATGAGCTAAGGCACAGACAAGAGAAAAAGAGCCTAAAGTTGGTAAATGATTAAATCTAGTTTGTTCAGCTGTATATAAGCATAAGAGCCTTTTAGCCAAAAAGCTAGTGGTGCAAAACCTTTTAAACTATAAGCAGCTGGTAACATTTCAGGATTTGTGAGGTTTTCCATTGCAACCTTACGTTGTGATCCATATTTTTATTTTTGTAGTATCACAGAATCACAGAATGGTTGAGATTGGAAGGACCTTTGGGTGTCATCTGGTCCAAGCCCAGGCAGGATCACCTAGAACTGGTTTCCCAGGACCATCTCCAGATGGCTTTTGAATATCTCCAAGGTGGGAGGCTCCACAGCCTCTTTGAGCCAGTGCTCAATCACCCCCACAGTAAAAAATTGTTTCTTTATGTTCAGAGGGTGTTCCTGTGCTTCTACTTTGACAATGCGGACTCATAGCTAATACCCATTTAATTGTGCAGCTGCACATTTTATGCCTCAGGAGCTA
The DNA here is from genome assembly GCF_009819885.2 of Catharus ustulatus. Taxonomy (NCBI): domain Eukaryota; kingdom Metazoa; phylum Chordata; class Aves; order Passeriformes; family Turdidae; genus Catharus; species Catharus ustulatus. The sequence continues at coordinate 24,392,674 of NC_046221.1, read as the reverse complement.
AGGTACTTGCTTATTGGCTCAGGAGGGGTTTATTTTAGCAGGACATGGTAGGTAGTACAATGCCTCCATCATATCTTCATATCTGTAGGCTAAGGGAATTCTGGTCCTACAGCAGACACAAAAAGGCTTTTCCTCCATACAGTGAGCATCATTCCAGAGGCAGTGGATAATGGCCTAGCTCCAAGGCCAGGAGAAGGAGTAGCCAAACGGGATGGACACTTGTGTGTTCCCTGTAATGTTTTCCTTGTTCTGTTGCCCTGAAAAATCAAAGAAGCAACAGCCCACAAATATGGGAACCATCTTAGACTTCTTGAGCAAACAGGGAAGTTAAATGTCATAGGTGCACTCCAAATCTTTTTTCCCATCTTCTTCCCTATTTGGTGTGTGTACAGTAGCAGCAATGGTGTTGGAGCCCTCAGAGCATGGATTTTGTAGCAAGCAAAGTCAGGGATGTTTGAGAGGATTGAGGAACCACGCAAAAGTCGAGTACATCCCCATGGATAGTTCTTGCATCCATGGGAATGTCCCTCTTTTCTGAGATACATGTACTCACAGATTCTAGGTGCTTTTTGAAGCCAGAGGACAGACTCACATCCCTTGCTACAGGACACAAACACAGCTTCATGCTTTTCCTGAAGAAAAAAAGAAGGAATTCTACAAAATAGGCTCCAGAGTTTAACCAGTCTTACACAGATTATGATCACAGAGAGGAGAATATATGCTGAAGAAAGGACTTCTGGATCAAGCTTGCATAAATAAACCTCAGGGAGTGAGTGGGTGTATGAGTCAAGTGAAAGATACCAAGAACAAAGGTGAATTTTTACTTTGCTGTGGCTGCTGAGTGTTCTCAATTCAAAGGTGGTGGGAAAGCTGGTGTCCACCTTTAAGAATCTTTTAAAAATTTTTCTTGACGTGAAAGTTTTTATGCGTACTGGACTTGCAGAGCTGTAAAGTCATTACAGAAGAGTAACTAGTGCCAAAATGTGAAATGAGAACTTCATACAGCTGCTGATTAGGTGTATCTATTTCCCCAATCATCTGTCCAATATTATTGAACCTCGAGCCAAAATTCATGAGGCAAATTTCATTATACTAGTGATGCCTAACCTGGAGTTGGCATCCTGTTGCAGTCATGATGGTGGGATGTATAGGAAGCTGAAAGATGAACTAATAACACTTCATTATGATGAAATATCAAAGTATGTTGGAAGGTCACCTTGTGTTGTATAATTATACTTTCAAAAGAATTTAAATTCTTGCTTCAGCCCTTAGTGAATTTAAGACAGCAGCAATGATGGGAAAAACCTTCCTTAAAAATCCCAAGAATTGTACTTGTTTTGGCATGACACTGCCTAAGGTGATTTGCAAACAAGGCTGCCTTTGCCAGGCTTTCACATTAATGCAAGGTTCAGCATACATTTTAAAACATTAAATCAGCTTTCCATTTGCATAGATAGGATTATTTGAATGTGTAGATTTTGTTAGTTTAAAGGGCCCCAATAAACTAATGCTGCAACCGAAGTTAAAAATTCAAAGTAACTGTATGTTAATAATTACAAGCAATAGTTTTAAAAAAATGTCTTAGGTTGTAAAATTGCTTGTCTTTGGAAGATACGGAGTGTGTCTGCTACCACAAGCAATGCTAGAATTGTAACTATTGAATGTTCTGAAAATCAGGCTCCAAACTTAGGACAGATGCTCCTGTCTGAGAGGGTTAAGCTTTGGGGTTTTGTAGAAGGCACTGTTGCCATATACCTTAAAGCTTAAAAAAACCCAGAAATCCCTAAGTATGAGTTGCAATGGTCTTGTCAAAGTGGTACAGTTAGTAAATATCATATGTATCTGGGAAGCAAAATGTCCCATTATTTATGATTTATTCATAATCAAAATAAATAAAGCCCTTTGTGGACAAGTAACAGGCTACCACATTTTACCCCATCAGATCAAATCTCACGTCAGATGGTTTCAAATCACATTTGATGAATTTGTTCTCTCAATGTCCTTGCACAAAGCAGTTTGGTGTATACGTTGATATGACATTGCCTGAATGTCAGCACACAAGAAGGAGGCAAAATGCATATTTAGTTAATCAGAAAACACCCTGTCTGCCAGTTCACTGCTTTTTCTTGGTGGCCCAGATTTCTGCAGAGATTGTTGTGTCTAATTGAGAAATGTCACAGTGGTCTGTGCCTATTTACTGCATTTGGAATGGACCCACAAGACACGCAGAGACATGGAGCTCTGCTGCCTTTGTGAGAGCCTCAAGATGGAAAGTGCCATTTCTCAGTATTAACTCATGGTTAGCAAAAGGACATCCAGATCCTACACCTGCTCCTGCATATGGGCGCTGAGAGGGGAAGGACCTTAGCTGACTACTCCTTGTTCTCCCGTCTAGATGGGAGAGATACTCTCCTATGAAAAGCACAGTGGAATGATGCCTTTGGCTGTCAATGTTGTAAAGGACTTGTATGAGACAGGAGTATGTGGAGAAAGGCAGGAGAATGGGTGTTTATCTATAACTAAAGACTGCTGGTGAAAGCATGGAATTGTGCATTGTTTGTCAAGTCACTGTGTCTCAGTAGAAACTGTAACCATGAGTTTACAAGGTGCTCAGAGAGCTGAGATCCAGAAGAGAGGGCAGCCTGGCTATCAGTCAACCTAAGTTACTATCTCAGTTTGCAGCGTGTGTGAGTTGTGTTTCTTGGAGTAATCTACCATTTGTTGAACCAAAATGGTACACAGCATCTGTGGTCTGATCTTCAGATCCCTCATTCTTGGCTGGATCCTTACTCATCTGTCAGTAAAATGTTTGACTGTCTTGGGGGTTTCGACATAGAATTGCACTGTTGTTCACACCTTAGCGAGTTCAACACAAAGCTGGCAATACAGCCATACTGCCATACGAATCAGAATTTCACATTTTGCATTAGCACTGTGGGATGATAGCATCTTATGTATGATGAATAAAAATATTTTAATTGCACTTTGAAAAGAAAAAGTGTGTCTGAAAGTATTTGTAGTCACTGTTGGGTTTTTTTTAAAGCCTTTGGACATTCAGCCTAACAATTTGTTTCTTTCCTGAATGTATCTTTGTTTATGCAGCAGAAGTATTCTTCTACTTCAAGGTAAATTCTGTACCGTTTCACACCCCATTGTTTATAGACCTTCATGAATCCATTGTCATTTATTTGGCCCCTTAAACCTAGGAGCACATTTCCAATATACAGTATGCAAGAAATTTAATTTTCAATTTATATTCATAATAATTAATCTCTAATTTTATTATGTTATAACGAGTTGCATGACATTCATTCTGTTTTTATCTCTCTTAGCAGCCATTTTAGTGTTCTTTGTAGTGAAAACTATTTTGTTAATGATATAATTCATAGGACAGTATTAGTTGAGGGAAAATTATTTCATTCATGCAGAAGGGCACAACTAAATTTTCAAAAGTAGTGTATTCAAAAATATGTGTCATCTGTCCCCTTTTGTTACCAGTTTTAGTAGAAACTTGAAAGGTTCACTCACAGACTGGATAAAGCATGGAAGCTGAAGATGCGAAGTCTCAAAAATCCCCCATGTTTTCATCCTACATTGGCAAGTGTCAATGACCTATACAGATTTACATTAATTAAAGCAAGTCACATCCTAAAAACATTTTTTTATTTTTTCAGACCACTCTTCCGTGGAAATTCAGATGTTGATCAACTAGGAAAAATTTTTGAGTAAGTAGTAACTAATTGCCTTATGTCAGTATCTGTTTAACATTGAAACCCTATAAGATTTCTTTTGCCATGTTTTTATGCAATAATGTGACTAGAACAAAGTATTCCTATAACATATTTCCTATTGCTACCGTATGCAACATGATATTTCTGTGTATTCTGTGTCAGAGTGAGAGAAGGAAGCAACATGGAATATAGTTCTGCAAAACTGATAGCCATAATCAGGAAGTTGAGACTTCTGGGTTTGGGCTTTTTAAGTCTCTTAAACATAAAATACATATTCACAAACGGTTAAGTCCAAGAGATTCTCTTCATGTAAAGAAACACAGAGGTTTAATTTTATTTTATTTTTTGCTTTATTTCTTCATGCATTGCAGAAAACAGCATTAGAATGCATTAAAAGCTGAAATCTCTAAAATTATTACTGACAACATCTTTTCAGAAAAGATTTCTAAACATCCAAAAGTATGTTAGCTTTTAAAGTATGCTGTCTAGCCTGTTAACAGTCCATATTTTGGTCTGGAAGGTAACTGTGAGAAATGAGGGAATATCAGCATTTTAACATGTGCTCTCTCAGAGATTAATTGACTTTATTTTAAAACCATTTTACAGTCCTAGGAGTTTGTGTTTTTCAGATATGTCAAATACATTAAGGAGGCAGGTAGACTCTAAACTCTCTGAAGTGGAATATTTCTCAAATTAAGTTACTGCTATTACCAATATGATAATTTAGTAGGATTATATTACTTTTTCTTGTAAAAGCTCTTCAGTGTAAGGAACATATTTGTATTTTCAAGAGGCATTAAGAGGTCAATTTAAGATCTGGTGTGCATATAATGTAGTTAGGAAATCAAAGCCACACAGAGATGTTACCAATCCAGAGAACAAATGCCTTTTTTCCTCTGCACCTCGGTCTTCCATTTCCGTATGGAGGGGCTGCAGGGATTCAGGGATCTGGACAGAATAAGAAGTAGATAGCACAGAGAAAGAGTGAGAAGTATTATTCCAAAATGTTATTTTCTTGAAGATATTCCAAAGAGAAGATAGTAAAATTTCTAACAAAAGCTTAAACTGAACAAATAATGAATTTCTCTGTTTGACCATTTTTCCAGTTCTCAAATCATAACAGATCTGTTTCAAAACATTTTCATTATTTAATATGGGGTTCCTAAATTGCAGGTCTTGATTTCACACAGTTGACTTCCCTTTCCTGCATACCATACCATGAGTATGTGACTCACTTGTGTGGTTAATTTGTCATGCGCTAAATAGCTCTTCCTGCCCAATCCAGAAAAATCAGTCCTTAAAGTTTGCTTTTTCTTCTTCTGCCAAAACTACTACTTTAGTCCTACAATATTCTGCTTTATTAAATGAAGACAGCTTTGATACATATAACATATTTTACAATTTAAAAAGACATAGCTGTGATTTCTTTCATTTATTACATTTAAGGGGAAAGTGAAAATGGACTGGGCTATTATTGTATGCATAGCTGCTAGTGGCAGCGTCCAGCAGGGATCTTTTCCATCCCTAGGGGCTGAGATTACCTGTACAGAAAAGAATTCACTAAGAAAAGAAAATGCCATGCTAAATTTAGAAGAAATTCCTTATTGCACATTGACTTAAAGAGAAAGTTTGGTTTTGCTTTTTTTGTATGGTTCTTCCTAAATAGTTGAAAAGTTTCTGTCTTGAGTTCTGAGGGGTTTTGCCAAATAGTGTTTATTTTGTGTTTTCACAGCTGGAGAACCCCCTACAGTTAGGCCTAGCTCTTCTTGTAGGAGGGTTGTTTCTTTCTACAGTAGTGACTCATTCTGGAGACCAGTTTGGACAGAAGGAAGTTTCAGGATTTTCTTGCAATCTGGACTGATGCATTCTTTCAGATTATGGGGCTGTGGTCTGCCTTTGCTTTGTATGTGCGTTGTGATTTGTGTCAGTAAAATTCCACTGATATAAGGGTAAATCCCGCATACATAGCTCAAAACATTGTCCTGCTTTTCCGGGACACTACCAGTATGTGGCATATCCTCATATGTTTCAGGCTAAACTGCAATGGTTTGAACAGACTTGTCTCCCGTTGTGATCAATGGGAGTGGAAAGTACTGAGCATTTCTCAAGACCAGGCGTGAACCTTTGGCAGGAGGTGAAACTTATCCAAGCTACTCCCAAACTTAGTCACTGAAATGGTGATGCTACCAGACCATTAGAGTGGGAGCAGCTATTCAGACATTCAGTTTTAAAGGGTTTTGAGTACTGCATGTGTGTGACTAAAAATGTCTCTCTCCTTTCCACTCTATCTTGTCCAGTCCACCCCTCTCTGACAGGCTGTGCCTCCTGGTTTCTTGTGATTAGCTTTGCCTGTGCCTGCTCTGCCCCTTCATGCTCTGCCATGCAGTGTTAAAAACAGTAGGACTAACCAAACACATTTAAATGACAGGTTAAGTGTCATTGTTATTTAAAATACTGACCTCTCCCATCTTTGATACTATTTGTATTATATTTAATATGTAGCCAGCTCCTGAAATAGCTAATCAAAAGGCTTTGACTGCCATGGCCAAGGGGGCTGCCCCATACCCACACTGCACTTGATAAATGGCAAGTGTGGTTTTTCATACAGATTCAGCTTAGTGTTTCCCAAGAGCTGTGCTATGTCCAGATGTAGTAGGATTTAATCGTCTTGAGATTGTAATTGCTCTTCCTTTCCAGCCATGCTGTTACTTTGAGGACATACTAATTTTCAGAGGTATTTTAGGTGAGCCAAATTACAATCTAAAATCCATATAGGTAGAGGTGGGTAATGCCATTACATTGGCTGAGGTAGCCTGATTTACCTCTGTATGGTTGGCCCATGGCCTTACCCAGCCTTGCAACAAACTCAGTGAGAAAAAAGGTCAATGCTGCTCCCTAGTGGCACTGGCCTTTGTGCAGGCCCAAGTATTCAGTGACACTGGTTTTTTTCTGTCCTTTTTTGTCCAATCCTGTCAGTTTTTGCATTGAAAATCTCAATTTTACAGGTTATAAAAAATTATTTTCCCTGAAACCAGACAAGAAATGTATGTCCTTTTTCAGAATTTCCATCAGAAACTGGTTTTCAACCCCAAAAATATTAACATCAGACTAAAATGTGAAATGTATGAGACATAATTCATCATTGTGGTTTACCTATTTAATTTATTTTAGTTTTGTAACTTAGTATGATTATTTTATAGGTAAAAATGTCATCTATAATTTAAAGAATAAAGAAATAAAATATTTAAAGAAATGAAAATATTCTTTTAAAGACTAAAGAAAAACTAAAATACAATTGAAAGCAAAACCACAAAGACACTTGAGTACCTTTCCACTTCCAAAATGAGACTTTAAAACCTGTATTGTGAAGCAAATAAATTGTTTAAGTTTGGGCAACAATTACTGCACATAGCTCTGAAGCATTATGAAACATCCCTTTTATTGCCTTACCCTCATCTTGACCCACACTCTTCTCTCAGTCCCTATTCTTGTGAAAAAAGATCCTTGCATGCAATTCCCCTTTGAAACTTACTGCTTTTAATCATCCTGGAGTGACATATGTTGCACCATCCAGTCAAGAGCTAAGCAGTGTTTTTCTAAAGCACTCAGACTTTTTCAGTGAAAAGACTGAGAAAATTGTGACTTAAACCAGAAAATTGTGCTACTCACAAAATTATTTCTACCAAGCACATTGAGGGCTTGTGTTTATCAGTTTCTATTCACAGAGATTATTGCAGTACTGTACAATGAAACATTTAAGCTCATTTAAACAAAAAGACTTTAAAAATGCCACTTAGTGTAATCAATATGAAGGGAAAACTGCATAAATTTTCAGGTCTAACATTGTATTTTTCATTTCACAGTGTAATTGGGCTCCCAGAAGAAGAGGACTGGCCTAATGACGTTGCCCTTCCAAGAAATGCTTTTACTTCCAGACCCGCACAACCTATTGAAAAATTTGTACCAGATATCGATGAATTAGGCAAAGACTTACTTCTTGTGAGTTTTTATTTGTTGTTACTTACCTCACATGACTAGTAGCTTCCACTGTGCATGCAACTTGCCAAGAAAAAATGAAGTTTCCATTTAATGGAGTTCGTAAAAAAAAGGTCAAAAATAGAAAAGACAATTCATGTTAATCTGTGAAACAACAGCACAAAGACACTGCCTTTGGCTCAAAAGGTGTCAGAGCTGAGAATAGCTCAAGATTAGGAAACTGGGTCAGGGATGTATCTGTTTGACCTGTTGTTAGACCTTATGATTAGATCCTCAGCACTGTAGTGCCACTGATGCAACCATTCTTACAGTTAGGTCCGATGTGAGTAAAAAAATTGATCTACCTTTTTTTTTGGTGTAGTGGACCCAGTATAAAGTGGGAAATAGACTGGAGTGGCAGATTACATCTGCCAGCCTTCTACTGAAGGCTAGCAAAACTTGACACCTGGAATTCACCAATTACTGGCCTCTGGCAAATGGCAAGGCTGAACAGAAGCCTACCGGCTGGTATATATAACAATATATATATATTGTTACAGATACATTAAAAACCCCAGTCCTGAAGTTCAGTCTTGAAATGGAGTTTAAGGAATGACCTTGCATCAGTTTGCTTCTTGCTGCGCTTCTTGAGATTTAGTTAAATTTGTTCTCTGGAAGTCTTTTAAAGATCTTGTTTCATGTGAGCTAGGTGGAGTGCAATTCTTGAAAGACTTGATTGCATCTCTTCAGGAACTGCGGTCTCTGGCCAAGGTTTTCTCAACAGCAGATGATCCTGCAGTGTCCTCATGACAGCAGCTCCCAGCTGCAGAAAGCTGGACTACATCTGGACACTTGAAATGACAAGGGAGAAATACTGCTATGAGAAAAATCTGTTGTGCTTGCAGACAGGCTGGAAGTGGAAGCTAGACATGGGACAAGAATTAGATTCTGGGAACAACAAGGAATAATATATGGCTAAGAGTTCAATTAGTCTGAGGCAGGATGGGAGGTAAGGAGGAAGAAGATAAATATCTATGCCTAGAAGGTGAGGTAGGAAAGAAGTCTGCCTGCTAGGCAAAGAGATGATAACTGGGAGCCACAGATGAAAGGGGAGAGTAGAACTGGAAGTCACTGAGTTAAATTTCATAAGTTAAATGATAGAAGTTCTGCTACATTAAAAGAAAGAAGGACTATGAACTGGTTAGACAAGAGTAGTAGGAAGAATAGTACATGAGGTGAATGACATAAGGAATAAGGTATTTTTAGTAATATTATAATAACACAAGGCTGGGATAGAGATTTCAATGCCAGCTGGACAAAAGCTGGGATACATATCTGGAAGGAGGGTCATCAAAGTGCAACTAGGAAGAAGAGGAAGAAACTGAACACACAACATGAGCAGATGAAGGCTGTCCTTTTGCATGTGAATTCAAGAAAACCTGTATTCTGGGATTTCATAAACTGTGAATACTTGAATGTTCTAGTATGTAATTTTTGAGGTGGCCATACTCTTATACTGTGACCCCACTGCTTTTTCTTAATATGGAATGGTAATTGTGCACCATCTTCAGAGACCTTGTCTCATACTGATCATAAACTGAAAGTGATATGCATTAATGGGTGTATGCAATGATAGCACTCTTAGCTGTACATTTTAGTTAAAACTAACTTCTTTTCATACTTTCAGAAATGCTTAGCATTCAACCCAGCCAAGAGAATATCTGCATATGTTGCCCTCTCTCACCCATATTTCCATGATGTGGAGAAATTCAAGGAGAATCTGGACTGTCACGTGTCATCCAGCCAAAACTCCAGTGAGGTGAATGCATCATAAGTGCTGACTGAAGATGAACCATAAATGAACAAGACATGTAGCTGACAAGGCCACTGTCCCATACAAACCACGTAGCTGTCCTAGCAAGATCATTATTTGGAGGTTTTATGCACTTACCTTTTATTTTGGGATTGTGATGTGCTTATCCGTGGAAATGAATCTAGTTTACTTTTATCAGAGCAATGCAAGGGCCAGGGCTTTGACCTGCTCCTGTTGCAGCTTTATGTTTGTTTTGTTTTTGTTTTGTTTATCTACCTGGGAAAACTCCAGACGAAGAGAAGCTGCTGACCAGTTTTGCTGCCATTTTATCCTTCTAATACTGAATGCTGCCAGTGTTTGATGATCGAGTCACTGCCAAAATACGATGCAATCTCTCTCTCTCTCTAGCTGCTGAAGCATGATTTGGTACTTTATTATTATTATTCTGTGATATTTAAAGAATGGCATTGAAATACCAGATCTCTGCAGCCTGCAGTTAACTGATACATGTGCTAATACATCCAGCTACTGTTCATTCATAGCATATGTGCAGGTGCTTCCCCACTTGAAAACTTGGATGAATTAATTTATCGTTTCATTGCTCTATAAAAATTTAACAGTGATGATGATGATCATAATAAATGTCTCAGCTTTTAGGTTTTTTTCATACACGAACTAGTTATTATCTAGCTATGTGTGCATGTTTCAAAGAACTGTCCTGTTCTTACCGTTTCAATTCCTAAATGGTCTTTCTGTGTTGAAATGCAGACACGTTCTAGTCTGTTAGACCCATCATTCCCCCCGGAAACAGCTGCAAGCATATTTTCTTCATCTCATTCCAAATAATTTTTTGATATCCAGCTCAACATGAGCAGAGCCAATGAAAATCAATACAGATTTTCACCTTCAACCTGTTCTCATTGTCAGCCAAAAGCAAAAATTGAAAAAATAATTCTGGTTCAGAGGCAGAGAATCCTATACTTGTAATAAGCACAGAAAAGTATTTGTGCTGCAACACCCCCCAATGCGTCACAAGTGCATGAACATTAATGCTCAAAATCCCTCACATGTCACCTACTAAGCAAGGTTGTATTCTGTGCAGAAACGCATGACCTTCTCTCCTAAGCCACCATGTGGGGATACTAGCACATGCCTCTCGACTAAGATTAATGTGCCATTTTTGAATGTCAAAATAACTAAACAATTTACTTGTCTTTATAACACAGTTATTTTAAATATTACCTGAAATTTTTATATTTAGCATTTTTACCTTAACTAAAATATATTTTCAGTGTTTTGAAAAGAAACTTTTATTTTTTTAATACTGTACTGGGCAAAAAGACATATTTTAAATCCATCAAAGCTGTTCCCTAGCATGACTTCAGTGCATTTACCTGGATATAACTTGGGGGGAAAATATTGGTCCAATGAGTATAACTGATGCTAAGTGAGGCAGCCAGCTTTGCTTACTCCTGACAGTCCCTTAGGCTTCTCTCTTCCTCATCTCTGTTTCATCTTGTCTAGGTGGTGAGACAGCATTATATCCTCTTCCATGGCATGCTTGGCAGAAGCAGGTCCTTAGCAGTGAGTTGGGCAATATAACTTTTCCAGTTGTGACAGGGGAACTTGTAACCATCCCTCAGGCAGGTCTCTCGCTCCTGTGGTGAACTTCACTGTTAACTCCATTTCAGGTATCTGCACTGTCTGGGTCATGGTCCACTGCTAGGATAGGAAGTGGATCTTATCTGTTTCCTGCATAAAGCTTTTTGTTACTGTTAGGCATTTAAGTTTGTGATATATGGTTAAATTAGGTCTGCTTTAAACAAGCCAGATTTTAAAAGGACCACTTGTGTGCTTGCATGCAGTGGCCTGTGCTTTTCTTTAAGCCCAGAATGAGCCTATGCAAAACTTAACCAGCATGAACAGGCAAGTTGCAAATTAGGCCTGGCAAGAGCATGCACAAAGCGTCTGCACACAGAGGTATCACAGATCTGTAATATCAGAATTTTGGAAGCTCTGTGAGCACGAAGCTGAAGGCCAGGGAGCTGTCACAACAGCAGACCTTCTAATCTTGGCTTTGCCTTTGTGATTCTCTTTGTTCCTACACTCGAAGGGAACTGCAGACCCACTGCACTGGTGGTGTCCCAACCCTATTCCTGTATGGGTTAGTGGACCCAAGTGTGAATAATTTTTAACGTTCACAGAGAAGGATGGGCCAGAGTGAAATTTTTGCTAACAATTTTTAAACACTAAGTAGAACAACAAACAGAGCCAAAAGTCCGGATACTCTTTACAACAGTAGCAATTAGAAAAGTTTTTTACAGAGTTTAGCACTTTTGAAAATACTCCACAATTTACCTACCGTGGAGCTATCTATCATACATACCTTATCAGGGCATTCAGCTGGTGTGGCTTCCCAGCAATTGTTCAGGGAACTCTCCCAGAGCTCTCCACCAACTAATACAGGGTGAAAATGTATAGGAGGAGATGATATTTTCTAAATTAGGCTTAAAACTCTCAGAGAGAAATGTGCATCTGTTCCGTGTAAGAATCTGTTCTATAAAGCTTAGCAAAGCTAAAGAATAGAGAATATGGTTGCTGAATGTAGATACATTATTAGGGTAAAAACAGTAAAGAAGGGGAGAGAATACTTTAAGCCAAAGGTTGGTGTTGGCCCAAAAACTAAGGAGAATGTGGAAATCACCAGAAATTTAGCTACTGGAGCAGTATTTCCCAATCATAGTATCAAAGAGCTAAGCAAGCAGCAGAGAAAAACGGGGGCTGGCTTACAGAGTCAGAAGCAGAGCTTCTGCAACATGGTGCTGTATGTTGTCTAATATAGTAGGATCAGGTTATAAATGAGAGTATTCAGGAGAACAGTTTGCAAAGGGCTGCGTTAATGGTCACATTCTGGAATATCTTTCCAGTGGGAATGGCAGGAACAAAACCAAGAAATCTAAGAATCTTGGCACGGTTAGGGAAAATATTTCTCCAGTGGGGTCCTTGTGGTAGCAAGGGCCTGGATTCAAAGGACCAACAATTTTTCAAATTACCTCCTTTTCCAGATTTCTTCAGGAAGAAATTCCATTTGACATGCCATAGGTTTAATCATATTCCAGTCTTCCCTGCCAAACCATGTGGGGCTTCACTTACACTAGTAAACTGAGAAAGCCTGTTCTCTGGCTGGGCAAAGCACTGTCATTGGCTAATACCATGCCAGGAATCATATTTATAATTAGTCAGTACAGACAGCTGTGGGACTGTGCTCAAACCCATGCCCTTGCTCTTCTTATATTACTGGTACAGCTCTAATATTTTAGTACCTTTACTCATTACTGCCATATGTGTAAGATGTAGGAATTGTGTAAGTGAAAAAGAAAGTGCTGTGATGAAAACTCTTGGTACACCTTTAAAGAAGACTTCAGAGTGCAATTCTTCTTAGTGATATCTAAGCCTGTATGTGTTCTCTTCTACAGGAGTGGTTCAACAGCAGCTAAAAAATGCTGAATAACAAAAGATATATTAAGTATAGCTCCTAGAACACCCACAGCCAGGCACTGTGCTCTTCTTAGAGAACAGGGTGTTCTAAGTAATGAAAGGAGAAATTTCTATCTCCCACCAACCTTTTTTTTAATCACAACTACATAATTCTGCAGAAAGAAAAAGACCAAATAGCCAAGGAAAAAATCACCACAGCCAGCCAGTGAAGGGCTAATTGCTGAACCATAGCAATCCAGCTGGTGCAGCCCTTTTCTTTTCCCAGTCTGTGCTCACACCAGCCTTCCTGTTCACCTCCTTCAGCTCCCTTATATAAACAGGTTTCAGTAATTCTCACAGGTGCTATTTCCAGCAAGATTCTTCCAAATTTGCCATAGCTACACAGTGTCAATGTCCCCTCCATCCCTATTACTAAACATTGCTTCTTTTAGTCCCACATCCTAAAGCAGTGGTGAGACAAGAACTTTGTGTGCCTCCTTGCTTAGGTTTAGTTTTGTGTACCCCTGTGTTGCTGTCTGTGTGGTTAGTAAAATTCTAAAAATAGGATTTGTGCATATTTCTGTGTAGGCTGTTGCCACACTCCAGGTTTCTTTCAGCCTATTAGTCCACAATGATGAATAGTAGAGCATCTCTTCCTGTTGCTTCTGGCCTAAAACACACCAAAAAATGATTGTTTTCATTGTCATCTTTGCAAAAAATAAAAATTAAATTTAGGGCTTGTGTACAGGGCCTTTTTGATGAAAGGAATCACTAAATTGCAGCATTTGATCATCTTCTGAATAGGGGAGGGTTTCCAGCATGGTAACTCTTATTTGATTTTTATTATCAGTGGTTGTTTTGGTTAATAAGAAGAAAATATTGTGCCTTGCTGCTTTTCACAGGTTTGCTCACTGTCTTTGAGAAGCATGTTTTATTATATATATAATTCTTTCTTCTGTTAGGTATTAGACCAACTTTAATATGGAAGATAAAGAGAAAACATGCTGTTTTGGTCTCTTAGCCAGCAAACTTGGAGCACTTACCTGACTCACAACTGAAAACACATCAGTTGTCAAATACATATATGAATCAGAAAAAACACATTTTGGTTTAAAAGGCCACATTAATTAATTGTGTTCCATGTATAAGACGCATTTGAATAATGAGGAAGTTTATTCTAAGAACTCTGTTTTATAGAACCACTTGGCTAGTATTTTTCATATACAGTAGGTTCAGGAATACATTTTATATACAATGTGAATTAGAATACTAGGCTATTTGAGTGTTTTGTTGTTTTATGCTTGAAGCTTGAAATGATTGCAAGCTTAGGAACCTAACATATTTATTTTATTGCTTCAAAACTGCTTCTAAATATCAAGATCTTTTGTGATGTTAACAGGATTTCGTACTTTTTTTAATGTGTAAATTATTTTCTTGAAATTAGTATGTTAGAAAAAGCATTTTTCCAAACTGTATTAGTGGAGAAAAAATTTAAGAAATATATTTTTACTTTCACAGAGAGGTGAACTCTGTAATAACTGACTATCAATAAGCTATACTTTTACTTCCTTTTGATTTCTAAGCCTTGAGTATACAGGTTACTTTCAATGAAGAAAAAAGTCAGAAACAATCTCTAGAAAATTAAATGGGATTTTATATGTTAAGCTTCCAAGTTTTATTTTCATATCCTTTTTTTTTGTGCAAGTACAGTTCAGATGTACAAAAACATGACTACCATTTCAACAGTCTAACAGGCTGTACGACTCAAACTGAGGTTTTATTTGTGAGCTGTTTTATTTTATTTTCTATCTGCATCTTTCAAATTATTAGATAATGGCTGTAATATAATTCTGGTTTCTGGACTAGACTCTGTAACCATGGAATCTCAATAATTTATGTAAAACAGAAAGAAGTTTTCTCATTGATTTTCATTAACTAGGACATTAAAAGAAGAAAGATGTAGACATATGAACTGACAAATATACTTTTGCCAAGTGTTGCTTCTTCCCTTTAGTTTGAAGTTTAGCAAGTATTACATACTGATATGCAATATATATACAATGTAAGAACCATAAAGACCACTTAAGAGTAGTGTGCACAAATAATATGAAAAGTGGCTCATTAGATTCTTGGAGAAACCAGCTGAAAATCATTACTTTAGCTGTAACATTCAAAGTCTGGAAACTCGTATATTTTTCCATTAAAAAGCATTCCTGAAAAATTACGTGTATGTTTTTAATTCAGTGATAGGCACCCAAACGGAACTGAATCAAGTGGGAACTTGTTCTCAAAAATGATTTTTCCAAGCTGAGTGGATGCCATCAGTTCTTCATGTACTCATCAGAAACTAAAATTAACCAGCACCATTCTTAGATGAGCCTTTTGCTTTCTGGGCAGAAAAACCCAAGGTTGTTGTGAGTAAAGTTAGTGACTGAGAAGTCATGTGGAAGCTTCTGCAATATTCAGTTTTCCAGCCTCCATTGGAAGACTGTGCAGAACAGCAAAGATCGATCAAAACTCCTTGACCATGTGGTCTTTTTCCCTTCACATTACATATTTTATCTGTGTTGGGATATATTGATGGGTTTTATCCAGCCCAATGTTAAAAAGACTTTTGCAAGACTAGAGAAAGTAAAAAGAATTTCTGCTATAGTATTTTTATTGTTGTTGATTGTGGTAGAGTAGATTTTTTGTTTCCAGAAAGGATCAGACAAAATATACTGCCTTCTTTGAAAAAGGAAAAAAAAAAAGGCACCCACAAACAGCTGTGACACTTGGTAAAGATCAGAAAGGAGATTTTTAAGGAACCTTTTAGAAAATATTGTCAGGGTGAGTGAAAAGGAGCATATTTTTGATGTGAGATATGTAAATGCAAACAATGTGCATTAAATATGCATTGAAACTGATACTTTTTCACTGATTTTGCAAAGTTGATAGGGTTTTATGGAGGAAAAGCATCCATATATGAATTTATTCAAACCACCACTTAAATGTTCATTTGCACTAAAGCAGCCTGTCCTGTTTGAAAGGAGATGGGAAAACACAACACATTAAACTTGTGATTTACTTTGGTGTCTACAAGGATGTCTTGTAAAGCTCTGAAGTTCACTGTCCATTTTTTAGCAAGCCAAATTTGCATTCACACTGTTAGCTTTCTGCACCTTAAACCCATCCACATGCCTGAAAAAACACATTTTCTAGTGTTTACATGGATACTTGCTCACATTGACATGCTCATGCTAAATCCAGACAGAGGACTGTCTCTGCCACTGAATGGAAAATGAATTTTCACAGACTGACAGATTCCTTTGTACAATTACTCCTAAAGGGTTTGAAATCAATGTTTAATGATATGGAGTCCTTTATTTTATTCCATGTTTCACATATCTCATGTTGTGCTAATTTTCATCCCTTTTAAAAGAAAAGTAAAACCTCAGTTCTTTAATGTTAGGATCAATTTTGAGTAGCTAGATGAAGGAGGAAAATTGTGATGTGATAGAAGGAGAAAAAACCGGCAGAGAGTAGGAGAGCTAGCAAGTGAGTTTGACTACATGGAAAAGTTGCATATAAACATAGGGGGGAGACTTTTTTCCAGTTATTCTGTTTTCTCCTGTCATATGAGATGACGAAGCAAGACTCAGGAATGGGATTTTGGTTCCAGATACTTAGGCCAACTCAATTGCGAGTTCCTCTGCACTTCTTCAACATAGCAACAGCTCTATTTTTTAAATTTTGCATAAGCTTGAGCTTTTTCTGGGTAGATATAAAAAAAAGTCTTATGAGACAGCTTGACAGCAGATTAAGCTGTCCACAGAGACAGTGTCTGTAGTTCAGCTGCAGACACCAGAGAATGTACAGCTTTGCTGCAGGAGAGTCACTGACAGTGTCTATTAGTGTGCTGTGTTGTGCATTAGAAGTTGACTCCTGCTGCAAATTGAAAATCTTTGGTCATCCTAAATGGCATAGTTTTGCACACTTGGATTTTGATAAGGTTATCCACAGGCAAGTTTTTCTGGATCTGTCCAGGTGGTTCACCATGTTAGAGGAGCAAGTCTGAGAGCTTAGTGAGTCTGTCCGACACCCAGTGTAAAGAATAATGCAGAACCATCTGCCATGGGAAAACAAAGGACTTATTGTAGGTTGTGAAGAAGGAATGAGCTTTCTGAGCTGCTCTGCCAACAGGAGAGCTACTGTTAACTATTATTACGCCAGCTCCAAAAACGCAGAATAGGAGGCCTGCATGGCATTCTGTTGTGTTCCGTCTATGTGCATGGGTGGCAGGGTAAGTGTTGCCACAGAGTGGCTGATTTTGGTCTTTCCACTAAGTATGAGCAACTAGGCTTGGCACAGAGACAAACTTCAAGGTTCCAGGGAGGGGAAACCTCTAATTCTCCACACAGTAGTTCTCTGGCTTTTGTTAAATAGTGGTAGATCACTCAGCCAGTCAAGCACTCTTTTCCTTATCCTAGATCATCCTTCTGTGAAGGAAGCCTCGAGGAGTCTGTTCCTCAGCAGTTTTCCAACTGTCTTGCTTCCTCTCCCTGCAGCGACAATTACCTATCATTGTATCTGACCCTGCTGGTGCTTCCACTACCACTGAAGTGGCTGTGAGCTAAATTGCTGCCTTGTGACTCTGCAGCTTCCAGTCTTGGCCAGCCAGTGATTTGTACTCTAGTTTTTCCTTGCTTCTCATTAAGAACAGGGAAAGCAGTGTAGTAGAATATGGCAAGATGTGTGATACTTTCACACATTTTGGTTCAAGCAAAGCTATAGCTAGAATATATTAGATTGAACATAATGTTCAGCTGATCAGCCAAAACAACTTTGGATTCAGAAGATCATCTACTAAGTACAGAAGATTCCTGAACAACTGTCTGTGATGCACATTTTTACAAGAACACACAATGATGCCCCTGTTACTCAGAAAGAATACAAGACTAGCAATACCAGTCTCCTACCACTAATCTCACTTCCCCTTGCCTCCCCAAGATCACTATTCCCAGGAAAAGGATTCCTCCCAGTATAGGGTGGAGCAGCTGTGAAACAGTCCCCATGCTGGTTAAATAAGTGTTTTTGTAGCAAGACCAAAACCTGCCATGATTTCTTGCAGGAACTTGTATCTCTGAGTCCCTTTTAAGGAAGGTGGCTGTAACCGTGGGTTGCACCTGCAACAAAATGTATATCAGAACTTGCATGCTGGCAAGAAGTTTGTGAATGTGAGGCTGTAGAAGGTGGCTTATGTAAGCTCAGGGGGGATGTGCTTGTGTGAAAGTATTGGTTGCCATGCATATTTTGAACTGAAGTTACCTATCAGAATGTGATAAAAGGATTGCAGCATCATGAGGTTAGAGGCTTTTTCTCTTTAGATATCTAGCAAACCTGTGGTGTTCCAGCTTTGTTTTGTTCTGATTTATTTCACCTTCCCACTGCCATTCTCCTTTCTATTGTGTGTAGTAAGTTGAAAAGATAAGCATTACCTTATAGTTTACCATCTCAAAAAGAGAGAAGGGCAGCACTGTCTGACAATTTTGATCACTCTGTGGTGATCAATATTAAGGGAATCATAAAATTTGCTGAGTTGGAAGGGACCTATCAGGATCATTGAGTCTAACTCCAAGAATCACACCATGTGCCTAACATTGTTGTCCAAACACCTCTTGAACTCCACCTGAACCTGACTTGGTGCTGTGACCACTTCCCTGGGGAGCCTGTTCCAGTGCCCACTCACCCTCTGGGTGAAGAACCTTTTTCTGATGTCCAACTTAAACCTCTCCTGACTCAGCCTCGAGTCCTGTCACTGGTCATGAGAGTGAAGTTGTCTCTGTTAGTTCCAACAAACAGAATTCAACATGCATGGCACCTGCCTTCCATTAAGCACTGTTAAAAACCTGTCATTCTCCACAGTGTTCAAAATCTCTTTGCCAGGAGATTGAACTCCCTTCCTACAACCCATTTGGAGTCACAACAATGTGAGCAAACAAAGTTTACATTATGATGGTGCTTTTCAGTAAGAAGTGAGAGCCAGTTTCAGTTGACACATGGACTGAAAGAGTCTCAAGGACTGTTAGCCAAGCACCATTCATGGGCAAGGCAGTCCCTTTTGCTAGGGCAAGAAACACATTTTGAAACATCTAAGATAGGGAAAATACAAAGGTGCCAATAGAAGCTGTTTTCTGCACAATGCTATATTATTTTGGCACTGAAATCAAGCCCACAGATGAACATTCATTCATTCCTTGCAGCCTTTAATTTCCTTATATTTACAAGCATTCAGATTAATGTATTTATGGCCCATTTCATTCCAATTAAGTGGTCTGTATCTGCCCTTGAATCTCATGTGAATTTTATTGTTAATATAATATTTTGCTGCATACTTTGAACAGCTTTAAAAGTATAATGTCTTTGAATGCTCTAGTTAAAGAAAAATTATACTCTCAAAATGCTGTGTTACAAGTTGGAACTGTATACTTTGGAAATTATGTTAATATTATAATTCCCAAAGGCATCACAGGGTGCTTTTGTCTGTATGTCTGTCTTCTACTTTCTGTGTTACAGTGTGTATTTGTACTTCCTCACTAGCTTGATACTCTTCAGTCTGAAGGCCTAAGTCTGCAAAGACAGGAATACTGTACCTCAGCTGAGCAGTCCCACAGAGCAGAGAGGGCTTACTCATGTGAGTGTAGTGGCTCACAAGAAGTATTTGCAGAAAAAGGCTTTCCTTTAGTAACTGACTGTAATTGTGAGGACACATGGTAAATAACAGCACCAAGACACCAGTAAATGGGGTCTGTGTTTATTGAAAATGTGGACACATTTATCTTCAATAATATCTTGACATTTATTTAAATTATTGCTATTATAATTTAGTATATTATTTTGTATGGAAACACATTAGTCCTGTGAAAGGATAGTTGCAAAAAATGTGTTGAGTCTTGCTGCTTTATTGTTTATTTGCATTTAGTATACATTTTGGTTGTTGAAGTGAAGCTAGCTTCTTAGAGAGGCAGGAAGATTGATCAGTCTGAAAAAATTATAAATAAGTGTCATACTGTGCATTGAGTTTTGCAACTAGAGTAGTATATGTGTTCAGATTTAATATTTTTTATGCTTTAGAGCATTTTTATTTGCTTTAACATGTAAAGGAATACAGATTCAGATTACTCAGAAATGCTATTGTAGAGCTAATTTTACACATAGTGGGGCGATGTTGTCTGAAAAACTAAAATTAGAAAACATTGCATAGGCTGCCTTTGGCTTTAGTTTGTTTCAGGAAGGCCTGGTAGGTATCTGTTGATTCCAGATGCTTAAACCAGGGACCATGTTTGTGCAGCATCTTGTAACTGAAGAAAGTTTTCTGCAGTGATAAAGTTGCCCATCTGGGCTTGAAGTAAGATTGCTGCCTAAACAAAAGCATAAGGTCAGCAAATTTAGGTGGTGGTTTGTTTTGGGGTGTTTTTTGTGCATGGACAATTGCATGAAAATAGGGTTGGAGACTCAAAGTATTTAAAATCATTTAGCATGATTTACTCTTGTTGTAATTCCATTGACTACAGTTAAATTAAACCAAGAATTTGGCTTTGTAATTCTACAGATTTCAGTGTCAGGCAGCTCAGGTCTATATAAAGATACTTAAGCTTAGTAAATCAGCAAGAATACTATATAAATTGTAATGCGTGATAAAAATCTTAACTCTAGTTACATTATTTCTCTAAAAATTTCTATCCACTGCTTTTTTATACAAAAGGTCAGAATTTCACTTCTTAGTGGCATAGGGATATGTGGAGAAAAGCAGGATGCTGGTACAGAAATGTATCAGAAATAAGATTCAGTTCTTATTGCTCCACGTGTGCCTACTTTACACGTGACAAATCCCACTGAAGTTAACAGAAGTCATATAAAGTTAAGTCTCTAACTCTCATGAGATACTGCTTAAGAATCTTAAAGATAAGTTATGTTCTCAAAAGGCATTATTAAACTCGTGCTTTCAGGTTTACAGATTACTATGAACAGTGATGACAGCTTCCGGACACATCCAGAGTAACTTTATTAATTGATATTACACCACACCAACATCTGCTAGCAAATCAAAATCTCTCTCAGTACCTTCATTTCTCAGTATAATTTCACAAAACAAAACAAAATAAAACAACCCTCCCCCTGTCCTCCCCAAAACAAAAACAAACAAACAAACAAACAAACAAAAAAAAAAAAAGGCAAAAAAACCAAACCAGCCTCTATGCTGTTTGGATTACTTTTTTCTCTCTTTATTTCACCTCTTTTGTCATAAAATATCACTTGCTCTGGAGTTGTCTAGGATTTCATAATTCAAGGAAAGCAGGCAAAGCGGTTTGGAATACATTTCTTCATTCAGCTAAGGGCATATATTCAGCTGGTGAAAATCAGCACAGTCCTGTTGACTTCTACAGCATTGTATCAGTCTATACCAGTGCAACAGTTAGCATGTCAGGTTTTAGCATTTCAAGTCACTTTACCTACATATGCAGTAGGATTCTGTTTTGCAAGATGGAAAGTTACCTACAGTGCAAACTGTACTACCTAGACTACCGTTGATACCTATTCACAGGACATGATTTCACTGTATCATTTCATACTTGAAATTCATGATGTTCTTTTAATCAGGGTACAAACATGAAAAGGTGCGTGTGTTACTGTTTCTTTTAAAGGTGCATCATTTTGTTTTTTATTCTGTGTGCTTAATAGTTACTAGTCAGTGTTCTTTACATTCTTTGCATTCAGCATTAAATCATCTACAGTGTAAAATACAGTATCACCTGCAGAGGTACAGAAAAATATAACAGTGAATTGTTACTCAAATATACTGGTTTACCTTTTAGTCATCAATATGACATCAAGGGGCTACAGCATGTGAACTGTGGTATATAGAAGTCTTGCACCATTGCTGTACAGGAAATCTTGCAGACTCTCTCCTCTTCTTGCACAGCTGCTGATTACCATATACACATTGGGAAAAAGTATGTTTCTGCTGTACAGAATGGCTGGGAAGTAACACAGACACTCTAGAGCTCCCTTTGCAAGCTTTCAAACAAAGCCCTTTGATCTAACTGCATGCCTGCTCTGTGTCCCAAATTTCACCCTATGGGGCTTTCTGCTTTAAGAACACCCTCAGCTGGGGCTACTTTACGTTGACTGCATTGAAGTTCATCGGAGCATGCACCTTACCGTATTAACATATTCTTTAGCTTTTACAAGTTTGTAAAGATGGTTGACTGCAAAACTAATGTGTCAATACAGCAGAATTAAATTAAGGCACACTGAAAGTTATCAATAATGTATTATATCAGAATTACAGTCCTTTGGAACTGAACGTTTTGCTGCTGGCAGTGCAAGAAAAGCAAAGTTGTGTATTTATTGTTGGGTGCTGAGGGTTCAGTATGAAAATCAATATAATAAAAATTTTCACAGTGTCTAGTTCTCTTTAGTTCCCAATTACTGAAAAGTAAAAAGGTGAAAAATTAGTTTTGTATTTAAAACTGCTTCACCCTTCTAGCTATATTTTTCTTTTATCTAAAAATGTAAAATGAATTAAAATGCAGTAAGTATTGTATATTAAATACAGAAAATTAGCAACATTGATTTCTAGTTTTTATGTTTCCAAGTGTTTTTCTCAACATCCTGTGTATTCTAGAAAATCAACAAACGCACACAACCAGACACAGAAACATAAGCACATGCACACCCTTTCCAGCATCTTACTATGTACCAATTTTATAAAAATCTAGCTTCATTTATCCCAATTATTCATTCCTAGGTACGTTGCTTATCTATTATGAGTTCCGTTTAAAAAAAATTAGATAATCTAAGAGTTTACTTTTTGTTTCAAAGTCTGAAATTGCTGGGGATGCTGTCTGATTCAGCACTGGTCTGTTTTTACTGAAATCTTTGTTTCGGTCTAGGCAAACTGTGCTTTAATTCAGCTATAATGGGCTCTCAGTTGTCCATGAAATGCGCTATTTTTCCCAAACGTTATTTGATCCAACTGTTGTGCTAAGTGTGCATGGTATTTTTGTATTCCCTATGATTTTGCTGTTTTCATCTTCATCTTTTAAGGAGCTGAGCACACTTTACTGATTGACTGTTTTTTCTTGATTGGTTATTGTCATGGTTTGACACTGGCCAAATGCCAGGCACCCACAAAAGCTGTTTGCTTATCTTCTTGTGCTACAGTTGGCAGAGGAGAGGGGAAAAAATGGACAGAGGGCTCATGAATTGAGATAAGGAGTGGGAGAAAACACTCCGAGGGCAAAACAGGTTCAAATTTAAAGGTATAAGCTAAATTTATTATTAACAGAGTCAGAAGAGGATAATGAGAAGTAAAATAAGCCTTTAAAACACCTTTTTTTCTCCCCTGCCCCTCCCTCCTTCCCACCAACAGCACAGGGGACAGGGCCTGGGGGTTTGGTCAGTTTGTCACCTGAGATCTTTTTCTGTTTGCTCGGGGAGAGGAATCATTCCTCTGCTATGCCGTGGAGTCTCTCCTGGGGGAGACAGTTTTCTGTGAATTTTTCCAGTGTGGCTCCAATCTCACAAGCAGCAGTCTTGCCAGAACTGTTGCAACCTGAGTCCCTCCTAGGGACAAACAGTCTTTTTGAAACTGTTGTGACATGGGTCACTTGTCCACGGCGTGAAGTCCTCTGAGGCTAAGCTGTTCTAGTTTGGAAACAACAGCCCTCTCTCTGCCTCTGGAATCAGGGGCCCTCTCTCTTCATTCGAGTCTCCCACTGGATCACAACTTTCTCTGGCATCCCCCGCTCCAGTGTGAGTGCTTTTCTCAAAGGCTGTGAGTGGATTTCTGCATCCCCCATGGACCTCATGGGCTGCAGGGACACAGCTGCTTCACCACGGTCCTCACCACGGCCTGCAGAGGAATCCCGGCTCCAGTGCCGTGAGCCTCCTCCTCCCCTTCTTTTCCTTGGTGCCGCCATGGTGTTATCCTTCACATGTTCTCACTCCCTTGTCTTCTTCGGCTAGAAGAAAACCTGCTGCCCATAGGTACTGTTGCCACAAGTTCCACCAATTCAAAACTCCTGCAGGATCCCGCAGCACCAAGAAGTCGATCTCGCCTAGGTTCCATGCTGGAGAGTCACTCACAATGTTTTTGCCACTGCCAGGCAGCCTCGCCACCACTGAGCAGGCAGTGATGGCTCACAGTGCTGGCACCATTTAGCACCTCCCTTCCTGCAAGGGCTGGGAGGGAGAAGCCACTGCCACCCCTGCAGCAGACATCACCACCCCTGGGAAAGAACTGCCCGGCCCTGTTTTGATTTTCTTCTTAAATATGCCATCACAGAGGCATTACCAACCTCTCTAATTGGGCCGGCAGCATATCCATCTTCATAGCCATCAGAGATTGGCTCTGTTGGACATGGTGGAAGCTTCTAGCAGCTTCTCACCTCCCCCACTACCAAAAATCAGACTGTGCCAAATCAACACAGCTATAAATATGACTAGTAACATTTCTGGGAACATAGAAATGATAAAAGTGTATGTTTTGAATCAAATACAAAATGACATGTCAAGCTCCAAAACAAGCTGCGTTTTTTCTGGTTTTACTTCAACCAAAAAATCCTCATCAAAACACTTTAAATACATCTTGAGCTGATGGTAAACTTCATTAAGTTATCTTTAGAGCAGGATACAAGTACTTTCTACTAAGGCAGCCTGCAACAAGCAACCAGATCCGTGAATCTAAAAACTATCAGCTCAAGCAATCAAAGAGAAGTCAGCTTCTGGATGAAAGCTGGCACAGGGGCAGAAATGACTGCAAAGCTACTGAGACCCTAAAGCCTCAAAGGATTTTTAACTTAGAATCGAAGCTTTGTGCTGCCCTTAGAAACCTGAAGGAACTATGAAAGCCTTTTACAAGCATTAGTTACATAAACTGCAGGTGCGACACAGACAAATAAAAAGGTACCTTTACATTATGTGACATTCCAAATTAGTCTTTAAGCACATTATAAGATTATGAGCAGCAGTCCAGCCAGGGACAGACACAAAGTGAACTGCAGTGAGGCCAGAGTCACAAATACCCATATTAGCCATAGCTAATTGTGAAAAAAAGGAGAAATAATGGAAATATGTAACATTACATAAAAGCTGCCATAGGGATCTGGATACTGTCTGATGCTTTATCTCTGATAGTGCTCAGAGCAAGACACCACAGAAGAAAATCCAACAGTCTCTTGAGAATTATGGAACAAATTCGTCATGTGGGAATTTTCTGCCTAGCCCTCATCTGTGAGAAGGTGAGTTCATAAAACCCAATTATGGAAAAGAAAATTATAGGGAAAAAAAATCCAGTAAGCAAAATGCTAAGGAAGGAAAGTTTACTAAGGTAGGAAAAAGCACAAATATTACTCTTCCCATTACCCACATAAAAGTTCTTCTATTCTTTGCCTCAAAATTATCTAATGACACTAGGTTTCACATCTGTTAGCACCATAGAAACAAATGTTCATTTAAAAATAATTCTAAATGCATTGTCTTTAGCTATCATTTGCCTGCCATTTACTGAAAAACAGTAAGATTTTTACAGTATCTGTATGAGTTCTCATTTTGAACTCAACAGTTGTGTTTCTCCTCCATCTCCCTTTGATAAACAAGGTCATCTTTTAGTGCCCTTGGCACACAGAAGTCCTTTCCCTAAGTATTTTCATCCATTTTTAGAAATCTGATTTATCTGGCTGGACTTTCAAGTCTTTGCAGCCCAGGGAAGAAAAACTAATTGGGGTCTGATTAAAATCCTGTGAAGTGCCTAGCAGAGAACTCCCTCCTCCCCAGTGCCTGCACAGGGAGGGACCCTGCACTCTTGCCTTCCTGCCATGGCAAGTCTTTTTATTTCCAGGCACCAGGCTCAAAGCCTCATAGCACAAAGCATGGGATGAATAAATCCTCTTAGCTCAACTTTGGTCAAAACATTTCTGAGGAGTCATTCTGTCCTGGCAGACTTGACACAGCCTAGGCATTACCTCTGCTGCTGTGGCGGAGCCGAAGCCCCCGGAGCCCTGCAGCCCGAGTGCTGTGGCAGCACGGGGACACACAGACAGCTCTGCTCCAAATTTGGGGCCACTCTTGAGCCTCCAGGGCTGCCCTAGCACTGGGGACAGCCTACTCGTGTGCAATGCCATGGGGCAGCCACCTGAAACTGGATTGCATGGGGGTAACTCCAGAATGGTCCAAATCTGAACATGAATTTGAGGCAAGGACTTCACCATGCTTCACAAAATGGATATTAAAATAGTAATACTCCTGATTTTGTGTGTATTTTAATGTAATTTATTTAGTTCGTTTTCAATGTACTTCTCCAGCTTTGCAGGCAGCTCAAGGAGAACTTCTGCCTGGTGTGTTTCCAAAGTAGCCATCCTTGTTTTAGAACATGTCAGCTCTTTCCTGAGGAATAAAATTTCCCTTATGCACTATCTTGCAATTTTGAACACTAAATTTAATTTGCAGCTGAACAAATTTTACTTGCAAATCTAGTATAGTCACTTTCTTAGTTTCCTTCTAGTTCCTCACAGGCTGCTCTTGGTTTTACTAAGCAATTTGGTATCACAAATTCCTGTGGGCTCACCAATTTTTCCAGCTCTTCCCAAGCATGAAGACAGCAAAGCTATTTCAGTAACAAAACTCATTTGTGCTTGGTATGATTAACATATTAACATGTGATTACTTTGCTCCATTTTTACAAAGCTGTGACTAACATGCAGTAATTTTTAATGGTAATGCTTTGAGAAAAGGACATTTGAAATTCTAAGTTGATAGATCCCAATAACTCCCGGACTTTTCTTAGCACTACCATTAACCTAATATAATATTAACCCTGCCGAATATTACAATGCTTTATTTTGCAGTGCAGGTGGCTAACGAGGGGTGACATATTTTTTTCCTCTCTTTTTCTTATCTTTTTCCTCCCGCCGAAATAGGACCCAATTCTGTGTCAGGACAGGCTGCTATTTCATAATACCTTGGCCTATGCATCTGCCGAAGGCGAAAGGAAAAGCGAACTCTGCTGTTCCCTCTGTAATGACCACTAGATGGATCAAGAGGAGACAAACCTCTGACCACGAAATCCTGCCCCCTCCTGGGAGGCGGATTCCAGACGAGAGCCCCAGGATACAAGTGCACGTTTAGATTGCAGGGCTCCCCTCAGAGCCACCCCCGCTCCCCCTCCAAGGGCTGTCCCGGCGCTCGCCCCGCCGGCGGCTCCTCGGCAGAAGGGAGGCACGGAGCGCCTGGAGCGCGTTCAGCGGAGGGCTACAAACATGGTGAAGGGACGAGAGCGTCTCTCTTAGGAGAAAAGGCTGAGGGAGCCGGACCTGCTCAGCCTCAGGAAGAGACTGAGAGGGGACCTCATTAATGTGTATAAATATCTGAAACGGAGGTGCCAAGAGGATGAATCCAGGCTTTTCTCAGGGGATGGGACACAGGGCAATGGGACACAAAGCAATGGGCAGAAACTGATGCACAGGAAGTTTCTCCTGAATATGAGGACTGTGCAGGTGACCGAGCACTGGAACAGATTGTCCAGAGAAGGTGGAGAATCTCCCTCACTGGAGATGTTCGAGAACCATCTGGACTCAATCCTCTATCATGTGCTCTAAGACCACCCTGCTTAATGAGGGAGGTTGAACAAGAGGAGTCACTGTGGCCCCTTCCAACCTGTCCCATTCTGTGATTACGTGTCCACCCGCCGCCCTGCAGTACCCGTCCCGTGCCCTCCCCTTCCTCCCGCCCGGTCCCCGCGCCGCGGCCCCCGGGCCCCCCGGGCAGCTCTGGGCGGAGCGGGGCGGGCGCTGCCGGCGAGGGGCCGGCCCGGCGCGGCGGCCTCGGCAGGCGGCGCTGTGTGGCCGCCGCCATCGCCGCTCCCGCAGCTCCGCGGCCGCTCGGGGCCGAGAGGGGCCGCGGCTTCCCGGGCGCGGGGAAGGGCCCTGGGCTGGGCCGAGGCGGCGGCGGGCGGCGGTGCGGGGTCACGGCGGCGCCATGGGGAAGCGGGATAACCGTGTGGTGAGTAACGCGGGCAGCCCGGCTGGGCTCCGCCGCAGCCGCGGCACCTCTGGGCGGGCCCCGGCGCCGAGAGCGTGGGGAGCCGGGCGCTGCCTCGGCCCGCGCGGGCCCGTCCTGCCGCCGCCGCGCTCCGGCCGCCGGGAGGGGCAGAAGGGGCCGCCGCGGGGGACAAGAGCGGCTCAGTGCCGGCGGGCCAGAGGCTGCTGAGGGCCGGGACTGGGGTCCGGCCGTGCTTGGGGCGACAATGGCGGGCCGTGCCCTGCGCCTCGCCCCGCCCGGGCCGGGGCGCCCCGGGATCTGCCCCAGCCCCGTGTGGGTGGGCTGGCCCTCCCTCGGCACGTGCTCGGGGCTCCCTGGCAGAACCTCTGATTGCCTTGTCAAATCCGGCAGCATCGTGACTGACGCCTGCTTTGTGATCTGTCGAGGGAAGGTGATTAAGATGCTGGCCTGGTCCGTACAAAAATAAAATGTTCCCAAAGGGAGTTGCAGCAGTCGCTGAAGTAGCTCTGATCCTAGCTAAGCCGGATTTCCTTAAACTTGGCGTTCAGCTGTACATGAGAGATCTGAAATTGAGCTTTACGCAGCACTCTGCTGCCTCGGGACCCAACGCTCAGCAGGCAAAAAATGCTATTCTACACACCTGACTGCAGATTCTGACTTCATACATAACTGAATCACATTCATCCTTCCTTCTAGTTTTCTTTAAATGTTTTTATACCGGTTGTACCAGTTAACTTTTCACCTTCTACTCATAATCACTTAAATATTGTGAGTTTGTTGCTGAATTTTATACCTAAATGCAAATCATAATACTGTTATTTTTGTTCCCTTTTTCTTTCTTGTATATGCTATGAGTTTGTATTCAGATCAGCTCACATCTTTGTGAACCTTAGAGGAATAATATAGTAATAGGCAAGAAGGGCTCAGATATTGTATAGATAGATGGCAAAGTCCCTTTGATGGCTTTGTTGATCCATCAAGAAATGGAGTCTTCTGAGAAAGAGTTGACAGTGTATTAGGCTCCAAGACTGGGTCTATGGTTGAAATGTCCTGTAAAGTTTTCAGGTGTGTATATATTTGCTCTTAATTTATTTTAATGGGACAGCTGGGATATACCTACCAATGCCAACAAATCTTTATGTTCCTATATAAGATTTGTTATGCCATCATGGTATAATACATACTACAGCCAAGTTATAATACAGGACCCTTTACTCCTCGTGTATGATCACAGAGATTTCTACTGTTATTCTCTGCCATGTCCCTTCTTAAATACACCATCATTTTTTACTTTTTGGAGATGGAAAATAAACGTGGTTTTTTGCACATTTACAGGGTACTTGCAAGGCAGTAATAGTACTGCTTGCCCAGAGAACCCTGCCTGACAGAAGGTGCCTTACACTTCTCATGAGCAAGGAAGCTGTGCAGCAAATACGTGGGTTAATACCTGCTCGAGCAAACTGCTGACAGAAGAAAATGAATGTGCAGACAATCACTTTCTGTACTGAGGGTGCATTTCCGTGCTCCTTCTGGCTAATGACATGCAGTTTGGCAAAGTAGTGTAAATATTTTTCAGAAATGTTTATTGGTGAAGTAATTCTTCATAAACAAACCTGGTTAAAATTATAAGAACATGTCTTAGGACATAAATTTTCTAATCTTGAAATATAGAGCAGTACACAATCATTAAGTACTTGCTGTGCTGAAGAAAGCCACTGAAGGGAGGAAGCTTCCTAGCCAGTTATCCAGGGGCAGTTTGAGCAAGTAGAAAATCAGCATCTGACAGCAGTAGCGTCTTCTGCAGGTAGAGAGTTTTGTTGGGAAGTGGTGAAATGTTCATTACTTGCTAGCTCAGGTAGGAAAGTAGCTGATTTTTATTTACAAGAAGTAAGAGACCTCATTTAAAAAAAAAAATTGTGTAAGAAGAGCTTTCAGATGTAAATTGTTGAATGGTAACCAAAAGTCAATGTACAGTAATTTCATGAATACAAGCCGCACCATTTTCACCAAAATTTTGGTGGAAACCCAGAAGTGCGGCTAGTACTCCAGGGCGGCTGATATATTAACAATATTCTAAAAGCTGCCAACACGGAAGTGAGAGCCCACGGCAGCCCCAAGCCAAGCTGGAGCCCGGCCAGCCCTGGCAGAGGTGGGAAAGCCTGGCAGAGGGGGTGCCAGCGGTGCAGGGGGCGGGCGGCAGGGCCCGAGCCAGCAGCATGGGGGAGCCCGGCAGCACGGGGGAGCCCAGCAGAACCATGGCTAGCAGCGAAGGGGAGCCCGGCAGAACCGGGGCTAGCAGCGAAGGGGAGCCCGGCAGAACCAGGGCTAGCAGCGTGGGGGAGCCCGGCAGTGCGGGGACCGGCAGTGCCGGCCAGGGCGAGCAAACGCGGTGGCGGTGCAGGTGGCGGGGGTGGGGCGAGCGAGCCTGGCAGCGGCAGCACCGCCCGCGCGGCCCCGCCGAGCTGCAGCGCCGAGCTGGGCCACCCAGCCCCGTTGGCAACCGTGAGCTGGCCGAGCCTGCCTGGCCCCGCCTCGAGCCAGTAAACCCTGTTATGCTGCGATTCTGTTGCTAATTGGCAAATTTGTGAAAGTTACACACGGATCCTCGCTACAAACGAAAGTGCGGCTAATAGTCCATTGCGGCTTATGTATGGACGAGGACCTAAACATTGCTGAAACCCCGGAAATGCGGCTTATAATCCGTGTGGCTTGTATTCGTGAAATTACTGTACTCACTAGAGTAAACCAAGTTTCTAGTGGATCTCATACATTGAAATTATCTTTCTTTACTGCAAACAGTGTCCAAATAGTTCTGTCTTGCATTCCTGAAGCAGCTCATATTCCACTCAAATCTGAACTCAATTACAGAAGTTTTATTCATTTTTAGTTTTGTCATGTGAATGCCTAAGTATTGTAATTACTTGAGTACATACATCCATCTGCTGCTTGTTTCAATTTGCCCACCTCCATGTTAGTTACCATTTTTGTGTGAATTAAAGCAACAAAGCAAAGCCTCAAGAAATGGCAACAAATATCCCCTTAGAGTTGCAAAGTCAACTTGAGTCAAAAAATGCTCCACTTGAAGGGTCCTTGGATTGCTTCAGAGTGGTCCCGGTGGTGAATCTGAGCCAAACTTGTGTGGGCAGTGCTTCCTTCCAGCAAATGCCCCATCCCAGGCAGAGAGCTTGGAGTGCCTCTTCCGGGACCAAGAGCTGAAGGCCACCAGTCTGCTTGCAGTCCAGTCCAGAAACTCAGCACTGCTGTGGTCACTGCTTCTGCAGTGGGAGCAATAGGAGGGGAGGAGCAGCAGCTGCTTCTGACAGCTTTCACAAATGCTCACTTTGCATGGTTGTTTCTGAATGCCTGATAAAAAGCAGTGTTGGACATGTGAGAGCTACACAGATGGTCAGATCTTTGCTTTGGATCTACAAAATGTACTCTTAAAAATTGTCTCAGATTGGGCAGCCAAAGCAAGTAATTTTTTGACTATTTGATGTTTTTCCTTGTCTCCAAACTGAACAGTTAGAACACTTATGTTCTGCTGAAGTGTTGGGATGACATAGTGATGAAAATAAATTAGATAAGGGGGTACAGGTACCTCCTTTTCACATGAACAAAATATTGTTGACATAAAAAATATGGAAGAGTTTTTCCATTAACAGGGAGGTGGATTATGAATTCTAAATTTTAATTGAATCTTTTATAACACGAAGAGGATGCATAGGTTTGAAAGCTACAGTATCTCATAACACTGGTATTATGTATGTTTGGGTTTTGTGGGATTTTTCCTTGTTAAAGTAGCCCTAAAATAGCTAAAATCACAGAATTTTGATACATCTATAATTGTAGCAAAGCACTGCTTGCTTGTTTTGGTGCAAGAAATTTCATGCAGAATTTGGTGACTTCTGTCAGCAATTTTGAACAGAACATTAAATGCATAGGATCAGTTGTCCCAGAGAATGAGAGCTGAAATTTAATTATATTTTCTATATCCCAAGGAAGAATATTTCAGAAATCATGATACTATTCTTTGTTTACAATATTATTGCTTAAGGAAGGGAATTGTTGTAAGGAACATGGTCTTTTTGTGGATCATTTCTTTCTGCCACAGTACAACTCCAACTGAAAGCACTTAGTTGAGTCCTTCTTCTAGACTGAATCAACTCAGTTTAGCTAAATATTTCATATTTTTAGAAACAAAGTCAATTATTTTTCAGGGAGTGATAAAAAGTTTCTGTGAAGAACAAACAAGATATTTTGGTATCATAGTGTAACTGATGAATTTGGTATTTCTTTTTGTTGTTTCATATTCAAGGCTTATATGAATCCCATAGCTATGGCCAGGGCACGAGGTCCTGCCCCAAATTCAGGACCAACAATACAAGACTACTTGAACAGGCCAAGACCAACATGGTAAGTGGCACTGCCTGTCTACCCTTTTGGCCTTTTAAGTAAAAGATTTGTTCCCTCTTACTAAAATGTCACTGGTACCCACCTCCTCCCCAGAATATCCAGTAATAGATTTTGAAAGATTTCTTGTCTCTGGCCAAGGTATTATTTTCTAAACATGTATTCAGTCTCCTCTTTTAAAAACAATAGAATATAATTTTGAAATGTGTATTTCTCATTTGTCTGTATTTTTTGGCAGCAGTTTCTCAGAAAAGGAAAAGGTCACATTAGCTTTTTCTCATTTTGTAATACCTAAACCTTGCACATATATTTAATTTGTAAATAAATTAATCTCTAAAAGAATCATTTTGCTGGTATATTCTTAGAATCTAGTTTATTCTACCCAACAAAACCATCACTTTGAGATATTATCAACAACTTACTTTATGTTCAATCCTTTTGCCTGCCCTCATGAGACAGAGAACAATTTACCTAATTGCAAAGTTAGCTTCAGATCTTTTGGAGGGATTTAACAACTGTACTTAAGTTGTTAAGGCTGGGTTACCATATGTGTAACATCTAAGATGCTTTCATTCTTCTTCTCTTGGAAGTTCAACCAAGGCTAAACTTCAAAAAAACTCTACGGAAAAGTTAGACATTGAAGAAGGTATTTTTAATTGTAAAAATTGTGATCTATCATCTTTTTCATACAGGGAAGAAGTAAAAGAGCAACTAGAAAAGAAAAAGAAAGGATCTAGGGCTTTGGCTGAGTTTGAAGAAAAGATGAATGAGGTTGGTAATGTTCTTAGCTGTTAATACATGATTCTTTTTATCTAACATGCTACTTCTGTTATCATTTACAATATCAAGTAGCCATAATATTTCACTTCACTCCAGCTTTTAATGAGTAATTATTTTGTTTCATTTGTGCTGGAAGTTGAGTTTACAACTTAACCAGTGAAGAGCTACTTTCAGTTCAGAGAAAAAAATTATATAAAACTTTTTTTAAATTGCTAGTGAATAAAACTTGACCTTGTCATAAACATAAATATATTTATAAAAATGCATGTGCTTATATCAATAAATTAAACAGTGCATTTTCAGGTATGATAAACCAAAGTCTGTTGTCCTAACAGTCACTTGTTTAAGGTCACAGAATTCAAGCAGAGTGAAAAAACGTGCATTACTGGAAACAGATGTCTTTGGCAAGGAATATACATGTAATGTTATTATGGGAGAAGGCACAAAGAATGGCTTTCAGCCAGATAAGACTATGAAGCACTTGTTTTTCTCTCACCCTAAGCTGATTACAACACATGCTGGTTTCCTGATATAAATGCAGCTGTTCTGATGTTTGTGTTCTGTACCTACTGAAGATCAGCACAGTATTAGAAAGTTTCACGTGTAACTCCTGTTGTATTCAAGGGAGAAATTATTGTACAGTGAATTTAACTGTTTCTGTTCCTTCTTGGGTCCTGGTATCTTGAGATAAGCTTCACTGATCTTCATCATTGTGTATAAGTTTCTGGTTGAAGGAGATTATGCTCCTCCTCTGTTACTGGAAGGGCATAGTACCCATGGTACTCTTGCTGTACCTTTTTTCTAAGAAGTTGTACCAGGATGTGGAGGGCCATGGGGTGCTTGCCGTCTGCACTCTGACTTTTAGCTTGTTGAGTTTGGTTTAGTATTCCATCATATTCATTTCCTGATTTTATCTTTGCTTAATGTGAAATAAGTGAAATTGGCATGCCTAGAAGCTACCAGCCTTTCAGTATGGTAACAGGGATTCAGGGAATTGTGAAATGGCCATGAGTTATTCCTAAAGCTCTAAAGGACGAATCTCTGAACGCCTGAAAAGATCACAAGTCTCTGAATTAGGTGCTGTCTTCTCTATTCTACTGACAGTTGTCGGACATTTCTGTTTAAAACGTAACACTGGCATAGTCTTTAAAATAATGAAGCACAGGCTGTTGTGAGAAACCCCTCAGGTAGCTCTGGGTACCTGGTGTATCAAAGTACACAGCCCACAGGTGCTGCCTTGGTCCATGGAAGCACATTGCACACCGCACTGCATCATGGCTCATCTGCCATGTCCCTCAGCAGCTCTGTTCAGCTAATTCACAGTGTGCTGATGTGGGGATCTGTGTATCCTGCATTGCACAGGTTACTTGGTTCCTGTTATTTCTGTCCCCTCAGCACAACATGTGGATCATCGTTGTTTTGCCAATGCAGTAGCAATACAGCTTCATTGTGAGGATCAGAATAATAAAGACGGGAGCACATGATGTGTCTGACAGTGCAGACTGAACCTAGCAGCCTTTGAGTTTCACAGGGGCAGGCTGGATATTTATTTCAGAGCTCTTTAAGGGGACATTTTAGGTAAACCTAGAGACCAGGTGAGGAATTGAAAAGGACAAATGAGAGGACACTTTTATTCGTCTATTTGGTGTGCTTGGCCTAACAAAATAAGAACGTTTCTATGAAGATGTATATAGTGATTTGGTATAATTACTGCTGACACCAGCAAGGCCCAGAATACACACTGAAGATACCCATATGTTGAAGAAGGGCCAGGAGAAGTTGTCTTGAAGTTTTGTTTCAGGTGATTTTTAGAATTAAGACAAAATCACAGTTTTTCTGGTACGGTACTCTGGTTTTCTAAAGTGCTTTAGTAAGAACTGTAGTACAAAAGCAAAAATGCTGTAATTGATGACGTTAAAGATAAATGGCAATCTCTTAAAGCCAAATATCTTGAACATTAAGTGTAAACTAACACTGTATTTTGCTGAATAGTTATCTTCTGTAAAATCCAAGTGTATTGCAGCTTCGGTTAATATTATATATTGTTTATTTTCTGTGGGTTTTGTTAAAATTATAGTGTCAGGTAGAGGAGAGCTTAAAAAAAAACTGTTCAGAAATGACCCTCCTGTTACTATTTCTGTTTGGTTTTGTTTTCAGAATTGGAGGAAAGAACTGGAAAAACACAGGGAGAAATTACTAGGTGGAAATGAGAGTTCCTCCAAAAAAAAAGAGGTAAGTTGTTTTCAGTTGTATATATTCTGTGTTTGGAACTGCATTTATCATCAGTGCTACTGACACTGAATTTTGTGAATGCATTTTAAAAGCCAGAATCAAAGTTTATAAACCTAAATGCCAAAAGAAATTATGCTGAAGTAACATTTGTTTTATTCTGTTTTTAAGAAAAAGAAAAAGGAAAAGAAGAAATCTAATAGGGTGAGCAAAATTTTCAGTTTTCTGATCTGTTTTGTTTTGGGGTTGTTCCTGTTTGTCATTTAAGTTCTCTTGGAAAGAGAAAGTATGGCTGTAATTTTGATTTTAGATGTTATTTAGAAAGGGTTTGTATACATTCAGTACAAGGAAAATTAAAGGCAGGAAAAGACCATTAAATAGGTATTATTAAAAGAAAAATGTTAGAAGTGGTTTAGAAGTTTATTTAAGAAAAATCTATGTAAGACCAGCTTCTCAGAAGTAAAATTGTATTGTTTATGCTTTGAAAATGAAGACATTTTAAAGGGAGTGTTTGGATGGGCTTTTGAGTATTTCCCAGACAAAATGCTGCATCTCACAAGCTTCACTTTTTGTTGTGTTTGGTCAAGTTGTCTTCATCTTCCTCTTCTTCATCAAGCTCTGATTCTTCCAGCAGTTCATCTGATTCAGAAGATGAGGTAAGAGCTAACCTACTGGAATCTTACCATGTTTTGTTCATCAGGTTTATTTAACATTGATTTTGATAATATGTTTTAGAATATTTTGAGGGGCTGGTTTGGATAAAACCATTTAGTTTTTATGCATTTGGTATATATAATAAAGTTGTGAATTTTAGACATATCTGTTGAGTCAATAGTTTCTGTATGAACACTACAGATTTTGGCATCCTGGCTTGTAAACTGGATCCATTTTAACACTGAATTGCTTTTCTAATAGAATCCCCTACCTAATCATAAAAATTCAAAAATACCATTTTTACTTTCTAGCAAAAATCTTTGTTACAGATAATCAGATTCTACAGCACACATATAAATAATAAACAGAATCTAGAGAACCTGGATTTTTCACCAGTTCGCATTTTTTCAATGCAGAAGAGTTATGAAGGTCCTCCAATAAAAGAATCAATTGTAGTGTACTTTTTTCCTCAGGAGAACATTGTAACATGTAGAAATTTGATGTTTCCTTTTCTTTACATTTAATGTAAATCTTTAATTCTAGTGAGAATAAATTCAAGTTTGTGTTTTTCCTTCTTTTTCTACAATATTTGTGGATAGGACAAAAAGCAAGGGAAGAAAAGAAGGAAAAAGAAGTATCGCTCCTCACGGAAATCTTCAGCAAGCACAACTTCAGAATCTGAGTCAGACAGTAAGGTAAATATGCAGATGTGTTGCTCTTGGCAAGTTTTCTTGGTCAGTGTTATAAACCCATAAAGATTTCTGACTGTAACATATAAGTATGGGTTTTCATCTTCCATCTTCGTACGGCTTTTAAAGCTGTATATTCTCACATGGCCTGAACTGGACTTGAATCTTCCACATGCAGTGTGAATCTGCCTCCACTGGCCACATGCCTGGCAGAAGTAATTGGACTTCTAGAAAATCTGCTTGCTTTATTCCAGCAATTTGTAGTCACTTCTTTGAATCCAGACATATGCAGCTGCTCAAATGTTTAGTTTTGATAATACATTAGCACTTCAAATGTCTATTATGTCTTAATGCAATTTAATTCAACACCATATCTGCAAATGCAGGTATTGCAGGATAGCAGTAGCCAGAACATTGCCTTTCTAAATATCTGAGTATTTTCCTGTTAGACAACTGAGCCTTTCCAAAATGCATATTAAATTGAAGTTGTATTTTTCCATTTCTGAAGTATAGCAATGTAGATACGTGGGCTTACTGAATGAACCAAAAAGTGAAGATACATAAGGCAGATTGTTCTGTTATGATAGCATTTTTCTGTCCTACACTGTATAGGTACTATATTTCTTGCTTAAGTATTAATAATACAGTAAGTTTTTAAGATTTTCTGTGTAGACTTTATTGCAGGCTTTCACTGGAATACCTAATTTGGTGAGATATAAATTGTAATGAATGCCTGTTTGCAGACACCTATGAATTTGTGCTAATGGGAGGTTAAAAAACTTCTGCTACATAAAGGGACCCAGAGATACTGCAGAAAACTCTGGGAAAATACCTGCTTAACCTGGTCTGATCAGCAGAGATGGACATGGATAAAGAAAAAAGACTCCCAACTGTTACATGCTTTATGTGGTTACAGCAGTGATAGCTGGTATCCTCCCAGAGGCTCTTTAAGCATCCTGCAAGGGTACTGTTAGCTCATTCGATACAGACCTTCTCATGCTGCTGGATTAGGAGATTAGCAGCTGCATTAAAATTACAGCTTTTTATATTATTCTTGTTAACTACAAGGTAGAAAGGAAAATCTTGAAGAATTACCTTCAACAGACATAAAAAGACTATTGGTCAGACTGCTTTGGAGATTTCTTTATTTCATGAAACGATTTTGTTGTGATTTGTTTTCCTTTCTATTTAGGATAGCACAAAAAAGAAGAAGTCAAAGGAAGACTGTGAAAAAGAAAAGGTATTTTTATTCTTGAAATCCTTCCATCATAACTGCATGTTGCATACGTAATAGTTATTTATTTTTTTAATATGAAATTCCTCACTTTACATCTGTGGAAATTTTCTGTCCAAACCCACACAGTCAGAAGGTATCCAGTGCACCCAATTCGAAGTAGATGTTTAGTTGGATTCACCTCCTGGTTTAGTAATTATTGATAGTCAAAACCACTGGATCTGTTCTTGTTACAAAGGTAAATTAAAACTGTATCTAATCTGCTATAGTAGATCAGCTGCATGCTTAGTGTTTTGGGGTTTACCTTTAGCTGTCACACTGAGCTAAAAATGTGTGTGTTATTTTCAGTGGCATACCTGGTAGGTTATTGACTTGTTGCTGTAAATGAAGAAACATAAGCAGAGGATCTCTATCTAATTGTAGCCATAATTATAGGTACTATACTTACGACAGCTTTGAAGAATTGAAGAGAAAAATGTATTAGCTTAAGAAAAATGACCTTATTCTGTCATTTCTCTAGGCATGAAAATCCTCTCTCCTTCCTACTACCACACCATTTTGTACACTTATCCATTATCTTTAATGTAAACAATCTAATTGACTTCAATTTTAGTTATTTGTACACAGTGAGTAAACCAAAAATGCTTTCAGAGTCCACCTTAGTCTTTGTCTCCAGTTACCTTTCTTTCATAGTATGTTGGCCTCTCCTGCTCTGGTCAATATTATTGACTTCAACATACAAAATCTCCATTATATAAGGCAAATGTACTGATTTTTCTCCCCTTGCTCCTGCTTCTGTTTTGCAGTGTCCATTTCCCATCTCATCCTTTTGAATGGCTTCTCTTTGAAGACCAAATATCTACCATGGTCCTTATTGTAGCATTACTTTCACACATCTGAAAGCAAAGGGCACTCGGGGACTAGAGGTCTTTCTTCCCCTACCTGCAGATCCCCCATGTGTTAAATGGGCTGCATTCTGTGTGCTTTTCATAAGTGCTTTTGGGAAGTTTCTGGTCTGAGAAACTGAGTGAGAGAAAGTACCTTCAGTCTTAGGAACACATTGCCTTGTCCAGAGCAAAGGAAGTGCAGGGAGCAGGAAAGCAGCTCATCAGAACAATCTCACACAGCATCAGAATTTAAAAAAAACCCCATCTTTTAAATGCACTGGAATGAAATGTGATGTGTTGGAAGTACAGCTGGCAAGGACAGCTTGTCCTGTTCAACACGAATACAGAGGGAGCTTTTTCTTTCATGAACAAAGCAAGAGTTTGAAGCTACAGTGTTTGTATGTATATATTGAGACATCTTCAGTTACTAGTTACTTAAAAGTGGTGAAATGTTTTATTTTCAAATGCTTACTCCTCCATGTGTTATTATTTAATATAAGAGACTGTTATTATTCCGCTCACTTACAGACAGTTGCTGTATCTTGGTAACAAGAAAAAGGAATATACAGAAAATTATTATTTTCTCTGAAAGTTGATTTTAACAGTTTGGTAGAGTAACATGATGATGATGATGATGATGATGATGATGATGATGATGATGATGATGATGATGATGGAATTAGTTGAATGTCAATAATATTTTAAAATATTTCACAACTTAGAAGTGACATTTCAATCTTAAATTTTAAGCAGAAGTTTTATAAAATGTGGAAGGTCTGACTTTACTCACAAATATATTATTTTGTGTAGGAAGGGAAAAATCACCACAGGAAAAGGAAGAAGGCAGATCGTGGTGATGGGCCTTTATCATCAGATTCTGTATCTGAATCAGATCAGATAGAGGAGGTCAGTGTGAATCTTCAGTTTTGGATATTACAGTGCTTGTAGATTACTGTTTCATGAGCAAATGAATGAACTAGCTTAGATTTAATACATTGTTAAAACTGTTCTGCACTCTACAGGTGAATTGAAGAGTGCAATGCACTCAAAAATGTATTTTTCCTTTTAAAATAAACTTTTAAGGATTGTTTAGTCTAGCTTCTATCACCTACAAGTAGTTTTGAATTAATTTTCTTGATTATCAACTTCTTATGGATACTACATTTGGTTTAATTTTCTGTAGGTGCAAGCAAAAAAGAAGAAAAGCAATGAGGAAAAAGAGAAAACAGCAAGTATCCCTCTTACTCATACTGTAGTTTTAGGATTTAAATACTATGTACTTGGTCAATTTCCAGTTTCACATTTTTCACTAATACAAATGTTTCATAGCAATAATCTACTGTTACATCTAAATTAACAGTTTCCCTATTTGCTTGCTGAAGTCACTTTTTCAATTGCTGAATTAAAGAAGGATTTGTCACTCTTTCGCCTACATGTGATTTGACAACTTTAACACTTAGAATATATTTTATTCCGTATCAGCATCCTAGAACTACTAATATCTGTGGTATTAAGTAGGGGAGTAGTTTGCCACACAGACATCAGGCCTGTTCCTTCATTAGCACTGTTTGTAATTCCTTGGTAAGCCTTTTCTGCCACCATGGAAAGGGCCTTAGGACACAACTTCTGCAATATCTGTGCCATTATAACTCTTCCCCCAACCAAATAAAAAGCTGCCAGCAACCTGTTAGTTTTCTCAATATTTTTGTTTGTATCTATTGGTAAATGTGAGAGAAAGGTTCAGCAGTGATTTATATGGAATCCAGATTTATCACATATACCTCAGGTTCCTCAGTTAGGAGTATAGTGTGTTTGGGATCCTAAATGCCCACTTGAGATGCCTTTGTATCTATCTCCCCTGTCAGCAGCAGTGCTCCTTATCGAGCATCTCAGTTGTCCTTATGGGGTAGGGCAAAGGGAAGGTCTACATTAGTCACCTAAAAATACAGGCATAGGAGTATCAGTGATACTCAGTACACATTCCATGGAACTTGTTTTTTCAGACTCATGAACCATTTGCCATAACATTTCTAGTGACTCTTTATGGTCTTTTTCATAAAATATTTGTATGTGTAAGGAATATATATAAACCAAAACTTTAATACTGATTGTTTCATTTACATAATGCCACACCTATTTGAGAATTTCTGTTGAAATTCTGCTTGCAAAAAACCAAATATTGCATCTCTTAGCTTCTGTATTACAGTGATGACCATACTTAAGGACTGAATATCCAGTAGGGTTAATTTGAGTGTATTTATATTTACAGTTGAGATCATAATTGTTTTATTTTAAACAAGGTACAAGTGATAGTCAAGCCAAGTGCAGTTGAGCTATTTAATTTTACACAGTGAATTTAAGCGCTTACTTTAAAATCTGTAAACATCCTAGTTATTCCCAAATATGTCACTACTGGTCAAAGCACTTCCTTCTCAGTAATCTGTAATGCTCTGAAAATAATTTAAAATACTAGGAAATGTAATAATGACAGTGATGAGAGGTGTGAAATAGCCATACCATAGTGGAGATAAATTTAAATTGAAGACTGCTCATAATAGTGCAAATTTCTGGGTGAAGTATTTCTTTTTGTGTTTTCTCAATAGGCTTCTGTAGGAATATCTTTTGAAATGTCTTTCAAAAGATAACCTTTCTGTGTTCTCATTTTGCATTAGCAGAATGTAATAGATGGCAATTATATTATGCAATAACTTCCTTATTTCTTTTTTTAGGATAAAACAAAAAAGAGAAAGAAGCACAAGAAACATGGTAAAAAGAAGAAAAAGAAGACTGCTGGTTCAAATTCAGATTCAGAATAATATTTTAAAACAACCTGAGACTATCAACAGAAGTGCAATGACTAAAGGAAACTTAAACTGTGAAATGACAGCAAACTTTACCAAACTGCATGAGTTTTCCTGTGTTTTATAAATACTCCTAATCTTTCAGTAGCCAGCCAGATGCAGCTGTGCTGGGAAAGACCATTGTTATTGCCTGCTGCTTAATACATGAGGTACAACTTTTATAAAATTCCAGTAAGCAGTGTTAGATGTTTGAGACAATATCAGATGGTAAGCCAGCTGAGGTGTAAAATATTGAAAAATAAGAGTTAAA
Organism: Catharus ustulatus; assembly: GCF_009819885.2. Lineage (NCBI taxonomy): Eukaryota > Metazoa > Chordata > Aves > Passeriformes > Turdidae > Catharus > Catharus ustulatus. The sequence goes on along the minus strand of NC_046221.1, from coordinate 24,350,642 downwards.
CTTCTTAGATAGTAAAAATAGACTTTTAATGCATTAGTAATAGTCTTTATTTGTAAATCAGGACAAATTAAATCCCCAGTTCATCCTGCAGGTTAATATTATACATAAACGACTACAAGCTGGTGTCTGCTAATGGAAAATTACTGATAACATTTAAAAGGCTGCCTTTGTAGAAATGTGTATCATCTGCCCCGTTACTGTCTCCATGCTTATGAGAAAGGGAATGCTACCATTTTGGCTACCTGAATAGGGTGCCTTTGCCTTTGATTCTTGCAAATCTCTGCTACTTTTAATCCATGCATCTCTGCATTCCTGGGAAGCTAGAGCTATTGTCAGCAGACTTTTCTGAATGAGCAGTTTTGAGCTTCCAAGCATGTGCTTCTGCATTAAGCAAGAGCAATGACATTTTGCAGTATAACTGACAGTCAAAAACTGAAGACTTTACCTCTGCTTTTTTGAAATAGTGATAGACCTTTGCTAGTAAATATGCATATTTCATTTAATGTAATTTTGGTTTAATTGAAAACTTCTTGCAAACACTGGTAGCTTTCTTTGCATTATCTTTAGAATTGTTTTGCATGATTTGTACCATTTTTAAATTAACGAAATGCAGGTAATCATTTGTTGTAACCAGTTCTATGAATTACATTTCACATGCAGATTTTCATGTATGTATTTAGTTATAGTTAAGTTCATTGCTGTGTTTAAGTGCACACTTGCTGAAGTTATTTAGCATGTAAAAAGCAGGGTTTTGATACCTTAACAGCTTCATATTGAAGCTGATTTTACTCTAAGCAAGTTCAGTGGCAGATCCATGTGATGTGTCTTGTTAGATAAAAAAACTGCTACCAGAATCTCATTAAAGATGCTGTTTAAACAGTTTGTATTTATATTTTTGTACTTGAGGGCTACAGAATGTTGACCTAAGTCATAAAGCTGTTTTACTTTAGTTTAGTTGCTTTAAATAACTGAAAAAAAAGCTTTTTTAAATTAAATGTGCCCACAAGAAAACTCGAGCAACCATTTGATTTTAGTTTACATTCATCTTCCATTGAAATACAGATTGCTGGGCCTTCTGTTAGCTTTTAACAAATGCCCATCCATCCCAGGTAGTCAAATATAGATTGAATTTTTGATCTACCCTTTTTTTCCATTGCACAGGTGCTAACTTAAAACTTACCTCTATTGCATACAGATGTTTCAAATGTTGTGTTCCCTATAATTTCAGGAGTTTTAAGACATTGATTATTAGTCTGGAAACCATAACTAAAATCTGTGGGAGAAAGGTAATTTCATATTGTCATTGTACAGAGAAATTGTCTTCAAGTTCTTGGGAAAATACAATTGAGTTGCAGCAATGTGCATCTAAACAATAGTAATATTTTCATCAATTATTTTATACCTTTGGACTTGATTTTACCAATTCTAGACACTCTTGTCAGGTTAAAGTAAAGGTGAAATGCAGTGAACAGAGGGGTTTGATTTTGGGTTTGTGTTTAGTTTTGTTGGGGTTGTTTTCTTTTTAAGTTGTGGTGTTGCAGTTTTGGTAAAAGAACCTGTAATGAACCATGTATAAATGCTCTGTCCTGCATAATACCTTATCTGACTTTTACACAACCACCTGCCACAGAAAGAAATAAAAATGGAAATGAGACCCAGTCTTCCAAATACCTAAGCCGGTATGTCGTTTTAATTGTGTGACTTGTGCTCAGCTCTGGGCTTGGAGTGCTGCTGTCAAGCTTGGGAAGGGTGTAGCCGCTTAAGGGTCTTATGGGCTTTGTCCATTCGCGACCAAGCAAGCTCCTGTCGTCCTCAAAGGGAACTGCTTCAGTTCGAAATAGTTTAACAAATGCGTTGAGTGTGCTCTTGCATGCCCTTTTCCTGAAGGAAAGGTGGAGGCTGATCCCAGCCTTTAAGCTTTCCCAGTGTGCCCATGCCGAGGTCGTGAGACAGTGACTGGGATTTTTGGTGGCACCTACACCCACGTTCCAAGTTTCAGCAGAGGGACAAAGCAGAAAACGAGCAATGTCCGAATAAGAATGGTTTAATATATTTTTGCTTTCTGAAAGCAGATGAACAAGCGCTATTTTATGTTGTATTAAACTTCTAGCTTTTTTTGTTTTCCCCCACAAACACGTTTAGAAATTTGAAATGCAGTTATTTTTAACTGCAGTTTTTTTGAATGCGTGTTAAGATGTGATCCATTTTGGCTTTGTGTGTGTTTCTGTCCGGCCCGCCCGTGCGGCCCAGCGAGGCCGAGGCCGAGGCCGCCGCCCCGCGTTGCCAGGGCAGCGGCGGCAGGAGCAGCTCCGGCAGCCATGAGCAGGAAGGGGCTGAAGGTCCTGGTGGAGTCGCTGACCCGATCCGCCAAGCACTGTGAGTCTCCCCCGGGCTGCAGGAGCCCCCCGTTCTTGCAGTGCTCGTTCTCTGTAGCCCTGTTCGCGTCCCGTGGGAGGCCGGGCGGGAGGCGGTATCGGTGTTACGGCCCCGGCGTGTCCCTGTGCCTGCCTTGAGTTTTACCGGCTTAATTTACAACCTGTGTTTGCTTGTGTTTGGGCCGGGCAGTTAACAAAAGCGAAGTGGAATGTCTGGTCAAGCTCTTCGACACGATGGTGGCCAAGGCCAGCAGCGAGTATGCTGGGGCCGGCTTCGACCGCACCGTGTTCCGAGACATCCTGTACAACGCCTTCGGCATGACGGATGACGTGGTGATGGACCGAGGTGAGCGGGCCCACGGCTCTGAACGCCGTGGAAAGGTTGGGATGGCGCTGCCCACCCGAGCGTGTCCATACCGAGCAGCGCCGTCTCATCCTGGCCAGGACAGCAGAGGACCGCAATGCTCGGGAGCTGTTGAGAAAATGGCACCTTTTCTTTCTTTATGCGCTACAGTTTTCTCTTAGTTCAGGAGAGCTCGCTCTCTAGTTCGAGGCAGACCAGCCAGAGGCAGCTGTGCTGCCCTGTGGGTGTTTCTGTCGCAGCCGCTGTAGTGTCGTGACCGAAGGGGGCAGCGTTGCTTTCCTCTTTTCTCCGGTGATTCCACCGCGAGCTGCGGTCGCTGCTGGGCGACGGCTTAGCTCAGGCCGGCAAGTCCCAGGAAGGCATTCTGTTACAAAGGATAACTTTGGGAATAGAGGCTCTGTGCACAGCATGGAAGGGCCTAGGCAGATAGTATAAGGAGGCGAGAGTAATCAGCCAAGTAACCTCTTGAAAATACAGTGATTTCACAGATTGGTAACAGAGGACATGTTTGCAGTCACTGAAATTGGAGGAATGATCTCTGATGTAGAGGTTTCTAGAGGAGCGTGCAGAGCAGGCATGAGTCTGCCATTCTTTCAGTCTTGGGCTGCCAAGAGCCAACACTTTGGTTCAACTTTCTCTATGTCTCTAGCAGAGCTACTTACGTGCCATAAAATAAAAACTTGTTTCAATTTTATGCAGCAAGTCAAGTATGTCTTGGAAGATGCTTTACATATTCTTAAAAACTATTTTAATGCTTAAATGCAAAGGGGCTGATTTCAGTTCACAAAAGCAAACCTATGGTCTTCTAAGTAAAAAATGCTTGGCTCTGCATGGAGAGGTGTTCCTTCAGCCAACTTACTAATTAATATCATAAAATACAAATTATTATAGATGATAGTGGATGCTTTGAATTCCATCTTGAATTTGAATTATATTACAAGCTGTACGAATAATGAAGCTGTGAGATTAAAAGTGGCTTAGGGAAGGGAAAAAAATATTTTGTTACGTGACAGACAGGAGGTTACTTTTCTTTGCATATTTAATATATATTGTTTCTAGGTTTACTTTGTCCAAGATTTTACATAAATTAAATCTTCATTTAAATCTTTATCTGTATGCAGAATTATCCCTTAAGGGATACTGGTTTATTTGCTTTACATCTGCATAGAAGCATACTTCTTGTAGTTGTTTATGTCAGGAAGGCAACAGATCAAACAAAATCTTACCGGGCAGGATTCTGGAGTGGATGATCAGTAAACTGAGAGGCAGAATCCCTTTAATTGTTACATCTTAGAATCAAGAACAGTAATCTTACCTTGGTGAAAGCAGACAAATATCTTAAGAAGAAAGATAATTTATAATTTTACTGAATTTAAGAAAACATCCCTTTTTTGTGTTTCCCTATCATATAAATTTAAAATGTGTCTAATACACTTCCTAGTGTTCAGCATTTTTGATAAAGACAACAATGGCTACATCACTGTGACGGAATGGGTGGAAGGCTTAGCAGTGTTACTTCGGGGGACACTGGAAGAGAAGATGAAACGTAAGATTGATCTGTATGCTAATATTTAGTAGTAATGATTGAATTTGTAACAAATACGCATTGCTTTTGTTATAATTTAGTAGTTACTCTTAGAAAGTATTTCGTAATTGAAAAGTGTTCTTCTGTATAGTTTAATGCAATGAAACGGAGTTCTGAAATGGCTTTTCTGAGACAGTTTTATTTTTCTGTGTAAACTGCTGTTACCACAGCCACCACCTTTTTTTGTTGCTTACAAAATCTTGCATTTAAATTGTAGTTTATTCTACAGCTTACACTTTTGACAAAATACATGTTTTCGTATCCACACACAAAACTAGAAGCAGATGAATCTCTAGTGTGGTTTTGGCTAATTACCAGTCTCAAGCCAAGCAAGATCAGTGCCAACATTCATTTACTGGTACAGTGGAGACACAGTAGCAGTTGCATTAGCTCCAGCATTTTCAGCTTGAAAGCATAGATGGAAAAACTGTAAGGTGGTAATGAGAACCTCCGCAATAATGACAGAGAAAGGTGGAGGAGTAAAAATGGCAAGAACTCTAGAATTTTAAGCAACAGGGGAAAAATAGGGCATGTGGTGTGAAAGAAACCAAACTACAATAGAAAAAGGAGACTGACAGCATGTGGTTTCCATAGTTCCCAGGTTGCAGCATTAGCCATCCCTACTGAATTATATAAATTCATTTGGAAAGTGGTCAGGGGTGTCACAGCATTAGGATGTGTGCCCAGGATGTAATTCAGTGTGTCAGGATAATCACAAACAGTAAAATACGCATTCCTGCTGTAAGCACTGTAGAAGATACTAGTGTAGTAATGCAGTGTTGTCTGTCACAAGCGTTTGCCAGGAGTGTTTCAACACATGTAGCTAAATTTGGCTCAATTGATAATGTACAATAATGTACAATATACAGTTCACATTTGCTATCTATAGCTAACCGCTTAAATGGTATGCGATTATAGTTTGTAATCAACTTGAAATTTATTTGTATTTCAAAAGTCTGTTTTACCATTTATGACCTGAATGGTGATGGATACATTTCGAGAGAGGAAATGTTTCAAATGCTGAAAAACAGCCTTCTCATACAACCAGCAGATGAAGAACCTGAGGAGGGAGTTAAGGACTTGGTAGAGATAGCACTGAAGAAAATGGCAAGTACTTACTATTGTGATACTTGAGGGTCTTTCAAACATTCACTAACTGATACTTAAAACCTTTCTAGGAGGTAACAAACTAAGGTGTCTTATTTACAGTGGGATTCTTCAAGTCTCCTGAGGAAGGACAGAAATATAATCCAGATCTTATGAGTCCCAGTCCAGTATTCTCATATGAAACTATTAATTCAGTATGTGAATATACTGTTAACTTTATGTATAAACTTGCATGTGTATATGTGCATACACATCTGTGTATGCCCAGTCACAGCAAAAGCCCTGTCAGAAGTGGAAAACTCAGAAGAGTAAGCTGCATTTATTCCATCAGTACAGGCATCTGCAATAGCTTCATTTTAAAGTATATTTGTGTTTTATCAACTGATCATGAAATGTCTTTATGCAATTTATGTAATGGTAAACTCAAGGTTATTAATATGAAGCTTGTTTTACACTGCTTAATCTAGAATATCAGATTTTAATCAAATCAAGATATATATTCTCCCCTTCCATGGTGATGGTCAAAAATTTTCACTTAAAACCAGGTCTTGCATCCCAACTCCTTTTATTTAAACCCATCTTTTCAGTTTCTCAATCCCACCCTTCTTGCCTTAGGTAGAGGCAAGTCACATAAACCATTTCTGAGCAGAAACCGATGACCCCCAATTTGCAAATCAAACTAAAAACAGAATCCATATTCTTTAAATACCTGTTAAACAAAAAAAAGTAGTAATCCTTTGCTGAAGTGTTCCCTTCCTTTTGCAGGACCATGATCATGATGGCAAGCTTTCTTTTACGGACTTTGAAAAAGCAGTCAGAGATGAAAACCTTCTCTTAGAAGCCTTTGGACCCTGTTTCCCAGACATAAAGGTACATTAACCTTGAGTTTAAAAAAAACTGCACAAGCCAATTCTCTACAGACACTTGCACCAATCCTGTGAATGGCAGCATCCTCTCAGTGCCAGTTCTGCTACCCAAAGGTGGCCCCTGAGCACTCCCACTCCAGGGTTGTTGCAACACAATGCTGCAGATATTAATGTCATCACTAAGGGAAATTTCAGTCCTTTACATTTACATCCCAGTCTCTAGCATTCCTGTTTCCATCCAGTTTATCTCATTCTGCAGCTGGGCCTTCTTGCCCTCCATGCCACATCATCCCTTGGTGACACACTCCTACTGCTGAGCAGTTAAAATTTTAATTTCTCCTTCAACTATAACTTTGAATGTTCTGGCTGGTCTGCCAGTGATGCTATGGATTTATCTTTTCTAAGCTAAAAAGCAAGAGACAGTCTTCACTGCATACACATTTTCTGACTAAATAGAAATCCTTTCATTAACTGAAAATTAACTTTTTTCCTCTTTTTCCTTTTTTTGTTTTTTTTAACAGAGCACGGTCTTATTTGAACAGAAAATTTTCCGTGAAACTCATAAATAGTAACTGAAGTTGAAAAAGTTGAAACTCCATTGCTGCATACTTTTAAAAGAGGTCTTTGTCTTCACCATTCTTCGTGATATAGTAAAAACAGTAATAGTTTCAAGTTGCTCCTAAGCTTCAGTATTTCTTTGCTGTTAAAGCTATTGAATAAATGAATTTACTTCTGTAAATCTACATAAATAGTGTTCTTCTGTGAGTTATAAAACATGTTACAATATGAGGTACACAGGACAACACTGCAACAATAATACAGTATATTGGTTTCCTCATTCCAAGTAACAAACTGATACCAATTTTAGCAGGGAATTACTGGGAAATACAGTATAAAGAATGTTTTATTTTTTACATTAAAAATATATATTTTTTTTTAAACTATATTCTTTACAAAAGGACTATTGGTAGATGCTGCCAGCAGTATCTATATTCTTCTTCTCTGCTTTACAAGTGGTTTCGCTGAGCTGCTCTCTGGCTTTTCCACAGACGTTGAAACAGAATCTGCTACCTAAATTAGAGGGGAAAAAATTTAGTAACCTGTAACCATTACTTTTTTAATGCTCATTTTGGAGTAAGGCTACATCATCAAGATTTGAGTATTGGGAGGGAGTTTTTACTATCATCAAAGTTGTATTGAATTTTCCTGCTGATTAGAGGAAAAAAGTAACACCAAAGGCAGCAATAAACACAAGAGAGGTGAAACTTAGAAGACTTAGCACTACCATTTTTGTATTTAACTGCACAAACTGATTTCCGGTAGTCAGTGATATAGTATTACATATGTCATCTTCCTTCTTCCAAACAGAGGTGTTTTCAAGCAAAGTTTAATGTGCTTTAAGAACTCAGGTATTTCAGGAAATGAAGGGAAAGCAGAAACGTGCATTTTGACATATATTTTAGAAATTAATTTAATATAAAGGCTGTTTATTTATAAGATACACACTTTCAAATCAATCTAGTTAGTCAAGGGAGCTTTTTCATATCTTAATGTAAATGAAATGTTCTATCAGGAATATCTGACCTGCTATTTGATTAATATCCTCCATAAAAATGATGTATAGCTTAACACGTGCTTCTCAACATAGAATTAGTGATTCTGTACAGCTTTTAGTGGCATAAGAAATGTTGTAGCAAAATTACATTGAACTCTGACTTCCATTATTTTCCTTTCAGAAACCAGATACAAGTAGCACACTGGAGTCAGCAGGACTACCTGCAAAGTTACCATGCCTTCACATGTGGGGAAAAAAAAAAGTGGCTTACTAAATATCATGTAAGATCATGCACTGACATTTACACTTTCTCAAGTGTAGTGTAAGAGGTGTGCAGTAGAATTGCCTACAGTATTCTAGATTGTGGAAAAGTTAAATAGTAAGAGCACTAGCTTTAAATGGCAGATAAACTGCTAATGAGTAAATCCTGAATAAAGCTGTTAGAGAGTCACTAATTTTATGGATAACAAACACCTATGTTTGAACTATCAGAACTTTAAGAATCCATACCTCTTTCAGTTTATTTCGAATTAATGTAGCTGAGGTATTCAAAGACTCATCATCCATATCCACTTTAGGTATTTCTGGTAGTTGTGGACCAATAACAACTTCAGTATTGTCCTCACTTGTTCCAATGAGGGAAAACTTGTTACCTTCTTCTCTTTTCCTCTTACGTTCTTGCAGATGAGTTGTACGAGGCAAAAACCTGTCAATTCCATTGTAAGCTGGAACCATCCTTTGCTGCATTAAGGAAGCTGGTGGAGCATGTCCTCCTGGATGCACACTTGGAGTTAAAGATGTGTTTTCACCAAAGTACCCAGGAATTTCAGCACAATTGTTATCATAGTATGGAGATAACAGGCTCTGATTCTGATTCCCAGATGGATATGCTATGTTGTGGGATACCCCAGGAGAACTTGTAAAACAGGATGGATCCCAGTTACGGGCTACATGTGATCCTGATGTACTCCATGGACAGTCTTGCTCAGAGTTCTTTGAGGCTGTCTTCTTAGGGCCTTCTATTTTCTTTAACACAAAGCAATCTTTAAAACAAAAACAAAGAAGCATCTTCACTATTTCATGTCATTATTAGTTCTAACAGCCAAGAACAAAACTTCTGATACAAATGCAGAAACAATACCTACATAGTGCTATTTGATTCCCAGTTACCTTTCTGTGATTTAAGCTTCAAATATAACAAATTCAACTTTCAAGCCAGTTTCCAGTCTAGTGCCTTTGCTGGTTTGTAACACTGAAAAACCCAGACGTTTTGATGTTAAAAATCAGTGGGTTTACTCCCTTTAGAAATTCTCACACAATGAATGATAGCCAAGTATGTGAGCACAAGAGGGAAGAAGTTTGTGCTCATCCATTTGCTTATTCCTCAGCTTGCCCTGCCTTCAGCACTGTCTGGGAACTCTGTGGTACAGGAGCCTTTGTAAACACAGTCTATTCTTAACATTCCCCCAGTGCAAAGATGTGGGCTGGAGAAATTTTTTTGAAGGTTCTGGTGTATCTAGTTCATCTTCCTTCCAAAACTTTGGCATGCCTGAGGAGGCTGGAACAAGGGTGAAAGTGTGATCACAAATTTCCTGCCAGTGCTTTAAATTTCTGGTAACAGTTTGAAAGAAAGCAGTAAGTGAAGGAAATACTTCGTTATTAAAGCTTAAACATTTCATTATTTTAGTCTTAACCAAAGCCAAAAAATTATTTTGAAAAGGATATAGTTCTCTAAATACTGAGAAATGCCTCCCTGTAAACATACTTAAAATGCATCTGTATTGGGTTTGCGTGGCCCAGCGGGAGGGCTACAGGGGTGGCAGAGCCAGTCCTGGTGGCTCCAAAGATGGATGTGCCACTGGCCAAAGGCTAGGCCAATTAGAAATGGTGGCAACACCTCTGTGGTAACAGATGTAAGAAGGAAGATAAAGTGGTTGTGCAGCTGTGACTACAGCCAGAGAAGAGCAGAGCGAGAACGTGAGAGTAACAGCCCTGCAGACATCAAGGCCAGTGCAGAAAGAGGCAGGAGGTGCTCCAGGCACCGGAGCCGAGATTCCCCTGCAGTCCCTGGTGCAACCCATGGGGAGGCAGCTGTGTCCCACAGCCCATGGAGGGCCATGGGAATGCAGGGATCCACCCACAGCCTCTGGAGGAGCCCCACACCAGAGCATGTGGATGCCTGTGGAGGCTGTGACCCTGTGGGAGACCCATGGAGAGAGGGGCCCTGCTCCCAGGCTGGAGCAGCCTGTCCTTGGAGGACTGCACCTTGTAGAGGAGTGACTCACTGCAGCAATTTGCAGAGGACTGTTCCCATGGGATGGACTCACACTGCAGCAGTTTGGGGAGGACTGATCCCATGGGATGGACTCACCCTGCAGCAGTTTGGGGAGCACTGATCCCATGGGATGGACTCACCCTGCAGCAGTTTGGGGAGGACTGATCCCATGGGATGCTCACACTGCAGCAGTTTGGGGAGCACTGATCCCATGGGATGGACTCACCCTGCAGCAGGTCACAGGGAGCTGTTGCTCCTGAGATGAGCTCACATTGCAGAGGTTCACAGAACTGTCTCCCATGGGATGAACCCCATGGTGCAGCAGGAGAATGACTCCTCTCCCTGAGCACTGGGAGAAGCTTTGGGTGATGAACTGACCATAATTCCCATTCCCTGTCCCCTGGCACTGCTGGGGTAGGGTGTAGAACTGGAGGTGGGGAGGGAGGTGTTTGTAAGGGCTTATTTTACTTCTCATTATCCTGCTCTGACTTTGTTAGTGATAAATTCACTTTATGTCTCTAAGCTGGGCTTGTTTTGCCCTCAGTTGTATTTGATGAGTGATCTCTCCCAGTCCTTATCTCAACTTATCAACTGTTTGTTAAATTTTCTCTCCTCTGTCTAGTTTGTGGAGGGCAATGAGTGAGCAGCTTTGGTGGGTGCCTGGCATCTGGCCAGCATCAGCACACTATAGCACCTTTAAAAGAGGTAGGTAAAAAGTGTTTTCTTGAATGGGCACTTTAGCCAAAACCCCACCCAGCCCTGAAGAACATTAAAATTTTACAGGAAATTTAACCGCAAACCTCTTTGATTTGTTGCTTTTGCTATGTACTTTCTTCTATCTTGCAGCTTCTCTCTAGTTTCTTGGACTGTTTCAAATTCTGGAGCATAGCACACATGCAGCAAACTACCAAAGAAACTTCGTTCATCCATTTTTTTCTTGGCCACCCTGAAGGGAATTAAAGCATATCAACCAAACTGAGAATTTTGCAGAAGGTGTAAAAGATTAAGAGAGCAAAAGGCAGATATTGCCCTGTCCAATACCTTGCACACTGGAGTTTTTTGAATTTTATAAGATATACTTCAGTAAATTGTTCTGCTGGATATTCATCTAGAGCATGATATTCTTCAATGGCACCATATAATGCAAATTGTTCAACTAATTCCTTCATAACACCTAATGCAGGAACTCCTTGTATCAGTACATAGCGAGATTCCAAGTTGATAGTGTAAACCTAAAAAAAACAAAAACAAAGACTATTCAAAAACATTCCCATTCTTGCTTTATTGCAAAATGCAGGCATTTTCTTCATGTTTTCTGTTGTTCTTCAAATCCTCTCAGAATGCTGAAATGTCCTATGTACTGTTTTGCAGGGCAGTAAGTGCATGGTTATTTGGGACCTCTTCATCACTGAGCAAGAGCTGAACTCAACCCTCTCATGCATAGTAAAACATAAATGAGACTTGACTTTCCTGCACAAGGTCAGAGTATTACTGCCAGTTGCTGAGTAAAATCTCTGGCCAACTTCCATGCAAGATATACTAGTAACCAGTTCATAGAAGGCACTGTCAAAATACAGAAAAAAACATGGAAAAAAGAGACTTCTTCATAGGCAGAGAAGTCATACAGGTGAGAAAAACTGGTTTTTTTCCACACAGGGAGTTTAAAAATAATTACCCCAATTCTCTGGGGTAAATCCTGTGTGTGTAGAGATGTCTCCTTGCCATAGTGATCCAACAGCATACATTTTTAAGACAGGCAGATAAAATTTGGATGCTGAGACAAACAAGGTCTTGTCCCAGCAGGTTAAAAACCAAACCAGCCATTCTCTTCTGCTCTGTGTAGTGACTGTCACATAACAGGCTCTAAGCAAAGTTTTTGATGGCTCACTATGTACAACAGGCAGCTAGGCAGCTCCCCGAGATCAAATGAAATTTTTTCTGAGTTTGTTAAAAAAAGAATCCAACACACAAACATTTAGACAGCATAAGTTACACATATTAAAAAAAAAAATCTGGGCAAAATGGAAATGTTTGGGAAATCAACTTTCAAAGTTCAACTATAAAAAACAGTCTCCACAGACAGGTCACATAAATTTTCTTGTGGCAACAGCATACTCCTACCCACATTCTTTTGGGAACAAGGGATTGAAGGAATCTGATGCTTTCACTGTGCAATTTTTTAAAATTTTTTTTTGGGGGGGGGCAGGTTTGTCCTTCCACCTCTTTCTTTTCCAGGAAGAAGAGATTCAAATAAGGTTTTTTTCACATTTGGGACATCCGCACTGTTCCTCCTGCATGCATCCTCCAGTCATGGCTGGATGCCTGCGGTGGCCAGAGCTCTGTGGATGCACAAGGCTCTCTGTTCTCTGTCCCATCGTGCACACTTGGAAGAATAAAAGAACTTAATAGCTTTGAGACTTCGTGAAGTATAGAGGGTTTGAAATTTTACAGGAGAGTGGTAACAGTGAAAGAGACGGGCCTCATGTGTGTGTGCAGGGAGTGACCATTGTTCCGGCACTGGTGAGACCACACCTCAAGTCCTGGGCTCAGTTCAGAGCCTCTCTCTCCAAGACACTGAGGGCCGGAGCATGTCCAGAGAAGAGCAACGGAGCTGGTGAAGGGTCTGGGCCACAGGTCTGATGAGGAGCAGCTGAGCGAGCCGGGCGGGGGAGTGCTAAGCCTGGAAAAAAAGTGTGTCGGGAAGACCTTATTGCTCTCCACAGCTCCTTGACAAGAGGCTGGAAATAGATGCGGGTTGGGCTTCATGATCTTAAAGATCTTTTCCAACTTTAGCCGTTCCTTTCTCACGCCAGCCATTGTACGCTAAGGGCACACAGAGCACCCAAATCTCGCAGTTCTGCTGCAGTAACAAGAATCTCCTGCCGCGCAGCAGGCCAGGCTCAGGGCCTCCTTCTCTGCCTCCCCGGGAACCGCGGGACTGAGCGCAGACCTCGTCGCCCCCCAGCCCCCTCACCCACAGCGGCTCCGCCCGACACTGCCCCCATCCCCAGCACCTTCACAGCGCGCGGCCGCCACCCCTCGCGGTACTTGGCTCGCGACTCGCAGGCTCCCAACTGTGCGTGGTGCCGGCACGGAGCGCCCGGGCTGCCACTGCTGCCGGCCGCCATCTTCCCATCGGCCACCGCGCCCCGCGACGCACAGCCCCCATTGGCTCTCTCCGTGCGGCAGGGAGGAGGAGCCGTGATCCGCAGCCAAGGAGCCAATCAGAGACGTGCAGCGGGGAAGTACCGCGTCCGCATTGGCCGGCAGTGGGCTGTACCACTGCCCCGGGGGCGGCAGGGAGCGTCATCCCCCGCGCCCGCCCGGGAGGTGGCTCCGTGCCCGGGCGGAGTGGGGCCGGGCGGCCGCGGCCATGTGGGGCTGTGGCGACCCCGGTGGAGCCGCCGCTGCCACCGTCGTCCTGAGCGGGACCCGCGACTGCTTCCTGCACCTGCCGCCCGCGCTGGCCTCGCTCCTCCGCCTGCAGCAGGTACCGGGGCGGCGCCGCTCGGGGCCCGGGCGCAGGGACGCCTCAGGCAGGCAGGGAGGATGATGTGAGCGCACCCCCGCATCCTGTTGCCGTGGCGATACAGAGCCCTCCTCCCCTCCCTCACGGCTCAGCCCTTTGCGCAGCCGGGACCCCTCACGGGGAGACATCGGGGAAGCCCTCCTTCCCTCGCCTCCTGCGTGGCCCAGAATGGTCATCCATTCCTAATAAAACGCGGGAATTTTTCTTCCCCAACGTGGTCTGGCACAGTGGGCATCTGCGTCTCTCTCAACACTCCCCGTTTCACACCAGTTTTCCCTGTAACCTGCTGCTATTAAGCGAATAATGTGTAAATGTTTAACTCAGGTACGAGGTGACAAATCCATATAGAATCCTCATTCTTGATGTACATATATAAAGTGTGTCACTACAGAGAGGCGCTCCCGTCACGCAGAGCCCTGCTGAGGGCGCGGGGTCAGCTGCAGGGAATGCACCTTACACTGTAAATAACATTTCACACGTGGAAACGGGAGGAGAGGCACCGTGTGCCTCTTGTGCCGTGAACACAGAACTGAGAGTGCCGGCAGAACAGGGTGGAACTCGGCAGGAATGAGCCGAGAAATGCGAGCAAAGCTCAGGAGTTCTGGCACAGCCCTGTGGGCTGAGCAGGCCTTCCTCGCCGTGGGTAACCACCTGATTTCTCAAGGCCAAAAAGGGCATTTCCCAACAGGAAAGCAATGTAGGCGTATAAAAACCTGCTCGTTCATCTTTGGGGTAGTAGAAGGAGGTTGGTGGAATTGGAAGAAATGCAGTATTAAATGTGAGCTTAATTTCCGCTGCAGTTTCGGAGTGTTTTACAGATTTGCTGGCAAGAGAGAAGAGAAAGGAGTGCAGTTGTTTTGAAGTCCTGTAGTGTCATTCTGTTTGTTATGGTGGAATCCTGCTTTTGCTTAACCCGAGCTGCTAAATGAAAAAATAGAATCTCAGAAAACTTGATAGAAATAGCATCTTAAACACATGTCATGAATAAAAATGTTAAAAAGGGGATAAATTGAATCAAACGCTGAATCTAATTGCAGAAGATATTAAAGAAGTTCTTCAGTTTGACATCAAAATACCTGTGCAATTCTGAAACAGATTGATAAAATCATTTTGGTTTGAGTTAATATGATTTTTGACTTATTTCAGGTATGTCACGGAAGAAATCTTGAAAACCATGTGAATGTTATAAGTTTTGTGAAACCAAAGTATATGTTTATTTCTTTTCCTCATTTGGGAAATATAAATGTGCAACTACACATTCTTGTAAAATATTTTTTGATACCCTATCATGCAGAAGAAAGAAAAAAGTGTTGATTTTCTTACTTAGAAATAGTCCATAAAAATAGAAAGCTGTTTAAGAATTGAAACCAACACTCACTTGTGTGTTGAGAGTTGTGTAAACAAGGTGTAAAATCCAGATAATTAATTCCTTTGATCTCTCCAGTCAAATACAGTTTAGGTTTTCTAATCTTACTTAGCTGGTTTTATATTAATTTATTTTTTTTCCTTTGAAACTCATAGGGCCAAGCTGTGAAAGTATCCTGTGGTCATCAGCCTGTATTTTTGAGCTGGATGGAAACCAGGCATCGAGGTCACCAGGGTGAAAATATTGCAGAGATTAACAGACATTTGGCAGAGAAACTTGGCATCACAGATGGAGAACAGGTTTGA